>NW_004955438.1:11649214-11712826 GCF_000276665.1 Chinchilla lanigera | reverse complement strand
ATTTCAAGCAAACACTGTGCTTCTGTGGTTTTATCAGGGTCTCATAATGGGCCTGTTGAAAAGAACACAAGGGTATGGAAAAGACATGCCATGCTATAAAGAGGAATCATTTACTGCACTCAGGGATTATTTTTTCCCAGCCTTCTGTGCCCCATGATGGCCTCTAACTGTCTGAAGGACACCAGGGGCCCTCAGGACAGCACATTGGTCCCAGCTCCTCTTACCCATCCTCTCCACTGCAACCAGTGTGACGATCCCTATCATCTGTAGAGCACTTAGCTCTGCTAAGATCCTCTGGTGCACCTTCTGCTCTATGGCCCGAAGGTCCCCATTCCTAGCCATGTGACTCCATCGCTCCTGGTCCTGCCAGCCCTCCAGATGACTTTCCCACCCTCCCTGCGCACACCCACACTGACTCAAGAGGCTTGGTAAATTGCTCGTCCCAGGATGTTCCTGGTGTCCTCCCTATATTCTTGGTGTCCTGCTGGTGTCCTGGTGTCCTCTGTTCCTTTGCATGGGCCATCTCTCTGCCTTTCAGGAGTGTCTCTGAGACTTGCTCTCTTGGTTCTGTTTTCATGTTTTCTGCTAACCAGGTAAATTGTAGTTATTCCCATACTCCAGCCCTCCCTGGAATTCCTGGCCTGCCTGGCCAGGCTCACTTGAAGAGCAGGACTCTTGCCCTGTGCATTTCTCTGCCCCAGAGCCTGTTGTAGCATCTGGCATGCCTTGGTTACTTGGTTTGGTGATTCTCGAATGGGTGGCTGGGTAAATGTGAGCTGTTGCCCAGCTCATAGGCTGCTTGATATATGTGAGAGCCTTGCATTCTCTTCTTCTCCACAGCATGACACAGGGCCGAGGAGCTACCAGCTCACTCAGGAGCTTTAGAAGATGCAATATACCCCACTCCCATGCCCTGCCCTCCCACCAAAGAGCTCCCATGAGGCTTTGCCCACCACCCTGCTCAGGGACTCCAGCATGGAGAGGGAGCACTTTGATTTGGGCCATTTAGGCCACATCCATGCTAGCTCCTCCATCTTTGCATGACGCTGCAGCTGTGGCCAGCTGGGCAAGAGACCCAGCTTCCTCCCACTGAACCCCTGCCCCAGAACTGTCACAGCTCCAAGAACTCTTACAGTGACTGGACAAAGGAGACAAGAGGGGAAGGACAGCCCTTCCCCTAGACTCCAGGGGACTTCCTCCGGTCAGTCACCCCGTGGGGAGGGTGGAGACAGCCAGTTCTCTTCTGCCTTCTGTCTACAGAATAGAGCTGAGGGAGAAACCAGCTACCCCTTTTCTTTGGACTGGATTCAGCTTCAACCTTGTATGCCAACTGGCCACACCAGCAGCCCATTTCTCCATGGGAAATTACACCATGCACATCTTTGTACAATGCTCTCAGTGTAACCAAGTAAAAATTCTCAGATCACCGGGGAGAATTGATGTTCTTGTCTGGCTTCTAATAACAATCAGTTCTGTCCCTGGCACTTTGCTAAGCAGTTATCATTGAGAGCAATCATAATTTGTGAACCTGGTCACTGGCCTTGAATTTGCACCTTCTCCAGTGGATGGGAATCAGAGCATCTCGTTGCTGTTCTGCTCTCGGTCACACAACATGCTCAGCTGCACAATGAGTGTTCGCTGCTGTCTGTATTAGTGCAGCACATAGGCTAATGTGAAAACAAGTCTGCTCTTGGGTACGGGCTGCTGCTTGGTCCCTTTGCTGACCTGAGCTATTAAGGCAAAGTGTTTGGTGACAGGATAGGGTTCCGGCCCCAGCTCTGCTGCTTACTAGCTATGTGACCTCAGGCAAATCACTACCCTCTTTGAGGCTCTAGTGGCATATCTGTAGGATATGATAAAAATAGTAGCCACCATCTAGGTGAAGAGGATTAAATGAAATGATGCATAAGAGAAGGGATTAATACATAGTACATCTAAGGGGCTCAATAAATGATTATTGTTGCTTTGTTGTTGTTATTATTATTTTATCCTTGGGAATTTAGAACTAAATAGTCCAAACTTTATCTCTGTTGATGCTCACCAACATTGTAGCCAGTAGATACATGTGGCCACCCTAAAGCTCTGAAATACAGAATCCAAATTGAGATGCGTTATGTGTTAAATGCACCCTAGATTTCAAAGATTTACTATAATGAAGAAAATATAAAACAGCTCCTTAATACATTTTAAAAATATGTTGTACATTGAAGTAACATTTTAGACACATTGAGTTAAATCAAATATATTATTAAAATCAATTGCACCTGTACCCAAGAGCAGACCTGTTTTCACATTAGCCTATGTGCTGCACCAACACAGACGCAAGTGGAGCAGGGGGGACAGGTAGAGGGGAAATATATGTGGTAGTGTGATGGGGAGGTGGTGATTAAAGGTTTCATAGCAGCACTAGGGGCAAGAAAATTTGGAGGAATGGAAGGCAATATGAGAAGTTTTCACAATATTTAATTTTTTGTTTCTTGTTATTTTTAAAGAGTTACAAGTTTAACATTGGTTATAGGTTGAACTATGTTCCTTGTGAGTTCACATATTGAGGTCCTCACCCCCACTCTCTATTTTCTATCCTCTCTCTTCTCAGGCTTTACCATTTCCTACCTATTCTCTGAATGAGAATCTCCAGAGAACTGGTTTCTGGATTTCCCAACGAGCTGAGTGAGACAGAGGCGATTACCATTAACCAAGGTCCCGCAAGGTTGGTGGAGAAACCAGGTTGCCAAAGAGTTAATGTAAAACACAGGGTGTCCTTTGGGAACTTTATGCTCCCTCTGCAGTCCAAGGAGCCCTGACCCTAGGTTTGCATTGTGTGTTGCGTGGGATGTCCAGGGGGCAGCATTCACAGCGTCCAGTATGATGCGCCTGGACAACACGGCAGTTCCAGTACCAAGGTCCCTAAGAGGGTGAATTAGTAAGCTTGCTGAGCTCAAAATTAGAATCAAAAATGTCTTGCGAGACATTCCACCAAAGCCAAGAAACCCTGATGGAAGCACCCTGGCTGGCCGCCAAGTAACTCCCTGGAGGCCCAAGGCCCCAGTGCCTGGGTTGCTGACTCGCTCTTGACCAGGACCGGATAAACATCAAGAAATACTTGTCCCTTGGCTTTCTTTTCTTTTCTTCCATGAGAAATCTTTGCTGCTCTGATTACAAGATTTTCCTCCAACCTGTACATAAGACATTTGATTGAGTTTCAGCTCAGCCTATCAATTTTCCCTCCAAGAGAACGGCTTAGTCCCCATGACTTAATTTTGAGAGTCAGCTCTCATGTCCTTGGCCACTGTTATGAGTTGAATTGTGTTCCCTCTGAATTCACAGACTGAGGTCCTAACCCTGTTACCTTGGAATGTGACCTTAGTCAGGAATAGGGCCTTTGCAGAAATAATGAGTAAAGGTGAGATCACACTGGAAGAGGGCTCCTAATCCAGCCGGTGCCTTTATAAAAGGGAGAAACGTGGACGCATATTCCCATGCAGAAGGAAATATCATGGGAGGACTGCAGTTACATTGCTACAAGCTAAGGACCCACCAGAAACTGGGAGAGAGGTCTGGAACTGACCCTTCACCGGGGCTTTGCAAAGGGAGCGCAACCCTACTGCTGCCTTCATCTTGCACTTCTGTCCTCCAGAAGTGGGAGAGAATCAATTTCTGTTGTTTAAGACACTCAGTTTGTGATACTCTGTTATGGCAGCCCTAGGAAAAGAATGCAGCCACCAACATCTCAGGAAATCTTAACAGATGGTTGTTCTTGCTGCCATAGCAGGCAACCTCTTCCTAAGTTCACTCCAGAAAACAAATCTTATTTTACTGTTTTAGGGAGATCATCTATAACCCCGATGCACTAACTACTTTAGTAATGTTATAACCAATATCTTGTGTGTGTGTGTGTGTGTGTGTGTGTGGTTTCTTCAAAAATACAATTTCTATTGTAGTAAAATGCAACATAAAATTGCGCATTTCAATCATTTTTAAGTGTAAATTGCATCAAAATCTTTTAAAATACAATTTATTTAAATTTTTAGCTTTATTTATTATGAAACCGGCTCATAAATCCCTTTAAGGAAACTTGCTTCTTTATGGACCCAGCTTTTCAGAAGTGATATGGGAAATAGTCAATAAAATGTACCCTCTGTGTTTGATAAGTACATTTGAACATATTGTGCATTATGTTTCTCAAGGACCCAAGTCAAGGACACAAGACAAAATTTTCTCAGAGCTCAGAGCCAAGGCTCAGTTTGAGATATGGAGGGTTTTTTTTTTCCCCCATGAATAACTGTTCTACAGTGAGAGAGAGGTGGGCTATGGAGCTGCCCTTTGTCTGACTTCAAGAACTTTGGGTTGCATTACTATAACTTCTTTAGCTGAGGATTTTTGGTAACTTTTTTCTCTTTTCCCCTTTTGGAAATTTGTTCTTCTTTTCTGCTTCCTCGATCTTGGTTTTATTGTTCCTTTAGAAGGACAATAAGCTACCTCAGTTCTCTTTTTGGAAGCATGCAAGATATGAATCAGCAAACTGAAGTTATGGTAAATGACCCAAAGTAATAAAGTCTGGGGAGGTGGGAGGGAAAGGTAATTATGCTAGAGGCTTAATTTTTTTTTTTCCCCGGTACCAGGAATCGAACTCACGACCTTGCGCTTGCCAGGCAGGCACTGTGCCACTGAGCTAAGTCCCCAGCCCCTAGAGACTTAATCTTAAAAAATAAAGAGCAACCCCCCAACCAGTTCATGCCTCGGCTAGGTGACGTGTATTGCGGGCACATGGCAGAAGGTGGGGAGCAATGCAAGTGATGGGGAGCACTCCCGCCATCTGAGTAAGGGCTGTGAGTGAACAGGGGACCATGTTACCATCCATCTCCTCTAAAGTTGTTTCCTGTCTCTGCTAAATGTGGAATCAGCCAATTCTGCAGGGATTCAACTCAATCATCTTTCTGTATCTGCAGTCAATAGCAAGCCTGCTCCAGAAACTTTCAAATAGCCAGCATCCTAATAATGCCTTGGGGAACTATTCACAAGTTCCAGGACACAGTGGGGTCATCGCATGGCTGGGAGTCCTCCCATTTTTGGTGGAATTTCTCCAGTAGGGGAAGAGGAAGGAGTCTCTGCAGGACCCATCTCCGTCTGCTCCACCGCATGGACTTCTGGTTCTGTCTCGTGCTCCTGCCATTGGTAGGAGCCCTCTGTGAGCAAACACGAAGGTGGGAGCCCACCCCATCTTGCAGATGACATGGCCTGGGATGACAGATGCTCAATATTAAAGCTCTTATGCTCTGGATAGGAGGTCTTTTTTGGCAGAAAAGGAGTTTGAGGTCAAGGAAGAACAGGGATAATCCAAGGTATCCGAGACTGACAAGGAAAATCAACAATGGAACTTGTGTAGGTCAAGGTCTGGGTTACAGACTTCACAATTTTGACCCAACTTAGTCTCTCTTCAGACTTGGTAAGAGGCTTCTTTTATTATCCCCATTTTACAGGTAAGGAGATTGAGGCACAGAGAGTCCAAAGAACTGGCCCAAGGCAAACAGATACAAGGGGAGGAATGGAATCAGAACCCGAGGGACATGGCTCCTGATGCCAGGAGCCCAAGTGGAGATGACACAGTATAGAGCACACAGGCACTAAACATGCCTTTGCTTCTGCCGCCAGCTCCCCTTGCAGGTCACACAGTGGTCCTCCAATGGGTATTTGAGGCCCTCTGTTCCCTGTGGCCTCCTCCTTCTCTCCTCTTTCCCACCCCTCTGAGATGTAGGTTCTAGTCCAGAACTGCTGCATCCTAGGGCTGCAGGCGTAGCTCAGTGCTAAGTCATTTGCCTGGCATGCACAAAGCCCTACTACTGCAAAAACAAACAAACAAACAGACAAGAACACAAAGTTCCTATATCCTATTGTCGGTTTGTGAGTGCCCTGGTAGAAATTTTACATGACAAACACATTCTTCTTTCTTTACATTGACCACTGGAGCAGAACAAGACTCTGGCACGCTGTTAGGCTGGGGACCTGGCACTTTATCCATTTTACTGAAGAACTGGTCCTCTAAGTGGAAAAGTAAACCTAGTGAGAAAAAAGATCAGCTTCTTCCGTAATAACAAAAGAGCTCTGCATTTGTCAGCTTTCTCGTCACTGGACACAATGCCCAACACCTGCAACTTACAGGAAGAGAGGTCTAATTTGGCTCATGGCTGCAGTTCATGGTTGGCTGGCTCCAAAGCAGAAACATCGTCAGGGAAGGATGCAGTAGAGTAATGCTGCTTAGTTCACAGGAACTAGGAACAGAGCAGGGAACAGTGCTAGAGATGAAGGGGCCAGGGACCAGCTGTACACCCCAAGGCCACGCCTCCATGGCCCACTTAGCCCTACCCAGAGGCGTGCCCCACCAGTCCCTGCCCCTAGGCAGATCCCAAAGCCAATCAGGTTGGCATGCCACCCTCCCTGCCCCAGCCACAGAGCAGCCCCTGGACTGAGCGTTCTGCCAGCCTTGTCTCATTGGGCTCCACGTGGCAGATGGATTGTCATTCCCAAAAGACGAAGCAGCTCATCCATAGATTCACATCACAGCCATCAAGTGGCAGAGCTAAGGCTTGAACCCAGGTCTTTCAAGGCCCAGCTAAAGAAAAGCAGCTGAGTGATGTTTTAAGGCTCAGGAGGCAGTTGGGGAGACATCATCACGGCTATCACCCTGCTTCGTGGCCTGTGCCCCAGGAGCTTTCCATAAAGGTCTGAGCCCCTCTCTCTCACCTGCAGGGTCAGTCCTGCCCTCTCCATGGTCAGGGGCTGGGTGAGCTGACCCGTGTTCTACTGCCTGAGCCCTCTCCTGTGGGGACACATGGTGCAGCCACACTCCGGGCCCGGGGATTGCTCACGTCTGCCCAGAGTCCCTGACTGTGCCTTGACCAGGGATCAGATCTCATGCCAGGAAGACGTTTGCTACCATCCTCAGGAGCCTTAAGCGGTAGAGAGGCATCACTGCACCCACTTTCCAGAGTCACACTGAGGCAGGCCAACGGTGAGCAAGGTCCCAGAGAACGGTGCCCAGGGATCAGGGCCAACTCCTCTCCATCCCCTCACTGATCGCTAGAGGGTCTTTAAAAGCTGTCGCTGAACATCTGTGTACAAGAGTGATGGAGAGTGTGGAGGACCCCCACCCAAGTATCTAGGGGTCTGCCCTGGATTTAGGAGCAGCTCAGAGGTGAGCAGCAGCTCTGTCCAGCTGGCTCAGCTGTTCTCAACACGAGCACAGGCTTCTGGGGGCACCCAGGCTCTCCCGCTCCCGAGAGACACGCAGCAGAGCCCTGGGCTGGGAGGACGAGGTGAGCAGAGCAACCCCACAGCACCGTGGAAGCCATCCGTGACCCAGACCCTTTGGCTCTCACATTCAAGTACCTGCCAGGCATGTAGCACCTGCCCAGGGACCCCGCCTGGCCAGGGTAGGCAGGAGAGCAGAGGCCACACCCCACAGCCTTCATCCAATGATAGTAGAAGCTGGCATCTACATATTGCAGATCCTTCCACCTGGGGGAGATGCTCTGAGGTGTGTGCGCTGCCCTTGTTACTCAAAGCTGGTCCAAGGAGCAGCAATACCAACATCAATGGGAACTTCTTCACAGCACAGAGTCTTGGGCCCTCCCTGGACCTTCTGGATCAGACTCTGCATGTTCACAGCCCCCAGGATTGGGCAGTCTGTGTTATGAGCAAGTCTGAGGAGCACTGCCCTGTGCTGAATCCCAAGAAGTCCCCAGAGGAATAAAGTCTCCAGTGCCCGCAGTAGCAATCTGCTCCTCACCATACCTTGTAAGAGTTTCCAATGGTTTTGTGTTTCTTAACCTGGCTAGCCCTCTGCCACCAACTCAGAGCTCCCTGGGATCCCCTCCCAGCTAAACTACACTGTCAGATGGGGGCAGTGGCTCTTGCCTATAATCCCAGCTACTTGGCGGGCTCAGAGAGGCAGGCTTGTGCATGTGAATCCAGCATGGACCACTTAGCTCTTTCTGTTTCCAAATAAAATGAAAAAAAAAAAAAAAAGCCTGGGGATGGAGCTCAGTAGCCTTGGTTCAATCCCCGCTACTGCAAACAAAAACAGAACTACTGCATTATCTAAAGGTCTCTTCCTGTTAAACAAACTTAAAGTTCTACCCTTTCAAGCTGTGCGATGTTGAGCAAATGAAATGGGGAAACTACTAGTTCTTAATTCTCAAGATTCTTTATAGCAGCACAATTCATTGTAGTTAAATCTTGGAAGCAGCCTACATGTCCATCAACAGATGAATGGATAAAGAAATGTGGTATTTATACACAATGGAGCACTACCGTGCTATAAAGAAGAATAAATCTTACTCACCTGTAGGAAAATGGATGCACCTGAGACCATATGTTAAGGGAAATGAATCAGATACAGAAGCTTAGATATCACATGGTTCCTCATGTGTGAGAAAATCCAAAATATAAACAAAGAGCAAAATAAAAGATAGATAATAGAACACAAGGAGGTAGATCCTTCTCAAATAGGAAGGGGGGTCGAGAGATGGAGAGGTAAGAAAGGGGATAAATAAAGGAATTAAGGTGTGTTGTGCACATGTACCAACTCCCCACAAGAAATGTAACACTACATACTGCAAGCATGTACTGATAAACAAAAGACTTTGAGAGCAAAAGCAGAGAGTTCTTGTGAAGAGTTTGCCAATTCTTCATGGCAGATAGTAGCCTGTCCGTAGATAGGTGACTGTGAGTCCCCTGCCTTTGCTTCTGAAGCCCCCTCCGTCCTCTGTGCCCTGTGAGTACCCGTGCATCCGGGTCACACAGGAACTGTGTGAACACGGATTCGAAAAGAGCTTTAGACTGGAGATGGAATCAAGCTGGGCTGCCAATTTGGATCTACAATTTCACATCTCTGAGCTTTGGTTTCTACATCTGTGAAATGAGAATGCAAACACCAACCTTACAGAACTGTTTTGAAGAAGAAATTAGGCCATGTGTAGAAAGCACCTGTCAGTGAGGCAGGCACGCAGCGGGTGCTCGGCAAATGCTTGTTGAAGGAAAGGCAGGGTGGATGGTGTTTAGAACAGTCTGCAGGGGCAGTGGCACCTTTCCTAACCTGGGACACACCCCAGTGTGATTCTTCACCCCAGTGCTGCCTTGGCCTGAGCAAATAGGAAGAATCAACAGTCAGGAAGGCCTGGCCTGCTGCTATCCTGAAGAAGATCAAGTTCTTGAGTTTTGTCCAGCCAGGAAAGATATTATTCCATGAACCCAAAGCCCTTACTGGTCCAGAACAGCATGAATCCCTGGGGCGCTCTTCTTTGTGAGAAGTCTGGGAGGGCTATCCTGTGAGCTTCGCCAGGAAAAAGGGTTGCATTGGGAGGAAAGACATGTTCTCAGTGGGTTTCTCCTACTCCAAAACAATGAGGAAATATTCTCTTCTCAGGGACAATGGAGACAAAGAGATGCTGCCTCTGAAAAAAGCTTTAGCATCAGCATTGCTGAGGGGGTTTTACAGAACTTTACAGAACATTTTCTAGGAAGGGACTGTAAAAGTGCAACAAGACCAGTGTGTTAGCTTTCTGTCACTGTGACAAATACCTGAGGTGAGCAACTTACAAGAAGGAAAAGGTATATTTGGGCTTATGGTTTCAGGGGTTTCTGTCCATGGTTTGGCCCTGTTGGTTTGGGTTTGTGGCAGCACAGTACAACATGGTGGGGATTTGTGGTGGAAGAAACTGTTCTCCTCATGGTAGCTGGGAATGGGGGGGGAAATAGACAAAGACAGACAGAGACAGAGAGGAGAAAAGAGACAGGGAGAGACAAGAGATGAGCCCCCAGTATCCTAACTTCCTTCCACAAGTTCCCACCTCTTAAAGTTTCCACCATTTCCAAATAGAGCCCTAGGCTGGTGGCTCATCCATTAGCGTAAGGACATTTGGGGAAAATTTAAGATCTAAACTAGAGCAAAGAGTGATGCTTATATGCTGCTTTAATTTTATAAAGGGCTTTTGTTATTTATTAGTTTGTTTTATCTTCACAACCATTCCGTAAAATGTGTTGGGAAGTATTATTACCTAGTTGATAGGTGAGAGAAAATGAGTTTCAAAGCGTTAAATAATTGGCCCCAGTCATTGTTTATCTGAGGCCAAAGCAGAAGTCTCACATTGTGGATCTCAGTTCTTTGAATTCTGTGCTCCTAAACATAGACAATTTGACTAGCAGGAGAGTTTTAAGGAGAAATTTGTACCCCAGTCTAGCACCCTTTCTAGTGCCCTTCCTTTCTATGTTTCCATCTAGAACCAGACTTCTATCTAACATCATTTTTCTTCTGCTCAAAAGACTGCCTTTAACATTTCCTACAGTGCAGTGGATGTAAAATAATTCAGCTTTTATCAGATTTTGGTTATGAGTGATATCCTCGCTGGTTATAGCATTCTAGGTTGGTAGCCTTTTTCTGTTAAAGTATTGTAAAGACACATCTCACTGTCTTCTAACTTATGTTAATTTTGCTGAGAAATCTTCAGTCATCCTTACCTTTGCTCCTCTATAGGTAATGGATACCTTCCCCCCTCGGGGTGCTTTGCTAAAGATCTTTTTATCACTGGTTTTAGGCAATTCACTTTTTCATGGGCCTTGGGATAATTTTTTCATGTTGTCCCCCCTCACCTTTTTTTGTGCCTGGGGTTTATTGAGCTTGTTGAATATATAATTTATAATCTTTTTTCAAATTTAGAAAATTTTCTGCCAAATATTTTCTCTGTTCCTCCACATGTATTTCAGGAACTCCAATTATATGTATATTATATGCATGAAATTGTTCCACAGCATGGAACATGAAAAGCTTTACTTTTTTTTCAACTCATTTTTCTCTCTGTTTAATTTTGTTTAGTTTCCACTGCTAAATCTTTAATTTTACTAACATTTTATTCTGCAGTGTTGAATCCGTTGTTAATCCCTTTCAATGTATTTTTATTGCAAACACTGTATTTTTCACCTCTAGTATTTGTGTTTGGATCTTTTCTTCATATATCGTGCATCTCTTCTTAGCACATTTGTGCTTTCCCCTACTTTCCCGAGCATATGAGATACACATATAATAACTAGTTGAATGTCCTTGTCTAGTAATTATGTCATCTGTGTTAGGCCTACAACTCCTTCTATTGACTGATTTTTCTCCTTATTTGGGCTATATTCTATTGATTCTTTGCCTTCTTCCTATTTTTCTTTTTGTTAGATGCCTGATGCTATGTGGCCGCTTGCTGGATATTTTTGTATACCTTAAATACTCTCAACCTTTGTCCTCAGAAACAGTCAAATTACTTTCAGATTTTTGACATCTGCTTTTAGGCTTTGATTGGATCAAAACAGACATTAGGGCTTTTTCTACTGAAGCAATACCCTTCTGAGGATTCTATCTATGCCCTGTGTATTACAACATTTTTCTATTGTGGCTGGTGGGAACATGAACTATTGTTATCCCTGAGTCAGCCCTGGAAATCATTCAGCCTGCTCCTCTTTGTCAGCTCTTTCTCCAGCCTGAGGTGTTTCTGCACATGCATTCCCTGTTAGTAGTCAGGCTGCAGATAGTGAGTTTCGTTCTTCATATCTTTGTCATCTCCATGCAGCTGACTTATTTCAGCTAAGCTACCTTGTGATTTCTAGCTGCTTTGGTCTTCCCAGATTCTCAGCTGTGTATCCTTTACTTGGAAAAGTCATCAGGCTCTGTTCAGGTTCTCCCTCCCTGTGTTACAGCCTGGAAATTCTCTCCCTTCCTTTTTTCCTTCCCTTAGAGATTACTTTCTGTATGGTTCGTTGAGTATTACTTAAAAAGCGTTGTCTCATATGTGCTGTCCAGTTTTTTTTTTACTTAAGAGCATAAATCCAAACCTTGTTATTCCATCTTGGTTAAAGTGGTAGGTCCCTATAAATTTTTTAATTAAAAATATTTTATGAGCCAGACACAGTGGTACATGTCTGTAATCAGCTATTCGAGTGGCTGAAGCAAGAGGATCACAAATTGGAGGATAGTCTGGGAAATGTAGTGAGACACTGTCTCTAAATAAAAGCTTGAACAAGGGCTTGGGATGTAGCTTAGTAGTAGAACACTTCTGACTTCAATCCCCACTGCTGCAAAAAAAGAAAAAGCAAAAGAAATTATACATCTAATCTATATCTATCTATATATCTATCATCTAACTATCTATATCTCATAAAATTACTATTTTCTTTTTCTTTTTCTTTTTTTTATTTTAAAGATAAAAGGAGGGAAACATTAACAGACATACAACATTTTACAACATATCACAAGCACAATACAGACAATACAGAGTTCCAAACAAAGTGGTAGGGAATTAACAATGGTGGTTGTATTACATATTGATATCTTCAAAGTGGCTTCTCATGAAAACAGATATAGACATGCAATACTGGTCAACCAAAGACTCATTGACAGTTTCTTTCAGCATAGAAATAGAAGACAGAAGAACAACCATGTTAACTGTCCTGTATATACATACATACAGAATTTCTCCTTCTTTCCCTTCTCTTTTCCCACATCCCAGAAGCCCTTTACTCTTCAGTGGTTTCCTATCATTTCACAGTGTCTATACTTTAACTATTTTCAAGTGTACTGTTCAGTGGCTTTAGATACATTCTTTCTGAAAATTATTTTTCTTCTAACCATTACTAAGCATCGCCCAGTTTACAGGCAAAGAACATGGGGCTTAGAAGTAATTTGCCCAAGTTTCCATGCATTTGGTAGTGTGGTTAGGATGACCTACAGAGCTAGACTATGAACTCCACTCAGAAAGAGGCCTGAAATTATACTGCCTTCACCTCACTGTAAAATCTTCCACTGAATGCAATTCTTGGCCTGTAGCAGAAATTTTAGAAATCGTTTTCTGACCCAGGGCCACCGGACCAGGTTCACCTGGTTACCAGAGAAAACTCTGGCCTCGGGACCAGGTCAAAATCAAGGTGGCAGAGTCTTTCTTAGCCTTGAGGCAGGATAGAATTGGGCCAGGAAGCCCCCCCGCCAAAGCATGGTGCAAGGCAGGGATGCACTCTATGTCTGTGTGTATGTGATTCTGAGACCACAATTTGAAGTCAGCCACTTCGAGTTCAATGTCAGCTTCATTCGCATCTCTGGCTTATCTTAAATTCCAATTACAAATCTTTGAAATCCCAGTTTAACTTCTCACCAGCTCCAGACAGACATGTTAGCGGCCATTGATCCAACACACCAGGAATTTTTGGCATCAAGGTGTTGTGAACGAAAAACAAGACTCTTGTCTCAGAAATATTGTAGAGATCTCTTGGCAAAGGCTGTGGGTCATTTATTCTCAGCCTTTCACAAGAAAGCCCTAGAAAGTGCATTCCTTTGTATGATTTCAGCCTGTGTCAAATGCACTTATGGCATCACAAGTGGGTTTTTATTAGCCATGCTGGCCAGGCATGGTCATGCATGCCTGTAATCCTAGCACTCTGGAGGCTGAGGCAGGAGTCTCGTTGCAAGTTCAAGGCCAACCTGGGCTATGAAGTGAGCTCAAGGCCAGCCTGAACTGTATAGTGAGACCCTGTCTCAAAAAAGACAAAAAATAAATAAACAAACACATAAAAATACTAGCCATTTGACCCTAGCAATCTTTCAAACTTCAATGTACAGAAGGCTATTTTGCAGGAATGAGTATCAAGGCCAAGGGACATTCACTCTCTCACAGTTTCTCTATCAGCTTGAGGCTGTTTAGAGGCCACACACGTCTCCTCCCTCCTCATTCTCCTGGATTTTTCTGTACTTCTTTGTGTGTTCTAGAGGTGTATAGAGCTGTCTCTTTCCATTGTGCTTTTGATTCCCTTCCATGTCTGGAACATTGTGTTATTCAGCCCTTCATCACTATAATGAAATACCTGAAGCAGCTAACTTTGTAAAGAGAAAAGTTTTATTTAGGTCATAGTTCTGGGAATTCAAGGGCACAGTGCCTGCACTGGCTCAGCTGTGAATGCCACCTCCTAGAAATGGTAGCTGGAGATGTTGGGAGCATGGATTAGAAAGAGTAATCACATCTCAAAACCAGAGCAGAGAGGTTGGGTAGGGCCAAACACAGATTTTATCACCACACACTTAAGAGAAATACCAAGGAATTCCACAAGAACTACCCTCTTCTGTGGTTCTGGCCCCAGTGACCTAAACATCACCCACTGGGCCCCCTTCCCGAAGGTTTCACCACCTCCCAACAGCACCCCTTTGGAGCCCAAACCTTTAATCACAATGGGGCTTTCTGGGGACACTCAAGCCACATTCAAACCCCAGCAAATGTGGAACCCAACATGCATTTAAATATGGATTTCCAGCCCTTACCACTGTCGCTTCATCTTCAGATAGTTGCAGTTTGTGGCTTCCAAACTGAGGGCTGAGGGCTTCCCACCAATGGTGTGCAGTGAGGTGAGCAGGACATCTGTTTACTTAGCATAAAGTCCACATAGAGTTCAGTCCAAAAGAGCCTACAGACAAGAAAACTACTATGAAATAATCCAATTTTTCCAGAGAATAGAGAACAAACTATTTGCTTGGTAAAAATAATGATTATTCAAAAAGATCTGGATATAGGCAGTTCTGAGAAATGCAATTTTCCCGTGAATGGAAGTTCATGGTTGTCCTGATGCTTTGGTGATGCTTGCAGAGCTGGGTCGGATCTCATCTGTGAAGGGTGAAGGAGCACCTGAAGGGCTTTGGAGCTATCATGCTGGCTCTTTTCTGAAATTGAGGGCTGTGGAGCAGCACAGAGAGAGACAGAGACAGAGAGACAGAGAGAGAGAGAGAGAGAGAGAGAGAGAGAGAGAGAGAGAGAGAGAGAGAGGGAGAGCCTCACTTGTGGTTGGAAAAGGGAATGAGCTAGGAGAACACATGGAGACACAGTCAGCTTCATGGATGTGTGACTTCTATAGTTCCAGAAGGACTAGTGCTTGGTTTACTGTGTTACTCACCATCTTGAAATTATTCACCATTTTTGAATAAGAAGCATTGCCATAAGCCCTTGAAATTATACAGTTCGTTCTTCCTGGAGCAAATCATTTCTTTATTTCCCTCCCTATTCTATGTGATAAAAGTACTCTCAGTAATAAATAGGAAATCAAACAAATAATGACAATAGTCCAAGGAGAAATGCAGCCATTGAATTTTCTTTTATTGATCTTTGTATGTATAATATGTAAGTATACTTTAAAAATAAAATAAAGAAATTTCCTATCACCTTGTCTGAAATTCTGTATTGCTTGTATTTTTTGTGTTATTTTGCAAATATCTTTGTGTCTGTTGATATGTTTTTGTCTTTTATCTTTAAAATAAAACTAAACAAAACAAAGAATAACTAGTACAATACAAAAAGAAGGAAAGAATCAACTGTGTCTGGAACAGCTTTCACATGCATTAAATAGTTTGAGCTTGGTCTCTTTGTTTTAGTCTGATCAGACTGCTATAACAAAATACCATAGACTGGATAACTATAAACAGTAGAAATTTATTTCTCACAGTTCTGGAGGCTGAGAAGTCTAAGGTCAAAGGGCTGGCATATTTGCCACCTGGTAAGGGTCTGGATCCTGGTTCTTGATGATGTGTCTCACTGTGTCCTCACGGGGTGACAGGGGCTCTCTAGAGCCACATTTATTTAAGGGCACAAATCCTATTCACAAGGACACCACCCTCCTGACCTCATCACTTCCCCAAGGCCCTACCTTCTAATACCATTACCTTGGGATTTGAGATTTCAACATCATATGAATTTTAGGGTCTCACCCACATTCAGACCATTCATTTTCTTTCTTTTTTCAACAATCAACCATTTTAGAAGAACAAATGTCTATGTCTACAGTAAGTGCCTTTTAAAGTATACTTACTGTATTAAAATTTAATCATTTAGTAAAGCAGTCACAATTAAAACTTGCAGTTTCAAAATGAAACCATGACACCTCACAATTTATACTAAGCTTCATTTTAAGTTTGCACATGAATAAAACCTCCAAGTGGTCACACAATGAAGTCACTCAAGTTCTGTGTTTTTGTTGTCGAAATCACCGAGCTGTCGTTATGTATTTCGAATCATTGTTTATTTCAAATTTCTGCTTAAATAAAACCATCTGTGGTACCATAGTGGGTGTGGAGATGAACTGGGCCTTAAGTAAACTTGAATGATTTTAAGCCACCATAAATTTAATCTTAAAAACAATCTCAGTAGTTATTCTATTAATGTGCTGCACTGGGGGTAGCTGCATAGCTGGGAGTTTCCAAATGGACTGCCATGTAGCGTATAAATTATATCAGAGGGCAGGTAATAAAAATGCACTAATTTAAAGGTTATGTATAGCTCATTAAAACTCCAAACAACCACAGCAAATTGTTTAGAACTTGGACCAAAAAAAATATGTTTCTGAGGAGTATTTATCACTGACTATGTTTAATAATGTTGACACATGGTGCTAATAGAAAACAGACCAACTTTAGTAAGTTTTCGTTCTTGTTTTTAAATTCTCCACAGAGAATGCACCCTTTGATTGCCTGCGTGCAGACAGATGTGTATCATTGCTAGGAGACGCCCTTCTTTCTAGTTTGCCGTCAAAAGTCCTGAGCTTGTTTTATTTAAAAATGGAAAAATAGCTAATGCTGCTAAGAGTTCAAAGATGCTGCTGGAAACACAATCTTTGGGAAGGACAATGTGATTAAATGTCAAAAATGCGTGTCCTTTGATCTTGGACTTGTACTTCCAGGATTTTATTCTGAATAGATGGTATGGATATATTTAAAGATTTAGTAGTAAAAAAAACACAAAATCAAAAGGCTTATCAGAGAAGATATTACTTACAGTATCATAATAATAACTGGAGATAAATTCGTTACAGAAGTTGAGATAATGCATGCATTAGAATATGTAGTAGCCATTTTAAACAGGCTTGGCTAAGAGCATTAATGCTATGGAAAAAGTTTTATAATATATTCTTAATTGAAACAATCTAGTTGAAAAACACAATACATATCATATGCCCTCCCTTGTTGTTTTAAATAAGAAAATGCATATCATTAGTACATTAACACCCACGTTCCAGCTGTAGCACAAGTACAATGTGGTTACATTTTCTTTTATATTCAAATTAGAATGACTCCAGACTTCCCACCCAAAAGACCCTCCCATTTCAATCTTTCTCCAGTTCCCATCCAAGGTCATTCTGTGAGGTGGTAGGGAATGCTTAGCAGCTCACAGATGTGACCGGCTTGTTGTCGTTTCCTCTGGCAGCCATTCCTTAGCTCACTACAGCTCTCAAGCCTGTGGGTCACTTCAGGCTATCTTGGGGACCAGCTTTCCTTGCCAGGCCACTTGCTCCTCATACACCTAAATCCTGGCTCAGATATTTATTTTATTTTATTTTTATTTTTTTTTTTTTTTGGTTTTTTTCCGGTACCGGGAACCGAACTCACGACCTTGCGCATGCCAGGCAGGCGCTGTGCTGCTGAGCTAAATTCCCAGCCCCTCTGGCTCAGATATTTAGAAATTGTTTTGCCAAACCCTTGGGGGAAGTCAAGTACAGTAAGTGCCTTTGCAACCACAACTCTGCGTCTCTTTGGGACTTAAGGGTGAAAAACTCCCTTATTTAGCCTCTGTCCTCAGAAACTGGAGGTTCCCTCAGAAAAGGGACCAGCGCAAACCTCCTCCTGTCCTAATGAGATATGGAGACCTTGCCTGGTCCAAGAGCTGACCCTCATACCCACCCAGGATGACTAAATGAGACAAGGACATTTTCTTCAGAGGGATGCCTCCCCAAGAGATACCCCACTATCACATGCACAAGGGCACCCATGGTTGGGTTTGACCCCTCTGATCTCAGAAAAACACAAATAGCAGTTGTGAGCCCAATTCTCCAAGGCAGTTATGTCCCTGTGAGTAACACAAGATAGAGAACCCCAACAGTCCAACCCAAATTTGTGTTTAGATAAAAACTGTTTCTCTAACTCATGAAAAACAGTCAGGGGAAAGAATAGCCCTGTTTCCATTAGTAACTGTGTCATTCTGTGAGACTAAACAACTGAGGTCATGTTTATTGTGATCTTGCCATTTTCTCTGAGTATTGTAGGTAGGTCTTTTACATTTGTGTAACTAAGACTGAGACTTTTTCTAAAAACAATAGAAGTCTACTCTAAGGCAAAAATGAGGTCTCTGCCTCCAGAATTTACACCTTGTCAACACATTTTAAATATAATTTCTCCAGTTACAAACTTCCATGTGGAAGGGAACATCCCTAGAAGGTATCTTACTACTGGATGTGTGTGTGTGTGTGTGTGTGTGTGTGTGTGCGCGTGCGCGCCTGTGTTTTGTGTATTAAAGACTGATCGCAAGAACATAGAAACATAAACTGTAGCTAATTCAAGATAATCAAATCATAGACAATTTCAATTTTCTTCTATTTACATTTTGGGTTTCTCTCTGTTGATATTTTAAAAATTACCTGGATCAGGCACAAAGCACCCAGCCAAAGTTGAGTTTTAATGCTTTTTGTTGATTTAAGGTCCTTATATTTTATTTTCTCTTCCCTTAGTCTTCCTCCTAAAATCAAAACCAAGAATGTCTGGTTAATGAAGGTTCAGCTAGTTGTACTTTATGATGTGTTTTACAGACAATTGCCCCTCAGTTGGACGGTGGTAAGGTGGCAGATGGGGTCTACTTAATCACAGACAACAGCCTGACTAGGAGGCAAGTTTGAAAGGCAAAGATGGTGTTCGTTTAAAACAATGTCAGTTGGAATCTGCAGATTTGTTGGAAGAAAATATTTCTTCTGACAAATAGTTTAATTTAGTGTTAGTGTTAGTTAGTTTAGTGTTAGTTATTTAAAACCACCCTAGTTTTAAATCCACAGGCACACCTTTGATTAACTTGTCTGTTGCTCACTTTTTAGAATCAAATCTGATTTTTTAAAGTTTGTTAACTTTAATTTTAAAACTTTAAAGCAATTGTTTTTCTCTTTGCTTGAGCAGCTTCCCATCTGTCAGGTGGCAAATGGGCTGGTGCTTTTAAAAACATTTTTTTTTAAATTTCAAATTACCGAAGAAATACATATTCATTGATGAAAAGATGATAAATACAGAAGAGCCCAAAGAAAAACACTCATCCAACATCTCACCCTGCTGCTCGTAAGGAAGCTGCTCTTTTGCAGTATGTACCTTTAGCCTAGCACACACACACACACAAACACACTTGTCCAGAGACACATGTACATTCTTACCAGACACACTCGCAAGTGCCCGATTATAGCACTGGCCTCGCCACACTGTTTTGTAACCTGCATGCTGTCATTTTGCAGTATGTTGTAAACATATACCTTTAGCTATTCTGTTTAATATATTTTTAATCACATTGCTGGCTACTTAAATGATTTTTAATTCTTTGCCATCACAACGAATGCTTCTGGGTACCTTTCTGTTGCATATTTCCTATTTACTTAAAGTAATTTCTTTAGCCAGAATTGCTAAAGCAAAGGAAATACACGCTTTCAAATTTATTCATACATATTGACAAATATCCTTGCAAAAGTACATTAATGTACACTTCTTCCAGCCAAGTGAAAGCATTTGTTTCCCACCGACATACTACTGTACTGGGTATGCTAATATAGTCCACCTCCGTATCACAGGGCTCCACATCCACAGATTCAAACAACCACAGATCAAAAAATTTTGAGAAAAAGATTGCATCTACATTGAACACATATAGACTTTTTTCTTGTCATCATTCCCTAAACAATCTATTTAGCAGCAACATAATATTTACATTGTGTTAGGGATAAGCAATCTAGAGGTGATTTAAAGCATATGGGAGGATGTGTGTAGGTTGTATGTAAATACAAAGCCATTTTATATAAAAGACTTAGGTGTCTGTGGGTTTTGGAATCCAAGGGGGATCCTGGAGTCAATCTGTTGTGGATATCAAGTGATGAATATATTTTAAGATGTCCTTGGCTAACGGGCTAACACATAAATCTATTAGGATGCAACTCTGACTAAATGGCTCTAGGAAGGAAAATACAGCAGTATCAAAGGCGAGGGCAGCAGCATATGTCTGCCTCTGTCCCAGATGCTTGAAGCTGTGTCTCCATCCAACGTCTCTTTTGTACCATTATATGCACATAGCAATGCTGGGCATGGCCAGAAGGTTTCAAAAACAAAGATGTGCTTGTGTGCATGCATGTGTGTGTGTGTGTGTGTGTGTGTGTGTGTACAGATATATATCCCTGTCTTGGTTACTTTTCTGTCCTTGCTGAGACAAAATACCCAATACCCAAATTAAATAAAGAGGGAAAGGTTTATTTAGCTTACAGTTTATACAGCTTACAGGTTTCAGTCCATACTTGGCTGGCTCCAAAATGAAGTATCACATGGTGGAGGGCAATAGTTCATGGCAGCGAAAGACAGAAAAAGCAACAAGAGCAAAATGGAAAGAGTAGCAGCAGAGAGAGCAAGCCTCTTTCCCTGGCTTGTGTGCAAGCTACCTGCCCCAGGGCCGGTGCAGCACTCACACCCATAATCCCAGCATTGAACCATGAATCAATCATAAACTCTAGAAGTCTGTCCCATGACTGCATGAGTCTTTGGGGGGACATTCAGACACAAAACATAACAATCCCAAATCCTAATTTTGTTACAATATGCATATTTTTATGTACTCTGGCTCATACGTACTTTCTCCACCAAAGACATAAGAATCGTAAATCAAAATGTCAGCACTGGTAATCTTTAGGAGGTGGGAATACAGAAGATTTTCATTTACTTCCTTATATTTTCAGGTGTTTTCAAATTTTCTACAGTGATCACCCATTGCTTTTGAAGGCATATACTACAACCAAATAATAAATGTGAATCTTTCTTCTTTAAAATAAATTTTATTTGTGTGTTTGAAATTTGCAATATGATATTATGGGTTGCACACGGAAAGTTGTGGGTTTTTTCCCACAGGTGTTCTCTGCAGTAGTTGAGTACCTGTTATTGTTTATCTACTCTGCCCACTTTCTTACCTACAAGGTGCTCACATTCAGAAACCAGTATGGGAAGTTGTGGGCTAAGTCATCAAAAGATCCAAATACTGGAACTAGCCTGGAACAAACCATCTGAAGCAAATCTCCGAGAAATTCATCTTTAATTAAGAAGTTAGGGCTGGGATTTGGTTTTAATTCAAATATCAACGATACTGAAGTGGGGCATTGTGTTGAGAATATTTTGAAAACTTTGTCCAGAACTGAATCTGGATGGTTGGAAAGACCTCTGTGTTTGACTAGTAATGTCCGATCGGGATGAAATGCCAAGATTGATTATTAATGTCTGGCATGAAATAGAAATCCATATACAATCTAATTGCCATGCTTTGGACAGGCAACTCTAATACCCCTTCTAAGTTTTAAATTATACTTTCTTATGCTTTTTCATTCATCTTGCTTTTCCATGTTGCATTTTTTTCTTTTTAAAACACATCTTTTTAAAAATTATCAAGATTTAAATTGATGACCAAATTAGATTTGATAAATATTTGCTCAAACTTGATAAACATTTGATCTAAGAAATGTGAAGGTAAATTGGATCTGATTCTTTTCTCCAAGGAATCCCCAGTCTAGGAGGTGCTGGAGTATGGAATGCAAAACTACATTTCACCAAAAGATTTCCTTAAGTTCTAAAGGAGGCTCAGCCTAGTAGTGATGGCTAGAGGGTCTATCCTCACAGCAGACAGGGCTGCAGGGACTTTCCGGTGCACTGGAAAGAAAGGCCACCATGCAGAGGAGGGAGGTGTATCAGTGAGTCTCGGGCTGGCCCAGTCCATCCTGGCACATGGCCCAATTCTGCTTTGCCAGTGTCTGCTTGTTTTTGTGTGATGCTAGGGCTGACAAGGAGATTGGCACCTGTGTATCAGGATGAGCCTCTGCTGCCTTGCTGGCCCTTGCTGGTAACAGGCAGCAGCAGGTTGCCAGGAATAGGGGCCTAAGAATCCTGGCAGCAGGATTCTTTTAGCGTGTAGTCACTGATGTTGGTTTAGATACTCTCTTCCTCATCCTAGAAATATGGAGCCCAGATGTAGGGACCCCTGTGCTCTGAACAGGTGTTCAAAAAGAGGAAGAGTAAAGGCAGAGTTTTCACTGGGAGGCTGGATCTGGGCCTGCAACCCTGGATGCTTTCTTGCTTTTGACAATGGTGTTGGTCCCAAGTATGCACCCCTTGCAGGGGGAGATATTTTTACTTAACAGAAGGCAGAAATTCCTGGTTCATAAAAGTATCTGAAATGAGGACTTGGAACTCTCATGGGAAATAGGTCCTGATATCCTCAAAGGTCTCTTCAATGATGAGAATCTTTGTCTCCCTCTTTTCAAAGTGTCGCCTTTGAAGCCAGGCCATCTCTCACCCTGTCACATGACATTGCTCTGTTTGTGTGAGGTATCATAAGGCTGCCTGCCCTCCAACCCCAGCTACTCACCAGCCATGCAATCTTCAGCAAATGAATAAATCTTTCTGCCTCAGTTGCTTCATTTACTAAGTGAGGATAATACTATTACTTACTCCCTGAGAGTGTTCTGAGGATTAAGTGAGCTTCTAGGCCTTCTATGGGTTATGAAAACAGAGTGGAAGAAGTGGAAATCATTATACTACCAAAAAAACCAAAAAACCTGAAAATGGAGAGTTCTTAAATTTTTGAAACGTTTTAAAACCGATTCTAATAAATTAAAATTTCAATACCCCTGGTTGCCTTTTGTTTTAGAATTCTTATAAATGTCTCAAAATATAATTTGGTGCTGCTGTTGTCTGAGATGTCTTTCTTCAGCTGGCTTCTTTTCTGAAGATATTGCAGTGGACACAGCTGCCCCCTCCCACCCTGCACCCACTGCTGGTGAGAAACACAGTGGGAGTGTGTGGGAGGGAGGGGCCTTTGGGGCCTGGCTTCTTTCTTTGGTCAGAAAGGAGCACTGAGGAGGGAAGAAATAGAAGGTAAGCTCGGCAAATGGGCTTTATTGGATGTGTGAAAAATGGGAGGCATGGAGATTCCAGATTGTTGTCTGAAGCCAGGAATCTGTGTTCTGGTCACAGACCAACAACAGGACTTTGGCAAGTCATGTGACCTGCCAGGTGTTCCTCTTCTCTGAAAAATAGAGAGGAGGGTCTGAAACAGATGACACCTGAGGCTCCCAGTTCAGCTATTCCGGGAGATGGTAAGATTGAAAAGTAAGTCACTAATTGTTTTCTGGGAGACAGAAGGAAGGAGTCTTCTATTGTGGGAATATGTTTGAGAAGGTTTGGAGAAGGGACAGAGGGTGAAGTGACACAGACACAAAGGTGCCTTGGGACAGAGCTGAGCCTAGGTATTTGGACAGCTGTTTCCAGTTTTCCCTGCGACCTAGAGACTGCCACTCAGGTTGTGAGGCAGAAAATGGCGATGGAAACAGTGTCCTCTTCCCAGCTTCACAGGGACTGTGCCGTTACCATGGTGATGGCTAGGGGATGTGATGTGTGCCTTTGTGCTGCCACAACCTCCTTCTTTGTTCTCATCCCAACTATAGGTACTACCTCTGGGGCTGGAAGAAAAGGCCCAAGTAGGGGATTTCTGTTTGTTTGACTCACCTCAGGAGCAAATCTCTTTCGCCCCTACCATTCCTTCTATCCTACAAGGGATTCAGCTTCCTGACTGTAAGTTCTGAGGCATTTGGATCTTATTTCTTGAGGGAGGTAAAGACCAAAACCTTTCATATATAAGACCCACTAAATGAGAACAGAATAGTTTGGTCTGTTCTTTGTTCTGTCTCTGACAGTAGTAGCCAGAGATGCTTTGAGGAAAGAACACAGTAGTTGCCTCCAGTGAAGTCAGTTTCTAAAGGTTAGGGATGTGAGCCTCTTTGACTTGCCCTGTAATAACTCATTCTGGCTTTATCATTCATGTGAGCTCCTCTAAGCCTGTCTGGAACTTATTTATTCTTTCAGCCTTTATTGGATTCCGAGGGGTAGAGGCAACCCCGGAGACTTGTGGTTGAGTTGTCCCCTCATCAGTCAACTGTGGCCTCCAAAGGGGAAGTAATATTCTCTGTAGAAAATTCTCTGCTGGGGTTTTTTCCTTCACTCTGCCACTATACTACTATGACCCTGAGCAAAGTCCTTCAGTCTCTCTGAGTCTAGGTTTGCTAGTCTGAAAGACAGAAGCAGGAGCATCTGTCACCCCCTAGCTCATGGGGTGGCTGCATTCTGAAGGCAGGACTGGACCCAACTCATAATGATAGCTCCACATGGCTCCTGGCACATCACAGTAATTCAGCGGGTGGCTGTCGAGTGGAAGAAATAAATGGAGACAACCTTAGCGGCGATCGTCCTGTACCAGTTGGAACTCTTGGTGGCAAGTGAGTGTCACCAACTCGGATTATCTTGTGCAAATACAGAGAATTTCCAGCTGGGAAGCCCAGGAGCAGAGCTTCTTTCAGCTCTAAGTAGATTCCATGGGTTCCCAGAAACCATCTGGACAGAAACCACTGTAGCAAAAAGTAATTTTACTTGTTTGGGGCCCACACGTTGGTAGGAAAGATGCTGAATAAAGACACCTGGGTTTCTGATCCTGCCCTCCTCTGCTGAGTTCGTTGACCTTGGGTAAGTCATTGTTTTCTAAGCCCTGGTTGTTAGGTTTGTAAAACAGGGATAAGAGTATTTGTTTGGCATACAGTATGCTACGGTCTGAGTGCTGTGTCTTCCCCACATCCATGTCAAAATCTTTACCATTCAGGTTTTGGGAAATGAGGCCTTTGGGAGTAATTAAATGATGAAGGAAGACCCCTCATGTGTCAGATTAGTGCCCTTAAAAAACAGGTCCGAGAAAGCTCCTTTGTCCCTTTTACCATGTGAGAACAGAGTGAGAAGGTGCCACCTATGAACAAGAAAGTGGGCTCCCACCAGGCAGTGAATCTGCTGGTGCCTTGACCTTGGATTTCCCAGCTGGAGAACGATGAAACATAAATCTCTGTTGTTTATAAGCTAGTGAGTCTATAGTATTTTGTGTTAGAGTACTGAGTCAAGGTGGCTGAGAAGCACAAAAGAGGTAAAACATGAAAAATGAATACCAGCCTTAAAATGTACTTTCTGTGCAGGGTGGGGGGCAAGTACATTATTGTTTTAAGTAAACATGAAAGCCTAATTTGCTTTGCATGAATTCATTTTGGAAGAATGTTCAAGGCATTTCTTTGCATAAAACTATTCTTGTGCTGACTTAGACCTAGTGCTTATTGAACTCTTTACATGGAATATTTAATCCTTACTAGACTCAGTGTCATAGATATTAGACTCGTTTCCATTTTCAAGAGGAGGACACTGAAGCTTTATGAAATCCATAGCTTCACCAATGAGCGAAATGGTGGGGAGTAGAATGGGGAGGACAAAACTGAGGTCTCACTGAACACCTAGCATGAGCTACCTCACACAGGCCATCCTTGCATCACGGTTGTCCTCACCTGTCATGGTGTGTAAGAGCTGGGTGAGGCTGAGATTGTAGATCCAACTGCTCCATCTTACTGAGGTTCAGAGGAGCCAGCACTTAGTCCCTGCTTTCTAACTTGCATTCTGTAGCCGTGCAAGTTCCTCAGAGGAAGCCTCAGAAATGTAAACCAAAGGAATATGTTTTATTCCATTTTGTACTGCTAGAACAGAATACTTAAAACTAGGCAATTTATATACAGTTGTGGTTTGTTTGCTGCTTTTTTTTTGGTACGGGGGACTGAGCTCAGGACCTTGCACTTGCCAGGCAGGTGCTGTGCCACTGAGCTACATCCCCAGCCGTAAGACTAAGTAATTTATAATGAACAAAAATGTAGTCATCTTCATGAAGCTGGAAGTTGGGAAGTCCAAGGTGGAGGAATTATATCTAGTGAAGTTCTCTTTGCTACCATCATCTCATAGTGGAAGGTAAACGTGTAACAAATCATGGGAGAGTGAGCAGGAGAGTAAGAAGTGGCTGAACTGGCTTTATAACAAGCCCAGTTTCAAGATAATTACCTCGTTTCATGATAATGGCATTAATTCATTCATGAATACAGAGCCTTCGTGACCTAATCACTTCATTAGGCCTCATCTTCCAACGCTTTTACATTGGGCATTAAGTTGCAAAGACATGTACTTTGGGGGACATATCAAACCATAGGGAGATTAATTCAAAGAGAGCTGAAGAGGTTGGAGACCCAGCTGAATTGTGCACACGGAAGCAGTCCCCCAGTCATGCTGCAATATTAGTTTGCAGGACAATTGCTTGGCCACTGTTAAGTATCACCCACAATAGCTGGCATCACCAACACCACCAGCACAGATACCATCCCAGTCCCACAACACCATCTTGCTGTGTCTTGTGTTGTTCATGCTTCCTCATTTTGCTAGCCCTGGATTCAAACTCTGGTTTGAATCATCTCTACATCTGATGAGTTGAACCAATGTCATATACCCATGTCCTAGCTGCAAGGGAGTCTGGGAAAGGCTGGCCATTTCAGCTTCTGTGGTGGAAAGCAATGGTACTACCAGATACACAAAAATGGTGTTGAGTCCAAAGTCTGAAAGAGGTCTTTCAGGTCTTTGATTTCAAAACTAATGTACTTGAAACACTGAATGTGATTAAATGAGTTCTCAGGAAAGACTGGCTCACTCTGTTATCCTCATTTTAAGAAGCTTAAAACAAACACCAAGAGTCCCCCACTTTCTTCTGGTGAGGGAGTGCAGCACATGTCCTCCACTGGGTTTTCTGAAGTCTGTTCTCAGCTCAACTCCACTGGGAAGCGAATCTGCAGAGTCTGTACTGGGTCTGATTCATGGGCATATGGCGCTGTGTCATTTTGTTGCAACATAAATAAAAATATTTGACATGAAAACTTAAGGGATGGAGGCTTCTGGAGCCCCCACACTCTATCAGCTGCTGCAAGCTGTGAAGGGGAGGATGTGTCTGATGCCCAGACGGCCTCCGTGGGAAGCTGCTGGGGAGGCGGCCTCTCCTCAGCTGCTTGTTGGTGGTCTTTCTCCTTATGCCTCTCCCTGTCCCAGCCTTGTCTCCCAAGAAAATTAGGCTTCGCTTAGAAAGGAAAAGTCACAAGACCTCCAGGTCTCATGCAGAGGATTCAGAATTGAGGTATGAACCTCAATGTTTTGGGAAGCTATGACTGTTGGCAGGTCCAGGGCTCTTCTCCTGTGACCAGTTGGTTTTTGAACTCTGCCATGGCTCGATCTGGCTTCGGATGCTATCATAGAGTAGCCTCTTTCAGAGGAGCTTTTGGTCCATATGATTAAAATATTTAAATAAACTCATTTGTGTTGTATCTATAAGTTATTAAAAGTCTCCCTCACCTGATATCTCATTTGCTGCTTCCCCCAAGCTGGGTGGGAATCATTACCCCTTGTTATAAATGGGTAAGCACAGCAGAGAGAGAAGTGGTTACCCCCCCAACACATAGCTGATTGATGTTGCAGGCTGGGACAGTTTGCCTGACTTTCAGGCTGCCATTGTTCTAGACCAAAGGTTTTGCGTCAGAAGAAAACTTAGAATTCCCTTCATGTTACAGTGGAGAAAACAGTGGGTCTGACTAGTTAAATAACGTACAAATGTTTGCCACAGGTAGTTAGTGGCCAGATGGAGACTTGAAGGAGCAGAGTATGACTCTGAGAGTTAGAGAAACTCAAATCCTACCTTAGCTTCCATCCCAGCCTGCATATCCAATAAAATGGGCATGGTGACATCCATGCAATAGCATTGAATTAATAGTTAATGTAGTAAAATATAAAAATGTTGAACTCCTCAAGCAATAGTTAACCCACAGTAGGACTGGCATACGTATTACTTTCTCTCTTCCCAGCCATTCTGGTCACCTATGTGGGCCCTGGTAGCTGACTCACTAGAATGTCCCTGAGGTTGGAGATGTTGTCTTTCTCCTGCCTTGTGGGGACCGGTAGGTCAACCCTCTCATTAACCACAATGACTTTGATGAAGTGCTAGCCTGTCATTCTAAAAATATCACATTATTAGGACATAATAGGTTCCCTCAGTCACAACCCACAAATCCATCCCCAAACCAGCCATATAACTGAGGTTTTCCTCCCATGTCATGCATGCCAAGATTTTATAAGCAGTGTTTGCCATCTTTATTTTTCCCAGATTTTCATTTTCAAGAGTTATTTATGCATGCGTCTTGCAAATACGCGTCTCCTGAATTTCCAGGTTGGTGTCTTGAATACTTGCCCCTCTTCCCTCCCTCCTGCCCTCGGTTTTTGGCTCTGTAATATCTCATTATATTCTAAAGAGCTGTCTGCAACACAGGGTACCACAGATGCAATTAAATCTGCTTCTGTAGCAACATTGCTCTTAAGCAAAATATATTGATCGTCGAAGCTTTGGACCCACTTTAATCAAGTAATCTAAACAAGGCTGAAGCTTCAAAAGCCGAGCAATATGCCGGCTTCAAAGCGCTTACTTATACACTGAATTAATTTATCCGGGATGTACTAATGCTCCTCTCAACCCCGTGGATTACAATGTTAGAGGTTGCAATCAGGGCTCTGATAATATTCCCAAAGCCTGGCCTTTATTGATGGTCATGTGAAAAGGCACAAAGCAGGGCAGCGTGGAGGGGAGGAGGGAACAAAGGGACTGGAGTTGATAGAGCAAGGCTGAAACAGATCCAGATCCACACGGGCCCTGGTGGACAACGGAGGACTCAAGTTCTACCCCTGCTCCTGGGCTGGTTTGGGCTGGGACTGGAAGGATGGGGTGTGCGCACACACACACACACACACACACACACACACACACACACAGGGGTGGGGGACAGCTTCAGGCAGCACCAGCTGCAACTCTGAGGTGGAAGCCAGAGAGAGACGGCTTGTGTGTGTGTCACAGAGAGGAAGGGGAGTCGGACCTCTGTTGTGGAGGTCAAGCTGGCAGTCACTCTCCTTCAGATAGTTACCTCTCCCTCCGTTTACTCAGGACACACTGGTGCTTGACCTTGACCTTAATCCCTGGCTTTTGAGTGGGGACCCTACTCACCTCCCAGATCTACCTGTCACCTCATTACTCATTACGCATTCAGCAGTTCATTAAACATATGTTATGTGCCCAGCATTATTGCAGGGCCTGGGGATACAGCAGTGAGCAGGATGGACAAAAGCCTTTGGCCTCATGGAATTGACTTTCTGCTGGTGTGAGAGGGAGTGAAACTCATATGCTATGTATTTGCCTATTGTTTTGGTAATCATCTGACGGTTAAATGTGTTCTGGATGAATGAGAGAGGATAAGGACACCAGTGTGGATTCAATTTTGAGATCCAGGGGGTCTCTCTGGGAAGATGACCTCTGAGCGTAGACTTGAAGGAGATGTGGGAAGGAACTACACAGAGTTCTGAAGAAGAACAAGTGCAAAGGCCCTCAGGCAGTGCAAGCCTGGGATGTCTGAGGAACAAAGAGCTAATGTGGCTGGGACAGACTAGAGGGAAAAAGAACAGGTTGATGGGAAGTCAGAGATGGTACAGGCCCCAGACAAGGCTACGCCTATCAGTGTATTTAGTTCCCGTGGCCACAGTGATTGGTTCAAGGATGGGACAGGAACATAAATGTGAAGGATATTGGCCAAGTGATTCATCTTGTCACTACACAGAGCCCCAAGAAAAGTCAAAATGGAGGATAGTAGTGCCCAGAGGATTCCTGAGTCCTACTGAGACTGAAAACCTTGTAATTCTTGGTATTTTTCCTTTATGGGACCCAATAAATCTTCCTCTTTTATGTAAACTATTCTAGATTTCTTAAATAAATACATCTTGAAAACATAAAAGTTCCGTCTCTGGACACTAACTTTGGGGTAACACATATAATCAAGCACCCATTTTCTCTTTGTATGCTGCTGGAGCCCCAGCCTGGCTCTCCTCTCTGCCTAGGAATGGGGTGGTCCATAGGCATAAAGGGGAACATCTCCTTCCCTTTCTTTTACCTTCAAAACACAGGTGGAGTAGCAGGGATGGGGGATGACAGAACTCTGGACGCCTTTTCAAATTCTAAACTATTTTCCAGCCCATCTCCCCAAGACTGTTCAGTCCTGTTGGCCCTTTTCTCCTTAAAAGGAAGGAGTAGGTACTAGCATTTGTTAAGAACTTACAAATGCTGAATTTGTACATACGTTATTGTATTTTTGCTCCTCTATGACATAGGTATTAGCAGCTCTGATATTGATCATGTAGTACAATAGTACATAGACCAGCAGGCAATTCTGATGGTTGGTGCCCATGCCTACCTCTTGCTGAAGTTTTTAGATATCAGCCTTGACTATTGCTATCTCCTTATACCTTAGATGTCACCAGAGGTCCCCTGCCCTTTGAGATTCAGTTCAAGTGCATTCAAATGCTGCTGCTCATGCAGTTATAGGCAACCATGGTTCTTTCAATCTCGAGAAGGCTTTATGGGGAGTGAAGGAGGTGGTTGATATTTTCTTATTCTCTTCTGGATTCAAGCTTCTCTGAATTACTGAAGATTTTCTCTCATCTCACATTGCTGATCTGTTCCTGATTGCATTGTCCCCGTGTGGAACCCCCACCCACCCCTGCCAGGGCATACCATTAACACAAGGCATTGGTATATAGCAGACTTTACCGACTGTTGGGAATACTGAAGGGGGAATACATCATAACACCACAGGTAAGAGTTTGAACAGCAGGCCTCTCTGTTTGCACGTATTTAGTCTTTCCCAACCAGAGAACTCACTCCTGTATTGCTTTTCTCCTCTCAGCTCCATTGCTAAGCCCATTTTCTTCTTCCAAATCTTTCATGCCCACTTTCTGAGGTCTCCTTCCTTTCCTACTTTTTCCTCCCTCCTTTACCACTCAATTTCCAAGTACTTTTGCAAGGAGAAAACGTGAGTTTTCTAGCTCTACTGAGCTCCAGACTTATCTGAGGGCCTGTTAATGTGTTTGCTTATCAGTGGGACCTTCACTAAAATCCCTCTTTGGGCAGCACAGCGGGCATAGCTTGGTTTTGCACCTTAGTAGCTTTTTTCTCTCTCCTAGGTACACCAGTCTGTGCTGGGAGAGGTGTGGATTAGTGATTTCTCCCAATGTTGTAAACAGTTCCATCATGTAAGAGGCAGAAGCAGCTGCCACAGCCAGCCTTGGTTCCTAAAATGAAAGCTTTTTCTCTTTATTACATCCTTTTAGGTGAGAAAATGGATGCTCCATGAGCTTAGGTGGATAAATAATTTGCCCAGTGTAGCACAGCTGGTATCCAGGAGAAAGGAAATTTGAATCCAAGTATGGTAATGGCAAATTTATATCATTTCCATGACAGCAGAACAAATTCAATAAAATTCATTGAATCCACCTGGATCTATCACACACATTCAGTAAAGTTCTTTTATGTAAAAGCACCAGGCCATCCAGGTTGTGTAGGGAGAGGAGGATGGAAAATGAATGGTGCCTTCCCAGAAGGAATTCTTTCATCTCACAGGAAGATCAAACCAGATAGTCCATAAATTAAAGTGGAAATTCAGGAAGTTCAAGGAACAGTCTGAAAGCCCTTTACCTGTCTATTGAAGAAGCCTCATAGAAGTGTTATGAAATTGGACTCTGGTAACCCTAGGTAAGTTATTTCCCTGTTCTTCCTCTCATTTTTTGTTTTCAGTCAGAGAACGAAGATAGTAATAGCACCTCTTGCATAAGATGGTTGTGAAGGTAAAATAAATTGGTACGTGGAACATCCTTAGAACAGTGGCGCCATGTAACTCATGAAGGTTAGTTCTTGTGTTTATTGGCTACATGTTGCTATAAGAAAATACCTGAGGTAAGACAACTTATAAAGACAAAGGGTTGATTTTGACTCACAGTTTTGGAGATTTTCATCCATAACCCATTGGCCTCATTGCTTTCTGTGGCAGCACATTGTGGGGAGAGCATGTGGTACAGAAAAACCACTCACCTCATGCACTAGACAGGAAGGAGACAGGAAGAAGTGGAGCTGGGGACCCACAATCCCCTTGCAGGGCACACACCCAGTGACCCAAAGACATCTCTGTAGGTCCTACTTCTTAAATTCTCCACCATCTCCCAAAAGGACCAAGCTGGGACTGAGTCTTTAATGCATGGACCTTGGGGACACTTACTCAAACCATGGCACTGCTTACTATTAATGTATGGTGTAGTTGGCCAACAATTAATTCATCTGATCACTCACTGTTTCTGAGTGTCAAGGGAAGGAATCCCTGTGTCTGAAGCTCAGACAAGAAGCAACCTCCTCCACACCACTGAGACACTGTGTGGCATAGTTAGGACTAGAACGCAGGTCTTTAGATGCCGTTCTGGTATTATTCCTGCTCTATTCCAGCTAAAAGTTGAGAGCATGAAGGAAAGACTGTTGGGAAACCTTGTTTATAGAAGAAGTAGGTTTGATTTGAATGTCCCTGGGACCATGACTTGGACCATGACTGTATTCAGGAGTGGATGATAAGGAAGACTCATATGACAAAAACTGCTAGTAATCCACCAAAATCCATTTTTCTTGTCTTCTATGGTGAAAGAGTTGTGCTCAAACACGAGCTGCCCAGTTAGGCACGGCATTTCCCACCTTCCCCTGTATTAGCAGTGACACAGTCATGTTGAGAAGTTCTCACAGGTGTGGTGAGTAGAAGAGAAGTGAGTCACTCCCATGCCCTGCCTCAAGGCCTGGCTCTGTCTCTTCTGTGTGCTTTCCTACTTTCATGCTAATGAAGAATTTACCTGATAGATAAGCAGGCCTCAAGGCATGCTTCTTTATCTGTGTTGGAGAAACAGATTTCTACTCCACTCTAACCTAAATCCACCACGGAGCACGTTTTTGGTCTACAACCAATGAGATGAGTTCCCTGGGTGTGTGCTTGGATGTCATAGGGATGTCAAATTGTGGTCAAAGTTTCAGAGAGCTTTCCGTCAATGTTACAACTCAATTCAGGTGGGCTTTTACCAAGAAGTTTGTAAACTGGTACAGTTGGGCTGGTACTGGTCTGTATCCACACTTCAAGTAGCACTGCTTCAGGTGATGCAGAGAGAAGACAGAAGTACAGGATCCTCAGGGTTGTGTGCAGAAGAGTGAGCTGCTTGCCTGAAATGTTCAAGCCATGGCAGTGCTTGATATTAATGTATGGTGTAGTTGGCCACCACAATGTGCTGCCACAGGCCCAAAGCAATGAGGCCAATGGGTTATGGACGAAAATCTCCAAAACTGTACGTCAAAATCAACCCTTTCTCTTTATAAGTTTCCTTATCTCTGGTATTTTCTTACAGTAACATATAGCCAAATGCTTAAAATATAACATGGAAGACAAAAGCCATCTCCTTCAACCACTGTACCTTAGGACTGCTTTCTTAGGAAGGTTAGCTTTACCCGAATACAGCTAAGACATGCAACGTATTGACAAGATGTGTTATGTACATGTACCAACTCCCCACAAGGAATGTAAATATTATGCATTGCAAACATGTACTAAGAAAAAACAAAATACAAAACAATAGCAAAGTAGGTTTTCCAACCCAGAATTTACTCTGTGTGCTACCCCAGGCTGTAGGCATATTGATTCCACTTGCTGGTGCAGCACCACTGTCTTAGTCACCTTCCTCATTACTGGGACAAAATATCCAATACCTGCAACTTAAAAGAAGAGAGGTTTATTTTGGCTTACAGTTTCCATGGGTTCAGTTCATGGCAGCTGGCTCCAAGGCAGAAACAGCATGACGGAATAGCATGGATGTGGAAAACTGTTCACTGCATGATGACCAGGAAGCAGAGAGAGAAGGGAAGAGCCAGGGATGAGAATACACCCTTCCAAGTCATGGTCCCAGTGACTTGCCCCTACCAACCCGGCTCCACCTCCATATGTGAGAGTTCTGGGGGGTGACATTTTAGACCTAAACCATAGCAGCCACACTTCCATATGACATCCCTGAGTACCCCCTGTACACTACACAGAGAAGTATGATACAAGGCCTCTGCTTCTTTGCCAGCAGAGCCTAGCAAGACAGGTAGTCTTAGAATGATTTGAATTCAAGTAAATCCATATTTTGAGGCTCAAGTGAAACCATGGGTTTAAAAATGCTTTGATAAAAAGGACAATAAGCATTTTTTTAGTTCTTAAAATAGCTAGAGTAGAGAGAACATTGAGATAAGGATCTAGGGACCCTTCTGAGGTCAAGGAGACCTTATGGGGCAGTAACCACAGGCTAACCTTAGGAGAGAAACTGAAATGCTTCTGACACCTAGTCACAGATGCCAGCTGCGTGACCTTGGGTGAGTCACGTGACATCCTCTCTGTAAAGGAGGATGTTACAATGACACTGCAGGGTTGGTGAGAAGTTCCCTGAGAAGGTACAGAAAGACCCACCTGCACCTCTGTGCCAGTCACAGCCTGGCAGCAAACAGATGGCACACGCAAGCTGGAAGACCGGAGGAGAGTGAGCTCTTTATAAAGGAGCTGCAGGAATGGGAAAACCCACAGGGAGAGCCTGATACCCAGCTAGCAGTGGGGTGAATGAGGAGGGGAAGTGGCCATTACTTCCCATAAGCCTGAAAGGGATAGCAGACAGCAGTTGTCAGAGTCCAGTTTGGCCAACATCCGGGATACATCTGACAGGAATGGAGGCTGCTGCTGAGAAGGAAGCCAGGCCCTGTGGAGCTGTGGCTGGGAGTGGGCGGGGAGAAAAATGTTGCCCTCTGTCTCTTCCCACCCTCCTCACTCCTGTTTCTTCCTTCCAGGGGCCAAACTCTAGTAAAGGCAGAGGCTAAGGGAGTCCACGGTAGGTCAGCCTCAGGGTTCAGAGCAGGCTGGAGAAAAAGGACAGAGAACCCGGTGGGGACGATGACTACTCCCCATCCCCAGCCTGGGGAAGCTACTCAACTTTCAGGAGCATTTTCTTTCTTTTTTTTGAAAAGGAATTTATAGTCTCTGGGTATAACTGCAAGTGAGTGAGGGGGCCACATGCTTCCTCTGAGGCATCAAGTAACTGAAAATTGGACTTCCCGAATGCCAGGCATGCGGGTCTGCTCTCACCGGGGGCACAGAGGATGAGCAAATGGTTCTCTCCGTGCTGGCCTCTTGCCAGTTCCGTTTCTACCTCTTTATCCCCGTTCTCTGTTGTCCTTGTCTAAGAAGCCGCCATCTGGCTGCAACCCGCCTAAGGAAGGTATTGGTGAGTTGGGGACCTGGGGTATGTCCCCCGCTGCCTTAAGAGATGATTAGTGGCTGCTTGTCAGCAGATGCAGCTCAGTGGCATTTTAATATCCAAATGTCCCTCCTGCCTTATGAGGGAGGCCACAGACTATTGAAGACGTCTCACACAGAGAGCCCTGATTGCTGAGGCAATAATTTCCTTCAACAGCCATTAAGACACTTCTGAATGTGTTTTTTAAAAAGAAAAACAAGAGAAAAGGTGGTGGTGGGGGGTGAGGGGCCAACATCCTTCCTATTTCCTGGCAAATATCAGTGTTCACGGGGTGAACTTTAACTAACCAGCTGGGATGTTAACATCGGCTGTTCGAGGTTATTAGCACATTGCCAGCAACCTTTTCTCATCCTCAGCTTAGCCTGAGGTCAGGGGTAGGGGTGATCCAGAGTCCTGTGGAGGGGCCCCCAGCAGGCTGAGACCCCAAGATTAAGCCCAGCTCTCCTTGAGGTGCTTCACACCTGGGCTGCCCATTGGTATCTTCTGGTCCAAGAGAAAGGCTGACTCCAGTGTTTGAGAGTGAATGATCCTTGTCTGCCCTTCCTTCCCTCTGCAGAGAGACCAGTGCTCCAGCCAGGGTCTGGTTCACCAGAATGTGCTTGCATCCTTACGTGTCCCTTAACAAATACATGTCAAGGGCTTCCCCACGCCAGGCCCAGCTCAGATGCTGGGACTGCAGCAGAGAGAATCTGCAGCATTCTGGCTATGACCACTCAGAGCAGATGTGGGCCAAGGGACAGGAACAGGTCCTGGAGGCCCACAGTGGGCCAAACACACAGACCCACCCTTCCTGTGCGTGGTTGGTCTCCACTGACCCTTGCTCAGGACAGTGACTGCTAATTGGTCTGGAAGTATTTTAGCCTTTGACCAATTGCCACAGTCGAATTTAACATGCTGGGGAAGAAGATTCCCCCCCCCCCCACATGGAGTTGACCTTCACACAAGCAAGGAGAAGCAGCCAACTTTTCTTTCCTTTCCTGGCAGGGATGCTTCAAAATCCTACCAAAATATAGGGACAGCTTCATTTTCTGTGCTGAGCCTGTGTGGAGTCTTCTAAAAACAATGAGAGTGAAGTAGCCACCAGGCATAGGCGGTCGCTCCAGGAGCCCATCAGTCTTCCTAAGGCAAGGGTGAATGACCTCATTGCTTCAGCTGGAGGTTCATCAAGACAGTTGTCACAGTATGCTCTCCCCTGCTCGCAAAGGGGTGAGTAAAAGGGATTGTCCACAAATGCAGGGAGCGGAACAGCTGTCTCCAACAGGAGCTGTGTTCTCCTTCCTTTCTGTGCTCCCTTAGGGCTGCCATGATGGTACGGTACAATCCAACCACAACCTGCTGGCGTCACATTCCACTTTGTGTAATGCAGCGCTTTCCAAACAGAAGGTGGTCTCTCGCCGGTACACGCAGAACCTCATGGTTCCTCCCTTAGGCATCAGAGTCACAGCTTGTGCGTCCAGTTTTGTTCTGGAAAGGAAGAACTGTCCCATGCTGTCACCGCTAGCATCTCTGGTCCATAAATGGGCTTTTGCAATCATTTTATAGAGCCATGATCAAGCCTGGATTTCCACAACCCTTTGTTCTGAGAATCACTAATGCAATCAACAAGGTAGAAATGCAAAAGAAAGATGAAAAAGAGCTGAGCGTGCAGTTTATCATTGACAAAGATAGAGGCAGTTGCATTATTTTTCTTAAAAATTACCATGTATGCTTTTCTGAGTTACTCTTAGAGAAAGTCTGCCAAAAGTTGCCTTAAAATCTATATGTGATGACACACTAGTAAAAAGGAAAATACACACGAAAACTCAAGAAATAGGTGCATACACACAATTTTACAGAAAACATTGGAAGAATAATTACTTTAGTGATGGCCTTCAGAATTTAGAGGCAGAAAAAGCTTTCTCATCTTTGAGACAATTTGTATTTGGAAACTCATCAGATTTCTTTCTTTGCTTTAGCTACGGGGAAGCTCAGGATTAAACTTCCCATTTTTAAATGGTAGGACTACACTGAGGCTAGTGTTTCTCAACCTTTGTTGCAGGTTGGAATCACTTAGGTACCTTTAAAAAACATCCCAGAGCCTAAGTCACACCCTAGGCCAGTGATGATGGACCTTTTAGAACTGTGAATGATACAAACAGTTTACTGCAGCATGCGTGCCATAGGTTCACCACCACTGCTAGACTGAGGTGGAATGTGTGGAAAGATGGCACCCAGGCACCTCACTTTTAAAGAGCCATGAGTGAGTCCAGTGTGATGTTGGGGCCAAGAACCGACACTCCAGTTGACTTTCCCTTGTGAAAATAAAATGATATATTTTTATTTGCATTTTCCTTAGAACGAATTTTTATTTATATGTAATCTCTCAATTTGGTTCTGTATACTAGTCTTAGTTACTTTCCTGGTTGCTGGGACAAAATACCCAACACCTACAACTTAGAGGAGAGAGTATCTTGGATCACAGTTTGTAGAGGTTTCAGTCCATAGTCCAGTGGTTCCAAGGCAGAGTGGCATGGCAGAGGAGAACCCGCCCACGGCATGGTGGCAAGAAGCAGAGAGAATGATCAAGGAGGTAAGAGGGACATGGACCCTTCCAGATCACGCCGCCAGTAGCCCACCTCCTCCCACCAGGCTTCACCTCCCAGCACCACATTTAGCTATAAATGCACCAGTGGACTAATTCACTGATGAGTATCATGCCCCCATGACCCGTTCACCTCAAAAGCCCCACCTAGGAGCCCATGAGGCTGTAGAGGGACATCTAGATATAAAGCATAACAGTATTCTTGTAAATGGCTCCAACTCCTCTCTGGAATAAGGTACAGTGCAGCACAAATGATAAACTTGTGTTTAAACCATAGGACACACAGGCTCTGTGGGCTCAGCTGGGGGAATGTTCCGTGGGAGCACCCGCTCTGGGGAGGTAAGGTACCCTGAAATCCAGTCACAGGCCTGGGCCCGGGGCTCAGTCTTCCCACAAGAAAAGATCAGGTTTCTATGTTAAAGAAATGTACTTTTCTCAGCTAATGGCCTCCTTGACTGATTTGTGGGTGGGAACGGAGTATGGAGAAATCAAATTCTGTAAGAAATCACTTCCAGGAACATGTCAATATATTTTTGTCGTAATCGCTTGAGAAGTTGAAATGGACCTGCTAAATAAAGCTTGTGTGTAGGTCCAAGCCACTGGGGAAGACAGAGCAGGCTTCTTCCCGGTGGGAATTTCTCCACGGCACTTACTAATATGGAGTGGGTGGGGATGTCATCTCTCATTGGAACTGTGGTTGCTGTTGACTAGTCATAGGGCAGGAGAAGAGAGGGAGTAGTCCTTCCCTCCTGTCCAGATTGTGTTCTGTTGAATTTAAACCTCGTAAATCTGCCCCTGGTGCTGTTTAACCAACCTCTCACCTGGGGATACACAGAACTGGAGGGGCAGCAAGAAGCCTGGGTCTTGCCTTGAACCCCACTTCAAATTCAAATGCTAGAGGAGGCAGAGAACAGAAATATGTGAACAAAGCCCTGGCTGGAGGAGGACCAGGATCTAGTGGAGACTGATGAAAAGGATCAGGGAGCATTTGAGGGGTGTTAAACATCAAACTAACGGGGGGTGCATAGAGTGGGCTGAGTCTGGAGTTTGAGGGGACAAGGGAGGTGCTGGGAAAGAAGTCTCAAAGAGAGACGATGCCACATGGATAACTTCATCGAGCTTTCAATTTTGCATCTAAAGAAAGTGCATCAACCTTCACCTAACTCAGGTATGACCTTGAAGCTCAGGAAACCTCACACTTATGAGACACAAGCAGGACTGGGCAAGAGTGTGTGGGCAAACAGCCCAACAGCTATTAGGGAAAGAGAAGTGGGGTCATTCATTAGCACCAAGGCCTCTGCCCTTGTTGTCAGCCCTGAGAGCCCTCCTTGGGTTAGGAGTGCACCCTTACCTCGTGAAGGACAGCTCCCCACTGGGATCCACAAGTCGTGCTTGGAAGCATCCAGGATACCTAAAGAAGTCAAGGCTCACACTGGTGGGAACAGAAGTTACTGGAATCTGTGAGTCTGATGTGAGCAGGCTCATTGCCCAGGAGACTATACAAGAGAACTTAAAAATAGCATTTTCTATAATTGTTTGAGTCTCTGGGTGTTTAGTAACCATGTCTGGCAGTCTATACCCAAGACAGACTGGCTGTGGGGAAAGCCATTGTTAAAATAAAATCATTAGCTTAATAGGCTTGATGAAAAGGGTGGCGAGATGGGAATTTCCTCTTGCAGTATGTTCTCCACTCAAAACAGTTCCCGGAACCAGTGGGCCACGTTAATTATTGACTAAAATCCCCCAGTATCTCACACTGTTTCCTGCCCTGTAGGGATCTAACAAACATTACCTCTGAAAATAGCTTAAAGTCCTAGAATTTGCATCATCAGGTGAGTCTACATGTCCCTTAGCCTGCAAATGATTTATTTTATCATTTGTTTGGTTCCCTCACTTGACTACACACACACACACACACACACACACACACGCATATGTTTTGCCATCTTCTAAAGGAAAGAAGTGGCAGCTAATCAACCGAGAGCACGGCATAGTGAAGATAGCAAAGCCAAGCACTGAGCAAGGGCAGAAAGCTGAAGATTTTCAGCCTAAGGATGACAGCGCATCCTGAGCACAATGAACCAGGGCTAGGCGAAATCCAGTCCTCCCAACCCTCCTTGTGGCGGATTCAAAATGGTCTTTGGCTTTTCCACTTCCCCACTTTTCTTTCAAGAGCTAGATGTTGTGGCACACCTAGGACCCCAGAGCTCTGGGAAGCTGAGGGAGAAGACTTACAAGTTCAAATCCAGCCTGGGCAACTTAGGGAGATCCTGTCTCAACAGAAAAAAAGTGTGGGGATGTAGCTCGGTGTGAAGGCCCTGAGTTCATTCCCCATGATTGTAAAACACACACACACACACACACACACACACACACACACACACACAGAGTTTATTTTTCCTTCCTCACTGGTCCTGAGACGGCATTCGCCACCAGGTAGAAGTGGTAATGTGCCAGTAATGAGGCTCCCACCCTCAAATGGTCCGGCAGTGTTTTAGTTCATCCTCTGTAACAAAATACCATAAACAGCCTAGCTTTTAAATAACAGAAATTTCTAGCTTGTGGTTTTGTGAGCTGGGAAGTCCAAGATCCAAGAACCAGCAGATTGGATGTCCAGTGAGGGCCTCTGCTTCTTATAAGGTGCCTTTTGCCCTGCCTTCACCCAGTGAGTGGGACAAGGCCTATTTTTAAGGGACCTAAACACCTCCCAAGGCCTCACCACTTAATGCTATCACATTGGCAATTAGGTTTCAACACATGAATTTGGTTGGGACACAAACATTCAGAGGCATCTCCCTTTTCTGCTTTTTGGGAGCCCTGAACTGCTAGGTAAGAAGTCTGGCTGCCTTGCTTGCCCTGTGGCAACAAGAGGACCCAAATCTCCATAGAGGATGAGGGAGGCTCTGTGATCCAAAGCGGAACACCCAGACGACTCTAGACCCAGCTGTCATCTAGCTTAACCACACATGAGGCTGCAAACGTGACCAGCAGAAAAGCCACTAGTCACCCTGTGGAATTGAGAGAGAAAATTGACTATCATTTCCCCCACCCCTTTTTTTTTTCCTGGTACCAAGAATCGAACTCACAACCTTAAACTCACCAGGCAGGCATTGTGCCGCTGAGCTAAATCCCCAGCCCTGACTATCATTTTTTAAGATGCTAAATTTTCAGTGGTTGGTTATGTAGACAGAGCTTTACAAAGTACTACTCACAGAGATACAGACAGCATGCGTACTAAGCCCTGCGACCCAGTCACTGCATCTCTGATATTGGCCACGCTCTGCCTTGGTTTCCAACAGTTATTAGAATCAACACCACTGAGAGGAACCCAGGCCCCAGAGGAGAGGTCCCTTTTCAAAACTTCCATCTCCTTGAATTACCTGGGTGGAACATCCCAGGGAGGCCAGCTGGTTCCTGGCCTTGGCAAGGTGCCAGATGTCAAGCAGACAGGCCCAAAGAGATTCTGGGAAGCAGGGGCTTCCCAGATATTGAATGTCTCCAAAGGCCAAATATTGAAAGTTTGGTGCCCAGGGTGCTATGACTGGGAGGTGGTGGAGCCTTTAGGAGGTGGGGCCTACTAGCAAATCTTTTGGCTGCTGGGGATATGCCCTTGAAGGGGAATGTGGGACCTCAGCCTGTCCTGATCCTGTCTACTCCCTGGCTGGAGATATAAGCATTTTGTTCCTCCTCATGCTCCTGCTATTATGTGCCAACATCTGCCAATGTAGGCTCTATGCCTTTGAGCCTCCAGAACAATGAGCTACATAAACCTTTACTCTTTATAAATTCTTTTGCCTTAGGTATTTTATTATAGTAACATGAAGCTGATTAATAAAACAGGTGATTTTTTTTTATGTTGACTTCTAAGCATCATTTTGGTGACCAGTACCTCAAGATAGGATTGTGTGACCCTAATCCCAGTTCCTCTTCAGAGGGAAAGGAACCAGTGGAACAGTTATGGGGCAGGGATTATGTGTTGAGCAGGAGGCCAAGGACCCTCCCACAACCTATTTTGTATACATCCATGGAGAAATGCTGGGCTACTCAGATGCCTGCAAGAAACCCTTAATTTCTATTTAAAATTATGAGTTTGAGCCTTGAGTCTCATGTTATATTTACTTTAATTTAACTGGTTTTTAATTCAAGATAGAAAGCATATGTCAAAAATAAAATAAGGAAAACTTACAGTAGAAGAATCCATTTATAGTATTTATAACCTTTGATAGAAGTGGAAATGTAGCCACATAAATGTTTGAACAAGTACATTTTCTCCCTTCAAATATGAATGCTCCAAGATGCATTTAAAATGTCCTTTCTCCTTGATTTTTTTGATTCACATTTCACCCTGACATCTGAGAAGCTTCAACCTAAGATCACAGTAAACCGTTCCCTTCTTATTTAATAAGTCAAGATTTAAGGCATCAATTGTATTTGAATGCACCAAAAGCTTGCAGAAAGAGAGGGAGAAAAAAGAGAGTCTGTGACTTTTAAGTACTTAGTTATTGTTGGTCTATAGAAGAAATCAGCTCCTGTCACTCACAAGGTACATAAAGGTGATTTGAAGGAAAATGTTCGTGGTAGGGATGACCTGTTGTTTTCTGTGTCTCCTGAAAAAGGCTTAAGCTGCTGTGAGATGAAAAGACTTCTCATCTCTGAGACTTGTTAAGCACCAGAATCAGCTTGAGTGATGATGAAATGCTCTTGTGTATATGTGTGTTTTCTAGAATGGTTTGGACGCACTAATTCTTGAAGACAGGGAGTCTGAGCTTTGTTATTCTTGCTACACTTTTTAATAAGCTACAATTAATTTACTTTTGAGATGTGCTATAAACAAGGCCAGGGCCTGGTTCCAACACCATTTAGATTGAACGATTCCTTTGCAATTTTTTGTAAGTCACTGCAGCAATTAATAAAATATTGTGTATATATTAGAACTCATACATTAACAATACACCTCCCCTCAGGATCTCTCTAGCTCTTAAAAGGCAATATGACTGGTCTGAAATATATGTAGGGCTGGGGATATAACTCAGCAGCACAGCACCTATCTGGCAAGTGCAAGGTCCTGAGTTCAATTCCTTCTACAAAAAACCAATGAAATATATGTAAACATATGATATTTAAACATAAATGAAGCAAAAAGTTGGGATAGGGATGTGGTAGATTTTTAACATTTTTTTCATCCCTCTACATTCTTGCCAAAATTCACTGGAACAGAGCCTCACCCTGTCTCACACAGCCGCGTTACTTTGGTCAGTAGAACGTTGAATGTTTCAGGCTTTAACTGTGTTTTATATGGATTGGTTTGAACCTTTTTTCTCTGGTTTGGTCCTGTGAGAGGAATCTGCCCCAGATAGTAGCTGATCTTTTAACCTGGATGTTGGCAAAGGATGTAGCCTGAAGCCAAGCTACCATATCTAACTCATAAAACTTTGAATGAGAAAGGAACATTTGTTGGTATAAGTCACCAGAGATTTAGGGATGTTTGTTACACAGTATCAACTTAGCAATTGCTGATTAACCTAAGTGGTTCCTGATGATTTTTAAAATTAATTTTCTTTTTCTGTATCTGCATTTCCACTTTTTTCCGTGAAGAAAAAAATGTCACTTGATTTATTTTGTCAATAATTATGTTTTGAGAACATACTGTAAGTCTGCTTCTGTGCTAGATCTTGAGAATAAGATAGTAAGAAAAAGAATCGAGACACCTGCCATGGTGGAACTGAGAATCTAATGGGAGAGACAGGCATTCATATAATCATCACACACACAGATATAAAACGGCAACTGTGATAAGTACTATACATGGCAGGTGTGTACGGCTAGGAGTGTGGAGAGAACAGAAATATGATTTAGACAGAAATATCAGGAAAAGCTCCACAGGAGAAGTGATGAATGAACTAAGACCTGGCGAATGGGAGTCATTCAAGTGAAGTAGTGCAATAGAAAGTAATTGTTGGGAAAAAATATTTGTTTTTAGTTTTTGGGTTATGCCTGACTGCTATAACCTGAATAGGTTGTATTTTGCCTGAGGACTAAACTACCACTGAACTGGATGTTAACAGCCTCTCTGTTTAGCAGGGGTACCTAGCTGTCCACTGAAATCCACAACCCTCCCTCCCATAGTCTGCTTGATGTTGGAAAGTGGTTGCAAACCAAAGACTCATTTCCTGGACCCTCTTGTGACCAGCTGCCATTGTAATTGCCTGCGGTCGCAAGGATGGGCGCTATTTCTGGGCCAGATTCATTAAGAAGCAGGTGCCTTCTCCCTATTGGCCACTAGTGGATGAAATTGACAATGAGTTCTCCTTGTGGTGGAGCCACAGAGGGAAAAGGCAGTGTGACCCTTCGTGGTCATGTGGTGGTGGAAAGCTGTCCACCAACCAAGAACACCCACCGTGGAACACCCATTCATTGCCATGTGAGCAAGAAATAAATAGCAAGTCAAGCTATGAACGTCCAGAAAGCAATTTGTTATAGTAGTGGTGTTACCTTGGCTAACAGAACGTATGTTTTTAAAATGGATTCAGGGCTCTCTCGCTCACACATGTGTGTTAGCCAGCATTTTACTTAGGTTGAATATTTCCTTTGTGACACTAGACCTTTGGGCTCAATTTTCTTCTTTCCCCCACCTGGTAGAAAGGACCTCTGTTGTGTGGGTCCTGCATGACATAACCGATGGGTGAGTATGGCAGAAGTGCTTGCTTTTATACACTATTAATTCTGTTTGCTCCTCCACTTTCATGAATTCTTAAGGGTGATGCTGGCATTTTCACCATAAAGAATGCTTTACACAAATCAGAGGTACTCTGCTGGAACTTGAAACATATTTTCTTTGAAAGAAATATCTTATTTACTCTCATAAATCTAAAAAGCCATTTTTGTGAGGGTGGAGGCCAAACCAAGGAGCCTGATTTGGGAGGCAATGGGGAGCCATTGGAGGTTTTCTAGTAGGAGAATGATATGACGGAAGAGGTGTTTTAGCAAGATGAATCAGATAGTAGCACACAGCAGAAATGAGAAATAAAATAGCTCAGAGGCATAGGGACCAACTGTTGCAACAATCCAGCCATGAAATAAAGAGGCCTGGGCTGGGATAGCGCCCATGGGAATAGAGAGAAACAGGTGAATAAAGGAGACTGAAGAAATGAAGGAGCGACACTTGACCACCATTCACTGCTTACGGACTGCTCTCTTCAGAGCTTAGAAGTGTGCACATATGGCTCCATCATCCAGTCGTCCCTGTGAAAATAACAAAACCGATGGAATTATTACACTTGTGGAATTGTGTTTTAACTACTGTTCCTAAGGAAAAAAAAAAAAGGAGTCATTGCTCCAATAATTAAAAATGAGACAAATCAACACCTTCCCCAAATCATTTTTGTAGTCTTCTGCCCTCTAGGGAAGAAAGGATTTCACATCTTAGGTAGAGGGAGAAATTACATGCTTAGCACATTGTTATGCCAGAAAAAGGGAAAATAGTAAAAGACATGAGGACTAGCAAGGGAGGAAAGAGAATGTCTGCAATGTTTTACAGAAGCTTTGGAAAGTGGCCTCTGTGTGTTTTGCTAGGGCAGATTCCTCGCTTTGCTTGTTTTGTAGCTTTGGACAACTTGGTTAACTCACTTCTATTCAATTTGCTCACCTATAAACTGGAGTTGAAAGCAGTAATGTCTACACCACTGGATTGTTGGGAGTATTAAGTAAGGGGCTGCACATAGTACAAGGTACAGATCTAGCACTCTGTAAATATTAGCTGTTATCATTCGTACCAAATGCCAAATGAAGGCAAAGTTCTGCCTGGAGAAAAATATGTGAAGTTTCCAAACCACCAGCCTTTGGTGAGTGAAATGAGATATACACTGGTGGGACAGGGATTGGCAAGCTATGACTCTCAGGCCAAGTCCCACCTGCCTGCTCCATATATTTGAATACAGTTTCACTGGGATGTGATTACACTCATCTGGCTGTGTAATATCTATGGGTGTTTTTATGTGACAGTGATAGACTTGAAGAGCATGACAGAGATCATCTGGCCTGCAGAACCTAAAATCTTTACTGTGGAGCACTGCATTGGTCTGTAGGGTCGCAGTAACAAAACACCACAAACTGTGTGCTTAAAAGACAGCAATTTATTATCTTACAGTTCTGGAGGCTGGAAGTCTGAAATCGAAGTGGGTTCCTCCTGAGGATCTGTGGAAAAGTTTGTTTCATGTGTCTGCCTGGGCTTCTAGTGACTGCTGGTAATCCTTGGCTACTCCTGGGCTTACAGAAGTGTCATTCCATCTCTGCCTTACTCCTACATGGTGTTTCTCCTGGGTGTATGCCTGTATCCAAATTTGTCCTTTGATCAGAACACCAGCCACTGAATTAGTGGCCCACCCTACTCTAGTATGGCTTCTACCTACCTCTCAGAGCTCATCTTAAATATCAGCCCCAGAGAGATGCTTTCCTTTTCTACTTAATCCACTGCAGCCTCTTCCCCTTCCAAGTGCTTGATCTTGCTCCCTTAGAGCATTTGGTATGGTTTGAATATGGTCTCAGTGTGTCCCCCAAATGCTCATGTGCTGGAAGCTTGGTTCCCTGTGGTGGTAGTATTGGGGTGAGCCTGTAGGGGTGGGGCTCATGGAAAATAATTGGGTCACAGGGCACTGACCTCAGAAGAGATCAGTGCTAGTCTTGTGCAGTTGATTAGTTCTGGAGAGAATGGGTTATCGTAAAGCAAGTTCAGCTGTTCCCACTCTCTCTTGTTTTCCATATCACCATGTGACTTTTCTCTCTTGCATGCACTCTCACAATGAAGCCATCTGCTATGTTGTGAGTAGCCAGAAGGCCCTTCCAAGAGCCAAGCCAATGCCATGCTGTTAGACATCCAAAACTGTGCACTAAATACGCTTTTCTTTATAAAGTATCCAGCCTCAGGTATTTTGTTGTAAGAACACTGTCTTTGTTACTTTCTTCTTGTTGCTGAGACAAAATACCTGACACCTAGAGTTCAGGAAGGGAAGGTTTATTTAGCTCAAAGTTTGTGGAGGATTCAGTCCATAATCAGCTGGCTTCAGGGCAGGGTGGCATGGCACAGGGGTAACAGTTCATGGCAGCAGAAGACAGCAAAAGCAACAAGAGCAAAAGAGGGGAGAATAAGCCTTTTTTCCTCCCTTGTATTGTAAACAGGATGCCCCCCAGTAGGGCAGGTGTAGCACTCCTTTTCCATGCCCTTCTCTTGCACAGGTTGAAGATGTTTACACAGTGAGGACCCTGGCCCCTTGATGAGTTAAACTTCTAAACTTCTCAAGTTGACATAATTTTTCAACCATTACAAACGCAAAATGGACTAATGACAGCATTTCTTTCTATCTGGTCCTCTCTCATCTCCCTGCTAGATGTAAGCTTCACTAGAGGGTATCTTATATGTCTTACTGCCTGTGGTAGATTGACAACAGGTAGTTAACTTGTTAACAACACCTAGCTGAATTGAACAGTGTGGTGCTGGGTGTGGGAGGCCCACCTGAGGACTGTTGCCAGCAGCATTAGAGGCAGAACTGGAGAAGAAGAGAGGCTTCTGGGAGCTGAGAGAAGTTGTTGGGTATTGTTAGAAACTGTAAGGAGCTGCTGGTTCCCTTGGAGAAGCTTGTCATGCTGGCTTTTCTGATGAACTTGGCTGTTCTCATCCTCCAAGGAGCTTGGGACCTTGTTGAGAATGGCTTTGGTTCCCTTTGGGGGACTCTGGTCCTCACTTTGGGCATCGTTTCCTGGCTCTGGAGGGGGAGATGGTGCACTGCTCAGTCTCCAGGAGAAGCCTGTGACATTGGCTTTCCTGATGGGAACTCGGATTTCCTCCTCATCGGAGGAGCTTGGGACCTCACTGTTGCTGAGGATGCCTGTGCTACTTTTTGGGAGAGTTCTGGTTTTTACTTTAGGGTCACTTCCTGGCTCCAGTGCAGATCTCTCAGCCTGCTAGCACAAATCCTTCATCCCACTGGCACAGATTTTCTAGCTTCCACCACTGACCTTTGGGCTTCCTAGTGCATTGTCATGGGCTCCTGGACTCCAGTTGTGCATGAGATATTGTCATGGGCTACTGGCCTCCAGTTGGACTCATGGGAGGCATTGTTATGGGCTCTAGGTCTTCAGCTGGACTCATGTAGAACCCTGGTGTGGGATTCAGGCCCTCAGCTGGATTCTTTGGTCTTTAGTGTGTGGACAGATTTCCTGCACTCTTTGTATATGATTCTTGGAATGACTATTATAACTAATCTTACAAAATGTGTGTCCTGGGCTGGGGATTTAGCTCAGCGGCAAAAGTGCCTGCCTGGCAAGCGCAAGGTCGTGAGTTCGGTTCCTGGTACTGGAGAAAAACCAAAAAAACAAAACAAAACAAAAAACCAAAAAAACAAAATGTGTGCCCTGTATGTGATTGTTCTTGCAAAAACCCCAAACCATGACACTGCCTATAATATCTTCAGCCTCTAGAACAACCCCAGCATTTGCTAGGAGCTGAAAAAAATATTTGTACTTCATGGAATAGTCAAGACAGGCACTGACAATGAAAACACTTCATGAATCACCCTCCAAATAAGAGCTCTGTCCTCAGGACTGTTCAATGAAAGATTTTTCCCTTGTGGTTCCATTGGATTCAGAAATATTTTTTCACAATTATGACCGAGTTTTTCCAATCTGTATTTCACATCAGACAACAAGACTCTTGGAAAAAGTAAAGTTTGTAATCAATGGGGATAAACAGACAAGTTTAAAATCTCCTCCGGGGAAAGTGTAGCCCTAAATGCAGGTCATAGATCTCAGGTATGATTTTCTGTGCTGCAAAGTAGCCCCTTTTGTCTTCTCAAAATTCATGTCTTTTTGGTAGAATCTACCATGGCATTTTATACCACTCCAAAAATTCAGGAAATACTGAGTTAAAGAGGCAGAGAGCTTGTTCATGCTCTGTGTTCGCATGTAGCTGTAAAGTCCCAGATCCACTGTTGGTCACCATCCCTGGGGAGCCTTTTCTGATTCTCTCAGGCAGTTTGAATGACTCCTTTCTGTGCCATGATAGCACTACTCATTTGACTTTATAATCACTCCAGGGTCCCAAACCAATGAGACACTCAGTGGTAACTCAAATAAATGGATGCATAAATGAATAAAATTAAAATTATATTTTACAAACTGTAATAAATGGGACAGGCTTTAGAAATTACCTAGGCAATGTTCCCCCAAATCCAGTCATTTGCATATCCTTTCACAATATCTGTATACCATTAATTCTTATATTTTTCTGTAAAATCAACCTTTCTACCACTTAAGTACATTCATATTTCATTAAAAAATTTAGAAAAGTAGCATGGTTTGCCGTAAAGACCACACTTACCCTTCCCCAAACAAGTGAAAGATAAAAAATGTCCTAAAAATCTCCTTATGAAAACCAAATGCTTAGTAGCTCAGAAAGTGACTATTTCTTTACAGGGCCTTTAAAGAGGTATTTAGGCCCATAAATTCAATATGACTGGTGGCCTTATCAGAAGATGAGATTAGGACATCGACATGCACAGAGAGAAGATACCAAGACAAGATGACCATTGGCAAGCCAAGGAGACAGACTAAAAAAAAACCTGTCAGCCCCTTGACCTTGGACATCAGGCATCCAGAACTATGAGAAAATAAATGTTGCTGCTTGAACAGCCCAGTCCATGGTGTATTGTAAACTGTAGCCATAACAGACTAACACATTGGGTGTTATTGCTTGCTGGAAAAGGCTGAGCCCAAAATCTGCTCCCCTTTAGTTGAAAAATCAGATTATAAGACTAAGGGAAGTATTAGAGATTGACTATCACCAACAGAGACTTTCTCCTCAAAAAAAGTCAAAAGAGTAAAGTAAAATTATGAGACTGATCTCAACCAGGATGGAATATGTTATATATTTTTTAATATCATGTTTTAACTCATTAAAAGTTTATTTCTCACTTGCTTCACGTTCTGCTCTGGTTTGCAAAGACTTCTTCCTCTCAGTCATCCAGCACCAGGCCCATAAAAGCTTCATGGTCTGGGCTTCCATCATCTGGAACACAAGCCCCGCCCCATCTCCACGTGTGAGAGAGTCTGGCAAATTGTATGTGGACTTCCCTTGCCTCCGCCTGAAAGGGACACTTAGAATTTCTGCTCATGATTTCATGGGTCAGCACTAGTCACACCACCTCACCAAATGCCAAGAGGGCTAGGAAACATGAGCGGGCAAATGGCTCCCTTGAAGTGTGTTTCTTTTCTACAAGGTCTGCTGTCCAAAGTTCTGTACTTTAAAAGTCGTCCTGGATCTGTCTCAAAGCTGCATCTTGTGCCTTGTAGAGAAAAATGATTTGGACCAACCTTTGAACTGCATTACTGAGAATACAAAAAACAACAGCATAAGGGCTTATTTCCCAAAAGGAACCCTCTTCCTGGTGCGCTAGCAACCCAGTCTCCTGACTCTGGAGGCCCACATTTAGGCTCTTTCCACCCAGTCCTGTGAGCACCAAATGGTAGCAACTAGAATAATTTGAGAATAGCTATTTTTGGTGTAAAAACCTTTCATTGTTCTTTCCAGTAAGCTCATAATTAGAGAAATATCCTAAAAGCCAATACTGATATAGAAGAACATCAGGGAAACTGGTCCCATTTAACATTTTATCCAGAACACGCAGAGACCTTTTCTACTCATGTTGGAGGCAAATACATCTGTGGAATCAATGAGAAAAGTGTGATTGCTCAGTGTTGTCTGGTTAGCATCCAATTATGTACAATGTATTTATTTTAAATTTAGAAGACGCACACGAGAGACTTCCAGGAACAAAATGAGAAGAAATTGGCAGCGCACTGAATGGAAAAAATTAATGACTTGAATTACACAGCCCGTGAATCGAAGCCGACGGGAGAGGGAGAGTGGAGAGGAGGTTGCAGTTATTCACAATGAGCTGTGCTGAAAGTCCCGAGCCGTGCTTGAAATGCAGTCACCCTCCACACAGCTGTCACATCCTTTATCTTCATGGGGAGGCCCAGCTTTGCTGGTCATCAATGAGTCACAGTTTCAGGAGCCCGAATGCAATGCTCCCGAGCAGACTCCAACAGCAAGCTTCCTTTTAGAGAATAAATTCAGTGCTTATATTGAAGCTCAACCACTTTGTCAGTTTTATTGGGCAAGAAGGGGGAGAAGGTTAAGGGAAGGTGCTGAGTAAAAGGACATGGATTGGGGCCTTCAGCATCTCTGCTGATTGTCACTGAGGGGAGGAATCAATACTGTGTGTTGATGCCTACTATGTACAAGGACCTTCACTCAGTCCCATGTATTCTGCATAATTGTCCCTAGATTTAGAGGGAGAAAGACTGAGCTCTGAGAGGTTGATTAGCTTGCCCAAGGTCACTTGCATTACAGGTTAAAACTATGTACCCTCCAGACCTCAGAATTTTATAGAGACCTGGCTCTCAGGTTCTTAAAAAGCACCAAGTTGAATACACAGTCTCTGCCTTAGAGGGATTCATAATTAAGTGGGAGAGCTGAGGTATTTGATAGCCACTCAGCTGTACTAACACATGATCATGGTCTCAGCCATGGTCTTTTACCCACTTAAGATCTAAGTAAGATCTGTTTCCAGTTTTCAGTCTATATTCTGTGTAAGTCCAAAACTATCCCCAAGACGTGTGACAGTTCCTGAGAAGATCAGAGCCCAGTGGTGTCCCTGTGGTCCCTGCCTATAGATAACCTTCAGGATCATCTCACTGTACCTGTTTACCACTGCAGGGACCCAGACATGGAGGTCAGCCTCTCCTGGATTCCTGACACAAATCCCAAGGCGTGTGTGAGCACGTGGCAGACTTCACTGGAGGTTTGGGAGGGAGGAACAAGGCACAGAGGCATTGCCATTGGAAAAATGTGACATCTTCATGTTGAATACTTGTGTTACAAAGTCTGCTGGCCACTCTAATACTAGGAACACCAACCCATGGTGCCCCGGGCCACCCGATGCCATCTGCCCCAGCCACCCGAGTCCCTTTGTGCTTCTCACTATTCCTGGGCACCCGAGTCCCTCTGTGTTATCTCCTGAGGTCCAAATTCATCACCTGCCCTTAGCTGTATGGAAGTCCCTCTCTCCTTGTCTCTGCTCACCCACCCCTTCACAGTATCCTCTACAGCTCCTAACTCATCATGGGGCTGCTAGGACCTTCTGCAACTCTGGAGGTAGAGAATTTGTGTTAAGAACATATTTGTTCCAGGAACTGGGACCTTGAGACACAGGAGAGGCAGATGGTGGGGGGGAATTGTACAGCTCCACATAATACTTTAATGCTTTTGCCTATTTATGGTTTGCTGAGAAACTATCCAGGAAAAACCAACAAAGTGTACTCTCAATCACGGTAGTTAGGACTCAAGATGACTACAGTCGTCTCAACTTAAATCTGTTCAAGATGGTGGAAGGTTTGAGAAGGGGGGCCTAGTGGAAGGTGACTGGGGGCTCCATCCTCATGAACAGATTAATGGTGTCTGGCAGGACTGGGTCAAGTCTTGTAGAACTGTATTAGTTCTTGTGAAAGCAGGTTATCTTGCTTACTTTCTTATTGCTGAGACACAATACCCAACAGCCACACACTAAAGGGGAAGGGTTATTTTGGCTCACAGCTTGTAGAGGTTTCAGTCCATATTCTGCTTGCTCCAAGCCAGGGCGGCATGGTAGAGGGGCATGGCAGAGGAGAAACAGCTCATGACTTGGTAGCAGGAGGTAGAGAGACAGAGAGAGAAAGAGAGAGAGAGAGGGAGGGAGGGAGATCAAAGGAGAAAAGAGAGAGAGAGAGAGAGATAGCCTTCCAGGTGCTGCCCCCATGACCCATCTCTTCCTACTAGATTTCACCCAGTAGGTGAACCTTCACTTCCTACTGGTTTTTAGCTAACATCGCATTTAGCTAAAACCTTGTCACTAGATTAAGCCACATTGATGAGTCTCGCACCCCAATGATCCAGTCACTTCCCAAAGACCCACCCATGAGTAAATGAGGCTTTCGGAAAACATCTAGATAGAAACCATAACACAGGTTGAAGTGAAATCACTCTGCCTCCTTGTCCTCTTCTGTTTGAGGTCATTTTTTCTTCTGTTTCTCCTTCATAATGTTGCTGGTGCCATACTCTTTGAATCTTCCAGCCATCAGAATGGTGAACCAAATAAACCTGCTTACTGTATAAGTTATTTAACCTTAGGTATGCTGTTACAGCAACACAAAATAGACTAAGAAAGAGAGGCAATGGCTGACAGGGGAGGCAGGGGACCCTGTCATTATGCCCACTATATTCTGCTCCCTACCACCCTGATGCATTATGTGGAGAAGATAAATTTGTTCAAAGTGCAATTACTCATAAAATCAAAATTTCTTACATTCACAGCCTTATTATTTCCACTTTTTTTAATCCTTTCACCTACAATTTAGTTTTTCTGTCTAGCAAATCTATAAAATCTCCCATTAGCACGAAGAGCTGTCGATCCACTCAGTTGACTTGACTCATGCACCATATGTGCCCCAGTTCACCCACGTGGCTCTGGCTCATACTGCCTCTTCAAGGCCCCAGCCACAGGCCTCTGGGATGCCTGCAGTGGTATCCTGAATTCCCCTCCCAGCAGCGCCACTGTCACCACCACCTCCTTCCCTGCTCACAGCACTCAGCCTGCTATAATTAAACAAACAGGGTTATTTGTGACATCCTGGTTTACACATCAACAAGTTATTTTCTCTGATTTCGCTATGGATGGATTTGCTCTGCTTACATTAAACAAAAACAGCTCACCCAAAAATGCAGAATAAGCAAGGCAGAGGCAATGTGGCCCAGCAGCTGCCTCTTTCTCCAGGAGGCAAGACCAAATCTTCCTTCTCTCTATTCCTGTCCTCAACAGGAGCTGAGCTAAGGGACTCCAGAGCTATGGCCAAGGATCTCAGACCCCCATAACAACCATGGAAGGCCAGAACATGGAATGAGAAGAGAGAGCTCCACACACACAGCAAGGTCAGGTGGAGTTACTTTAGGAAGTTCCAGACTACACACCACTGGAGGGCAGTGGAAGTGTAAATGTAGGAATCCCTGAGCAACTGTGTCCCATGGAGGACACTTCAATATAGTTAATGGCAAGTTCATCACCTTGTGGGCTGCACTGGGAGGGCTATGTTAGCAGGCAGTTGTGGGGGTGTACTACTTCCATCCAGGTCGCAGATAACCCTGCCTGAACCCCTTCCTGTGGGGTGCCCCTTCCATCCACCCACACCACAGCCAGAGGGGGCTTCTCAGAGGCCATGCAGTTCATGTCACTCCTCTATTTAGGAAGAATCTTTGTCCTCAAAAGGAATCACAATTCCTCAAAATGACTGTCCCACAAAACTTCAGCCCCTGCCTACCTCCTCAGTGTCATCTCACCCACTGCCCCTACCTTCGGTATGGTGCAAGTCTCTCTTCTCTCCCATGTGACCTTGGGAATTATCTCAACACCTTCAGGTGTCACTGAGTGTTGGACGATAGAATTTGAAAACGCACAGATGAGCTCTGTATCAGTTTAATTTCACTAGAGGAACACATATAATAATATAATATAATTAATATAATATAATATAATATAACTATATTTACTAATATAATATATAATGAATTTACTAAGTATGTTTACAATGGCCACTTGTGCAATTGGGGTGGAAAAAAAAAATCCAAAATGGTCATCTTCACAATGGACAGTCAGAGGATCCAGTTGAAGGTCAAAGGCCAGGAGCTCACTGTAAAGTCTGATGTGACTCTGCATCTAAAGTCAAAAGATCTGCACTGGAAGACTGAAGAGGCTGTGCTAGAAGGCTGAAGGGACTGGGTTACGAAGGTCGAAAGGTGGTGGCAAAACTCACAGTTCTTCCAAGAAAGCAAAAGGGCAGACTTCTTTCTTCTTTCCTATTTTATGGCATCCACTGTAAGCCTATTGGTTGTCGCTACCCACATCCGGGTCTTCCCTCCTCGATTCTCAGCTTCACCTCAATCATCCGCGGGCACACTCATCCACTAGGCGTTTCTTACTTCATTCAAGCTGAGTTGTCATCACAATGAACTGTCACAAGTCTTACACCACGCCTGGCACAGAGGTAAATATCAGTGGCTTCCAAAATGAAAAGTGAAGGCAGTGAACCAAGTTGTGAGATCTGGGAGGTAATTCTCTCCCAAGCACACCAAGGATCTCTCAGTGTCCCATTAACTCTCTTAATTCTTTACAGGAAGCAGTTTATTCAGCTGGGTTAAGACTCTTTCCTTGGGGGAGCAAAACATTGTTAGTGCATGTGCAAAGTTTTTTTTTTTTTTTTTTTTTTTTTTTTTTTTTTTTTTTTTGCATGTGACAACATTCATCTTCAGAATGCAGGGAAGGACATTAAGGAAAAGAGATGGGGATAGGACTGCATTATAATTGTCATTAGCCACGTTTGCCATCACCATCACTGTATAAAAAATTAAAAATTAGATTATATGACTATGTTAGTAAAAAGAGGAACATACGGCAACTTGGAGGCACAATAATGATGATTGTGATCACTCTGATTTTAAAACAAATACTAGAACATTTTTGTGTCCCCCTAAGCACGTGTGACCATTAATCATGATATAGATCACGACAGGCCAACTGGACTGGATATGCCTAGCAGATTAGTACAGCACAGCCCTGGGTGTGTCCATTGGGTGTTTCCAGATGATTAGCATGTAGGCCCACCTGAGGGGAAGACCTGCTTGTGAGAGACCCCAACCAATAGACCTGTAGTCTGGATGAAACAAAAAAGGGGGAAAAAGCAGCAATGTATGCATTTTTGAAGAGCCCTAATCTGCTTCAGCAGAGACACCTTGTGCTGCCGTTGCCTCTGGACATGGGTCTGTGGTTTCCTCAGCCCTTCCATGCAGACTGCCACTGGCCACCCTCCAGGGAGCTTCCAGGCCTTTGGTCTTGGACTCTGACATCACTGATCCTACTTGTTCTGAGGTTTCCAGCTTCTTGGACTGAGAAGCTACTGGCTCCTCTGTCTCTCTGGCCCACAGATAACCATTGTGGACTCTGCTGCCTCCGATCCTGTAAGCCCACCTAATAAATCTCTTGGCATAATTACACATACATTTTCTGTCAGTTCTGTTCCTCCAGAGAAGTCTATCCTATACAGCACAGCTTCCCATTGCAGGTAAATCCAAAGCATGGAAAGTAAATGTATTTTATGCCTAAGTGAAATTTTTATAAAAACAGGAAAACATATTGAATTTTTCAGAGACTATTTTGTTTAAATATAAGAATGTTCTTTATTTTGATGCTTTACTATTTTTTGTTTCATGGTTAAAATTGGTTTTTTAAAATAAATGATCATGAAAATTTATAGTAACTTTATTTTTTTATTTTAAAGAGAAAAAAATAAAGCAAAATTTCAAAATAAGATAATATTGTTAACACGTTGCATGTTGTTATCTTTAAATTAGTTACTCAGAATACAAGATATAGGCATTGAATTGTTCAAGAACTATTAGCACAAACCTTTCTTTTCAATGAACTAATAGAAATTAATAGTATAATTACCTTAACTACCACATATCTGTGAGGCTGACCACATACCCTGAGCTGGTCTGACCAATCAGTACAGTCCTTTTCCTGAGCCCTGGTTAGTTCCTGATGATTAGCATCTGATTCAAGACAGTGCAGTGGAAACTAAACCTGGGATTTTTGCTAGAAATGAGAAGAAGAGGGAATTTGCTTCCTCTCACAATTCCTGGCTAATTAGTTAATTGTAAATGTCTACCTCCTAGACATTTGGGAGTGGGCGGAAGCTGGAAATTGGCCATACATGTGAGGGCAGGACAGAGCCAGAGTGCCTCAAGCCATAAAACTACCTCAGTTTTGAGAAAAGCATCCTGCCTGGACAATTCAGTCATTAGTTGCTAGGCAACCTTGCCTCTTGTGATACTAACTTTGCAAGAATATAAATAAAGGCTTCTACGGTTGTTGTTTGGTTTGCCTCCACCTGACCCAGCTCTTGTCTCTTCTCTATCATTTCCTCATTCCTGCAGCCCTTCCTCCTCAGGGTACAGCGAGAGACCAAGGAGTTCCCTACACCTAGGGACAAGAAAATGCTAAATGCTCTCCAAGAATGGATTCATGGCAGAAGAAAACAGAATAAAAAGAGAAGGATGTTATTCTGGTAATATCATTTCAACCCCTGGATCCAGTTAAGCTTGATGTCATTAATTCTTGGGATTTCAGTAAGCAAATGCCTTGCTTTTTTAAAAAAACATAAGTTGATTTAGATTTAGATGTTATTTATATTAGTAAGATTTTCTATTTCTGGGACCAAATACCTGTTGCAAGTTAAAAAATGAGAGATTTATTTGGGTCATGGTTTTGGAGGATTCAGTCCATGGTTGCCTGGCTCCCAAGCAGAAGCATCATGGTGAAAGGCCACGGCAAAGCAAAGATTCTTAGTTTATGGTGGCTGGGAAGAAGTTTAGGGGAACAGTGCCAGAGAAGAAAGGGCACAAGACTAGATAGACGTAGACCCCAAAGTTATGCCTCCATGACCCACTCAGATACACCCAGATGTGTGCTTTACTAATTTCCTTTGCTGCTCCCAAGCCAATCAAGTTGACAATCTACTTTAACCACCACAGGTTTTTTGTTTATTTTGTCATTTGAAAGTTAAAGGATTTGCATAATACAGTTGGCAAATCCAAACTTTTAAAAAATGAAATATACATATGAATATTAGAAAATGATTGCTTTATGCTCAAAGAGGTTAAGAGAAGGCTGTATTCAGACTTCAACCAACATCATTTCTACTTAAATAACCTGGCTTCTTCTACACCTTCCCTTTTCTTTTCTTTTTTTCTTAAGAAAAAGTTCCTGCAGAGACTCCTTCATCAGGAACAGGCTTCCTTGAAAGACACCCTTGTGAATTAAATATGACCTTTCTTGAGCACCAGGAATAGGTGCCACCAGCTTTTCCTCACTGAGGCCCAGCTTGTGCTGTTTGACAATTTCCTCCAAAGAGGACAGTCAGCAAACTAACAGCACTGTGTTGGTGGGAGAGACTCATCCACATGAGCAGTGGGTTTCAATGTGTAATACCCAGATCACAGCATTCACATCCCCTGAGAACTTATTAGAAATGCAAATGATCCAGCTACAATCCAGATAGCTGAGTTCAAACTCTTGGAAGTGGGGCCCAGCTACCTCTATTTGTCTAAACCTTGTAGGCAATTCTGATGCTCCGCAGAATCTGAGAACCACTGGCAGAAGAATTTCCTTTCTCATGGTTCTCAAAGCTCCACTGCCAGGAGATTAAAGCAAGCCAAGACTGCCTTTGCAGACACTCTGGGCTTGCACTAATGCTTTTTCCCTTTGAGGATAATAAATAGAAGGGGTTGAAATAAGAACAAAAGTGGTAGGGCTCTGATTGCTTCTGTTCTGCAAGAGACAGGCCATTCATTCAACTTTGATATCTAAAACTTTCTAGGAGATACAGTTTTACCTGTGAGGTAGCCAGTGAACAAACCCTGTTGTTCTTTTGCTTGTCAGAGTCCTAGGTTCCTCATCTGTCACCCAAATGTACAAATTCCATTCCACTTCTGGAGAAGATGGGGAAGGCCTCCCATCCCTTCCTTGTTCCTTTTTCCCAGGGTCTGTCTCACCTGAAGCCCTGGATACCTGTGTCCAGCATCCTCCAGGGCTGGAAGACCTGGGTTCTGAACTTGCCTGGTGACAGCATTGTCTTGTGACCCATACCAGTGTAGGATGTTATTATCCTTTTCAAGTTTTGCCACCCAGATAAGACAAAAGTAGTATTTCATAATGTTTTGTTTTTAATAGAATAGTTTCCAAAATATTTTCTTATTGGTAATTGCTAAAGTAAGGAAACGCTATTAATTTTTATATGTTCACCTTGGTTCTTCTCTTACTATCTTAAAGTTTTCCCATTGATTGTGTTGGGTTTTCTAACTAGAACATCGTATCCATACTATTGCTTATATTTAAAGAACCAAATTCTAGCTTTATTAATCAAGTCGACTTCCCTTTATATCTATTCTTCAATATCTGCTTTTATTTTTATTAATTTCTTTCTTAAACTTTCCTTAGATTTACTTCATTTTCCTTGTTTCAAGTTTCTGGAGTCAAACCATTTATTTTACTTGCAGTGTTATTTTTTGACAAATTTAAAGCTCCAGATTTTCCTTTGGCTACTGTTCTGACTACATGCTGTAGGTGTTATTAGTGTTCTCATTTTTACAAATTTACATAGTTGGTATATACAGTAAGATGTCCTTTGTTGAACAACTTACCTGTTTAATACCTGTTTGGACTTAATGACCTATCACTTGGACTTATGACTCATCTTTTTCTTTTTTTTTTTACTTTTTCCTATCCTTTCAAGATCTTCTTACCCTTTTGTTGTAAGTAGGATTCTTTTTTTTTATAAGTAGGATTCTTATAAATAGCATATAACTGGGTTTTTTAGTCTCTTTTAATACTTATGGCTATATATACTGATACGTTTGGTCATGTTCCTGTCATCTTGTTTTGTCTTTTATTATGCTTCCTTGTGGTTTCTTTTACTATTTTTCTCTTAATTGGATTTATTATTCTTTTATTATTATTCTATTATGCTTTTATTGTTTCTTCAAACACTTAAAACATTTTTCTCAACATATTTGAATGTTTGTTTATCTATTAATGTTGAGAATTAATCAGTATTTATTAGCTATCCTCATTGGGAAGGCTAGGTCTTAACACCTTATTGTGTTTTACTTCCCTCTCCATCCACCCATTCCCAAATTTCACTGAAATGTTCTGGAATTTAACAGGTGGAATTCTTTGTCAACAGTTCTTCACTAAGCTTCACAGCCATGTTGTTCATAATCATCTGAGCTGAGGCTTTATGAGTTTGTTCACATACCATTGTCACTTGTAACATATTTTACTTTTTCTTTAATTTGTTTTTTCAATTGCTGGAGTATATCCTCTAGAGAATCTTTCAAAAAGAGTTCATGGAGAAAAACTCCCAGAGTCTTTGTCCATCTACAAATAAATTTTATTTTGTATTTAAACAATGTTTTGCTTAACTACAAAATTCTACATTTCAGCTATTTTATTTTCTATGGAACTTATGGTACTATATTATATAGATTTCTATATTTATTGCACTTGAGAAGTTTGATGTCCACTTTTTCTTCCTTTGAAATTAAACTATTGAGATTATTTCCCTCTCTGAAATTCTAAAAATTCCTAGTCCCTTTATTTCTTATTTCTATTCATGATTATTTTGTTTTTAATACATCTACTACCGAGTCTTTCTTACCACCTCCCGTATTTCTATTCAGAACCTTGTGGACCTTTCTGTCTGAAGAGTTGAGACTTTCTTAAGCTTTGAAAAATTTTCATAAAATTTATATGATTATTTTATCTCTCCATTTACCTCCTAGATATATTTTGAGACAGAAGATGGAACTCCTGGTTCTGTTTTTTTGATTCATTTTTAAAAAAAATCTCCTACATTTCAACTCAGAATTCTGTTCTGTGTTCTGGATGGATTGCTTGCCTCAGTATTCCAGGCTTTTAATGCACTCTTTGGTTCTGTGCATTTTATTCATCAAACCATCTGCTGAGCTTTTTTTTTTTTTCATTTGAAAAAGTTATAAATCATACAGAACTGCCAAGAAAAATGCAACACTTATGTATCCATTACTCAGAACTAACATTAATATTTTGTCATATTTATTTTGGTTCCTTCTTAAAACATTACTGATAAAATAGCAGCCCCCTCTCTTCCCTGCTTTACTACATTTCTTCATGTTCCCCAAAGAAATTACAATATAAACATGATACATGGTTTTCTATCTATTTTGGTTACACTCTGTACTGTGTCATCTACCTTCTACCATTCTTCAGTCATTCAAAGTTTTCTAACATTTGAACATAACTAGTATCACACTGGATTTACCTTTCTAAATCTAACTTTTTAACTTTTTGTGAAATTTACTTAAGTTTTTGTATATCTAGTTTATCAATTTTAACCACCATGTATTGTATCATTGTGGGAATATGTTCAGTGCATTTATTTGTCCCACTAATGATAAACATCAAAATTGTCTCTAAGTAGTTTGCTATTAGCAGAAGCACTGCAGAGAATATAAGATCCATACATCTCCCTGTGGGCATTGTACTTCAATAACAATTCAAGACAACCTGTTGAGCTGTTAGTTCGGGGATGCAGTGACTCTAAAGTACTGAATGCTCAGTTGGCATTGCATTTTTAAAAGACAGTTATGAATTATTTGCTGTGTGGCAATTTATTTCAATGGTCTGGTGGTTTTCAACTCTAGCTACAGATTAAAATTGTCTGGGGATGTGTTTTAAAAATACTTCTGTCCGGCCCTGCTCCAGATCAGCTAAATCAAAATCTCTGGGGCATGAGCTCAGCATTAGTATTTTCACAAAGCTTCTCAATGGTTCTGATGCATAGCTAGGTTTGAGCACCATTGGTCTTGAAGTAGAGTTTTCAGGATTGTCTCTGTGTTGATCAGATCTGCTCAGTAATCTCAGGCTTCTGGAGCATGACAGGGTATCAGTGTAAGTCAACTGCTTTATTTTGCAATAACAACACTGCATATACAGTTAAAATATATTTTATTATCCGAACTCCTGCATGAAAATATAACTTTTTAGTACATGTGAAATTTTTAGTTTCTACCTTGCTTTTCCTTTTAAATCATTACAACAACTCATTTAATAAGGCAATGTTTATAAATTCAGGAATGTGATTATTATGTTGTAGTAGCAGAGAGGAAGAGAGTATTCCCTTAGGACACATTCTTGGGAGTAACATTTTGGTTCAGATGGATGTTTTATCTCACAGCTTCTGGTCTTGCTGAATTGTCACTGGGATTCCCACTGATAAGAGAAGAGGAAGCCTGCTGCTTCCGTCACCCCAGCTTTTTTCCTTTTGTTTTCTTTAAAGAAAATATGTTCATTAGAAAAATCCCAGTTGTATATAAAATATTAAAGAAAAAAATGAAAACATCTGAAATTCTACCACCCAGATAACCATCCTTAACCTGTTGGTGCCTCATTGTCTTGGGCTGCACACAGATTTACGTGATTCGGATGCAGGTGGGGAGTTGGGCTGCAGAGCCTCTACTATCTTCTCCTTCTAAGCCACTGTTGTTAAGACAGTGGCTTAGGCCTCATGCCAAGATCATTGTTATTTTTTTAAAGAACCAGGAATACAGTCATCTTTGCAGCTACATATGTCTGCTATGTATGTGTATATATATATATATATATATATATATATATATATATATATATATGGTATGTTTAATCACATTAATATTATGATATAATTAACTATACTGGTTATTTTGTCTTAGATTGGTTTCCTGACTCACAGCCCCTAAAATCCTTGGAATATCTTGAGTGTTAAGAATGTCTCTCATATGCTTCTGGATAGCTTCAGGAGGCTGGCTGGTTGCCAGGGGAACCAATCACATGACTAGAAGAACTTTCAGTGCTATTCCCCAGCCTCCACATAGGGAAAGTGACTGAAGTTTGACTTGACCAACCAATGGCCAATGATGTAATCAGTCATGCTTATGTAATGAAGCTTCCATAGAAACCCAAAAAGACAGATCTGGGGGCTTCTTGAAAACTCAACATATGGAAGTTTCTGGAGAGTGCTACACCCAAAAAGGACATGGAAGCTCTTCACCCTTTCTCCCATACCCTGCCCTGTGCATCTCTTCCATCTGCCTGTTCAGCTATATCTTTCATAATAGTCTTCATAATAAATAAGTACATTTAAGTAAAGCGCTTCCTTGAGTTCTACATGGTACACTAGCAAATTAAGTTGAACCCAAGGAGGGTGTGGGAATCACCACCTATAACTGGTCAGTCAGAAGCACAGGTCACCACCTGGGGTTCATGACTGGCATCAGAGCTGGGAACAGTCTTATGGGTCTGAGACCTCAACCTGCGGGAACTAACACAACTTCCAGGTACACAATGTCAGAATTCAATTGAGTCCATGATACCCAGATGGATACCTCAGCTGCAGATCTCTGACAAAGCTCAAGCTGGCTCCCTAACAGAGGGAATTATGAGAAAATAGGGAAAGGGCTTTAGTTTGAGGAACTGAAGGAGGCACAGTTCTAAAGAGGAGGATTAGATTGGCATTAGCAAAGAGAAGGGATGACTTTACAGTCTCTTTCAGCTATCAGAATGGTTTTATTTGGGGATAGTACAAAGGCCAGGCCAATATAGACCAAACTTCCATCACAATGCAGTTCCATGAACATCTCCTCCCAGCCATTCATTCCAGGTTGCAGTAGGAGTAAGAGCATGGCCTGGTGCATTCTTTCCCATGGTTGCTTTTATTTCTGTCTGTCTATCAGTCTGTATATCTATCTATCTATCTATCTATCCTCATCATCTTTCTTTCCTTCTGCTCCTCCTCTTCTTTTTTCCTCCTCTTTTCTCTCTTCCTCCTTCTTCTTCTCTCCAGTACCGGGAACCGAACTCATGACCTTGCGCTTGCCAGGCAGGTGCTTTGCTGCTGAGCTAAATCCCCAGCCCTCCTTCTCCTTCTCTTCCTCTTCCTTCTCCTCCTCTTCCTTCTCCTCCTCTCCCTCCTCCTCCTCTTCCTCTTCCTCTGCCTCCTCCTTCCTCCTTCTTTTTCTTTCTTTCTTTCTTTCTTTCTTTCTTTCTTTCTTTCTTTCTTTCTTCTTTTTCTCCTTCTTCTCCTCCTCCTCCTC
>NW_004955438.1:11599318-11648574 GCF_000276665.1 Chinchilla lanigera | reverse complement strand
CCTCCTCTTCTCCTCCTCCTCCTCCCTCCCTTTCTTCTTCTAGACAAGCTTACAGACATGTACCACTATGCCCACCACCTCCCACTTGCTTTCCTTCCTTGCCTCCCTCTTGTTGGTTGGTTCTTGAGCATTGAGAAGGGGAGTGGAGAGTAGAGGAATAGCAGTGTCTCTTGTAGTACTGGTTCTCCAGTGATCTTCCCAGGAGGACTTTCCCCAAGAGGCTCAGTTTTGGATGTGTTGGAGACTTCCTAACTATGCACAGTGCACCAGGTTAAAACACCATCCCGCTGACCGCCAGCACCTGCTGCAGTTATGCTTTCTCCCCGGTTGTACCCACAGCATGTTTAGGGTAAGGACACCTCTCTCTGGCAACAGCCCTTGGAAAGGAAAGGGTCTTTTCAAGACACCTCCTTTCCAGGGATTTCTCTGGGCCCTGCTTCCAGAACTGCTTTCTTCCCTTGACCTGTCCTTGAAAGTTCCTGGCCAGCCTCCTACCATCACTACTTATCAACAGGGAGACATCAGGCTCTATATTCTCCAAAGAACTGTCTTCCTGTACCTCAGACTTATGGCCCTTTGAGCTGGGCCTTGATATCTTTGTGGCAGCAATCCTCTGACTGAGGGATGAGGAACTGGTCCTTCTGGCAGCCTCTCCCCATCTCCAGGAATAGTTCTTTTGGGGCCCCCATTTGGCTGGGGACAGGGCTTCTCCTTAGATAACCAAAGTGTCCTTTGTCATGACACAGACTTCATAGCTTAAAATATTACCTCACATTTCTATAAGTCAGAAGTCTGACACATCTCACTGGGCTAAAATCAAGGTGTTGGCGGGCTGCATTCCTTCTGAAGGCTCTCAGGAAACTCATTTCCTTGCCTTTCCCAGCTTCTAGAGGCTGCCCACCTTTCTTGGCTGTGGGCCCTCAAAGGCTGGGGCTATTCACCCCAGTCTCTCTTGGAAGCCAGAAATAGAGCATCTCTCTGACTATTCTTCGCTTTCCCCTGTACTCACACTTCTCTGTCAGACCATATGGGAAAGGTTCTCCAAATTTAAGGATTCATGCGACTAGATCGCCTTCTCCTGAGTAACCCAGGCTAGTCCCTCCATCTTACATGTATTAGCCCTAACCACATCTGCAAAATTCCAATTTCCATGCACATAACACATAGGTTACACATTTACAGGACCCAAGGATTTAGACATGGGCAGCTTTGGGAGGAGGGGAGGTACTCTTCTGCCTACCCTATCTCATCGCTTCCACAAACTCTCGTTGGATTTCCAGCCTTGTCATACAGATTCTTTGGGAGGAGAGGGAGCCTGACTGTGTCACCTTTCTGGAAACCCTTGAATGTCTTGTCTGCAGCTGTCTTTTAAATATTAATATATTGACTGTTGCCTTCAGTGTTAAGCCTTGTTGAACAAAAGTTACAGTAGATCATAGTTTTGGACTAAGATTCTGCATTAAGCCCATACAGAACAGACTAAAAATAAAAATGGAACACACTGAAGTTCCACATCCCCAAATGAAACTAGAGTTACATGATCTTCTGAGAAATCAAGAGAGATAATAGCTCATTTCCCCAAACAGACTGGTTTCAGTGGGCATAATCATGAAGTTTCCTCTTATTATTTTTTAGTCCAAAATATTTTTTCAAACTTTAATTAAGTTTATTGGTACATGTTAGATATACACAATGATCAGATTCATCACAGGGAATTTGTACCTGCACCTGATATATTTTGATTTCTCTTTTTTTCCCCAATCTCCTCTGTTCAACTTCTCCTCACTATTTACAAAGCTTTGTTTCCATTTTATCCTTTTTAAAATCATTTTCCCTCCCTTCCTTCCTTTCCCCCTTCCCCCTCCCTAGTTCCTCTTTCCTTTTGAACAATTTCTTGCCATTTCACAATATCTATTGTACATTTTGGTCCTTATTTACTGTTTCAATTTCTCACAACAGGGAGACAATGCAACATTTATACATGTGAGTCTGATTTCTTTCACTTAAGATCCTTACTAAAAAAAAAGAACTAACCACCTGCAGTAACCTAATGTTAACCAATCAACTGTCTGTCTCCTGTTCTGTTTTCCTGTCCCTACTTTATAAGGAAAGTAACTTTGAAAACATCACTTTTTGTTCTTTGTTTCTGCTTTCTGTAGCCCTTCTCTGACTATAAAGTCAACCTCTTCTGATCAGTCCAACAGAACACTTCTCCTAAAAGAGTTGTCTGATTCCAGACTCACAAATGAAGCTAATCATGACCTGTAAACTAAATTTGTTGGGATTTCATGTTTTGGCCGCTTTTAAACCAGAATTTCCAGCAGGAGGGGAAGTCACATCTCACACACTGGCTGTGTGAGCTTGTCTCTTCCTCCGGACTCTGAGATCCTTGGGAGCAGAATCTGTTTCTTATTCATCCAGTAAAGCCTCCTAGAAAAGATGATTTCTTGAAGGGCAAAAGATTTTTAAAAATTATCTAACTTATTACTTAAAGGAATGAGGGATATAGGACACTTGTCAAAACTCTGCTGGATAAAATGCCTTATTATGTTCATTTGAAAGAATAGGTGGACGTTAGATAAATATTGGGCCACATTAATTTGTCACGGAGGCAAAAGGGACTCATGACTCTCCTGGACTGATGATGTTCTCCTTGTTATTTCAATTAACCAGCCAAGTGTGGGAGAGCACACGATGGGATTCCAGCCACCCCCTGCCAGAAAATTTGCTGAACGGTACAGATCAGTTTACTAGGGGTACTCACTCCAGCTCTTGTGCTGCCTTGGAACTGTGGGTTTAAATGCTATTTCTTCTCTTCAACGGCAGCAAAGTTTACTGGGGGTGGGTTCCTTTCAGTGCTGTCTTCAGGGAACAGGGAAGGTTGGGAACACTTTACACACTTAACTTTCAGTGGAATTCGGCCTGGGTGCACTAAGACAAGCTATCACCCTTCTGTCGACAGTACTGGACATACCGGGGTTATGGAGTCATTTAAACAATGCTCACTGCTACTTCTTATTTCTCTCTGGCTTTCTGGCAACCTGCCATTCTTCATGCGACTGCTAAACAAAGCCCAGTAGGAAATGGGGAGGGATAGGAACCTGGGCTGGGGGAATAGGGATGCAGTCAGCTTTTCACATTCTGGCTACACCCAGATCCAAAACACAGTGGAAATCTCCAAATAGCTCTGTGCATGTGTTTGTATTTATGCCTTGTTTCTCTTTGTTTGGTACAGTAGGCTGAATATTGGCTCCCAAAGATATCAGGTCTTAATTCTTAGAAGCTGTGTTATCTATAGGGCTTACAGAAATGAAAAGGATTCTGCTGATGTGGGTAAAATTAAAGATCTTCAGATACTCATTCAGATTTTCGAGGTAAGCTCCAAATGCAATATTGTTAAGACAGGGAGGCAGAGGGAAATCTAACTGCCAAAGAGAAAGCAGCAAGACCGCATGGCAAAGACTGGCATGTTGGGGCTTAGAAAACGATAGGTCAAAGTATACTGTAGCACACTAAATACAGGGAGCTGAAAGACATCAAAAGGGCCTCAGAAGCAAGGTCTCTCTGACCTTCTCCCATCCTGTCTCTTATTCCATTTTTCTCTGAAGTGAGTCATGGAAACTAGAATTACCATTCTCCAAGGTGGACAAGAGAAACTAGACCCCTTTTCTCCCAAAGCCAGCCAAACTGGAGTTATTATTCTGACCTTTGTCCTTCCTCATGCCTTTCTGTCTAGGAGATGATTATAAAGGAAATCTCTGCTACTGGCAGCACCCTATATGTCCATCAACAGATGAAAGGATAAAGAAAATGTGGTATTTATACATGTTGGAATACTATTTTGCCAGAAAGGAGGATAAACTTAAGTCATTTGGAGTAAATGAATGCACCTTGAGACCATAATGTTAAATAAGACACATAAACTTAAATATCCCATGATTTCTCTTATATGTGAAACCCAAAGTATAAATAATTTAAAGAGCAAAATAAAAAATAGACACCAGGAAACTGGATCTTTTATAAATAGGAAGAGGATCTAGAGATTTATGGAGGGGAAGGATGGGAGGGGAAGAGCAAATAGTGAAGATATTTTATGTACGTGTACCAACTTCTCATAATGAATATAATCATTTGTGTTACAAACAGGTACTAAGACAAACATTTTTGAGACGAAATTCTCTGACCTATCTTGTCTGACAGTTGGCCATAGCACCATTGTTCCAGAGGGAGTGTGCCCCAGATATACTTGTGAGGAGGAAGTGCTACAACAGAGGCCACAAAGAATCTGAATAGTGGTTGCTATCCTCTATCCCTCCTTGACTATTTTCTTTTACATTCAGTGAATTATTTCTAGCATAATATTTAATTCTTTAATGAAAAGACCTATAGAAAACACAAGGCAAAATGATATATTCGCATCTTACCATCTCAATAATAAAATTAAATGTGAATGCTTTGAAAACCCAATCAAAAGGCAGGGATTTTCAAACTGGATTAAAAAAGAACAAAGTATAAGTTGACTATAGAAGACACATGTTAGAATCAAAGATACAAATAAATTCAAAGAAAAAGAGGGAAAATGTATTTCATGTAAACAGCAACCATAGAATGCTGAAGGGAACTATACTGATAGGAGAAGAAAGAGACTTTAAAACAAAAAAAAATATTATTAGATGTAGGGAGGGACATTTTACGATAATGTTCAGTCTGTCGGTAAGATAGGAAAACTATAACAGGGTACCTATGGAAGGGATACCAAAGTACGGCACATGGAGAAAACACTGATAGAAGTGGAGAGAGAGGTTAGTTATCACAACCTCAGTTGGAGACTTCAATACCCTATTGTTAATAATGGATAAAATAACTACGCAGAAGATCAGAGGATGCAATAGACTTGAACAATCCTATAAATTAAGTAGAACTAATAAACATCAGCAGAATCATCACAACAATACAATGCACATTCTTCTCAAGTGCATATGAAACTTTGTCCAGGAAAGATCTCATTTTAAGGCATAAGGCAAGAAATCAAAATCCCCATACACTGCTGGTGATGTAAGCATTTTGCAAAAATATTTTGACAGTTCCTCACACTGTTAAGCATAGAGTTACCCTATGATCCCACAATTCCACCACTAGATATATTACTCAAAAGAAATAAGAAGTTATGTGTACACAAAAATTTGTACGTGAATGTTCAACTGGAGAATGGAGAAGTTTAGAAGCTTAACCAAATGACTCAGCAGGGGGCCAGGGACCTCACTTTGTAAACATCCTCAGCCTGCGCAAGAGGAGGACACTGAGATGGAATGAGTGTTACACCCACCGTAGCGGGTGGTAGCCTGCTTACAATATAAGGGGGGAAAAGAGGCTTGCCCTTCCCCCCTTTTTTGCTCTTGCTGCTTTTTCTGTCTTCTGCCACCTTGAACTGTTGCCCCTGTGCCATGCCACCCTGCCTTGGAGCCAGCTGATTATGGACTGAAACCTCCACAAACTGTGAGCTAAATAAACCTTTCCTTTCTTAATTTAGGGTGGTAGGGTATATTTTGTCTCAGCAATGAGAGAAAAGTAACTAAGACAGGTTTGTTTATTTATTTATTTATTTATTTATTTATTTATTGGTACCGGGAATCAAACTCATGACCTTGCACTTGCCAGGCAGGTGCTGTGCCGCTGAGCTATTTCCCCGGCCCAAGACAGGTGTATTTATAATACCAAAACTGAAAGTGACCCAAGTTTGATCTACTAATGAATGAAGAAAAATCATCAATGGAATATTATTTGGCCTTTAAAGGAAAGTGAAATGTTGATATATATTACAACATGGATGAACCATGAAAGCATTATGAAACGTGAAAGAAGCCACTCTCAAAAGACCACACATGATTCCATATATGAAATGCTCAGAATAAGCAAATCTGCAGAGACAGAAAGCAGCTTAGTGGTTGCTTAGGACTGGAAAGTCGAGGAAGAATGGGGAATGATTGCTAATGTGTACTGAGTGTCTTGGGGAGGATTAAAATCTAAAATTGGATTGTGGTGATGGTGGAGTAACTCTGTGGCTGTACTAGCAACCATGGAATCATATATATTAAGTAGATAAAATCATGGTTTGTAAATTACAACTCAATAAAGCTGTTAAAATTACAGTAAATTTTATACTTATGAATTTAAAAATTCAGCCAACATTACAAACTCTAGCTTAATGTTAAATTGTATCATTGGTGTCCATTCAAATCTTTCTTTGTAGCAACAGAAAAATGTAGGAAAATACGTTCAGATTAAAAAAAAAATTTTTTTTAGAACCAGGTTTTTCCAGGTATCACCTCTCGGTTTATTTCTATTAGGTCACACCCTTTCATCCAATCACATTTCAGCATGGTTGTCCTTGCTTTGTTGAACTTATACACAAAATATTCATTTCACCCTGTCTTTGAGTCTTCATTCCAGTTTCCCATATCATATAAAGCTATGATTAAATAAATTTGTTATGCTTTTCTCTTTATAACCTATCTTTTGTTTTAGTCGTGTTGGTCATAACCCTAATTATGGGGAGGAAATGTATCACATTTTTCTACTCCCACAGGAGTGATGTGGCCACAACCCAAGGAATGTCAAGAGTCCCCTGGTAGAAGGAAAGAACAGATTCTCCCCTAGAACCTCCAGAGGGAGCTCACCTCTGCTGATGCTTTGATTTCAGCCCAGAGGTACTGCTTTTGGGCATCTGATGTGCAGAATTGTCAGAGAATAAATTTCTGTGTTTTAAGCCACAAAATCTGTGGTAGTTTGTTTCAGCCACCTTAGGAAAATAATACATTTGGTATATAGCTGAGAACTGATAATATATATTATTCATTCATTCAACAAATATTACTGCAGGGCATGTTAGAACCAGAAAGGCAGTCAGAAGATGGGATGTTGACAATCATTACCCCTAAGTGTGTACATTTTCTGTGATGAAGTTTTATGCTTTGTATCAGGCTCTAAGTGGACTCTTGTCCTCTATAAGTTGAGAGCCCTTGATGTAAATGTTGATAGTCAGATTTTTTCCCCTTGACTGAGAGCCTCTCCTGGGTATTGCTATAAGGACAGTTTTATCAAGGAAGGAAAGTTAATGGTATGAAATAAAAGTGCATCCTTCACTTCTGCTGGAACACTAGACAAAGACATAATAATTTATATATCAAATCTTGCTGTTTACATTTTAGGGATCATTTATTTACATAATTTACTGAGCATTTGCTTTATGCCAGCTGCTACTTCTACCCACTGGGAATAGAATAGTCTGTGAAACAGACCAAAAAGTCCTGCACTCATGGAGCTGGTGTTTAGTGACAGGAACAGACAAAAACCAAATCTACACATGAGAAGTCAGGTAGCACTGAGCGGGAAGTAAGAGGATGGAGGTGGGCATGCTTTCTCTATGCGGTGAGCAGTGGAGATTCTCTGCGAAGGTGTCCTGTGAGCAGAGACCTTAAACCGGGCTGCTGGCTTAGTTTAGCTGGCAAAAAGATTGGCAAAAAATAGAGAGGACACCAGGCATGGTGGCGCACGCCTGTAATCCCAGCTCTTGGGAGGCTGAGGTAGGAGGATCTTTGTGAGTTCAAGGCCAACCTGGGCTACAAAGTGAGCTCAAGGCCAGCCTGAACTGCATAGTAAGACCCTGTCTCCAAAAGACAAAAAAATAGAGGGGAACTCTTCCTGTAAAGAAGTTTGGGGTTTTTGTTTTTAGCATATTAGACATCAGTAACACTATAAGAATAAGAAAAGGAGTTGAGCTGCACAGTTTTTCTTGGGAAAGGAAGACACAGGCATACACACACACACACACACACACACACACACACACACACACACACATGGTGACAGGCAAAGTGGACCAAAGTGATCCAGAAAACCAAATGGGACTTGAATGTGAAGGAATAATGAGTTGGCCCGATAGGAGAGATGGGATAGTGTTGGTGGGCTATTGTGTTGTTGTTTTGTCTGGGGAGAAGATAGACACTTGGCCCTTAGACTGATAAGTCACCAAGTCAGTTTTAGAAGATAGATTCCCAAGGATCTGGAAAAGAGTGTGAAAAACATTGATCCCTGGAGGGCCTAGAACAGCAGAAATGAGATTTTTAGGGCCTCTGTCCCTGAAATGCTGTTAGGACGCTTGTGCCCAGCAATTTGAAGGCAATAAAACTCTGATTCAATTCCACAAATGGAGACAACTGCAAGCCAGTGAAGGGTGGTAATAGAGAGCCTGTGCTCGGGGCAGAACAGGCTTGGGCTTGAGTTTTGCTCCCACCTTTTACTCTATGTCTTTGGGAGAGTTATTCTTCCCACGTTGGTGTCTATAGTGGGGTAAAGGGTGTCCCCCCAAAATTCATGTCCACCCAGCACCTCAGAACGTGACCCTATTACAAACAGAGACTTCGTAGATGCCCTTAGGTACTATGAGACTACAGTGGATTGGGGGGTTCTAAATCCAACGAACGTGGGGAGATTTGGATACAGAGACACAAAAACAGAGGCAGAGTTGAACGAATGCAGTTACAAGCCAAGTGTGTCAGCTTTCCTTTGATTTGACAAAATACCCAAGAAATCAACTTAACAAAGGTAAAGATTAATTTTGGTTCCCAGCTTCAGATGTTTCCATCTGTGGTCACTTAGCTCTGTGCTCTGGACCTGTGGCAGCACAGTACACCATGGCAGGGGTGCATGATGGGGAAGGCTGCTCATCTGATGATGTCCAGGAAGTGAAAAGCAACAGGAAGGGGCAGGAGTCTCAGTACCACTTCAAGGGCACTCTAGAGATCTAACTTCCTCCCGCAAGGCCTCACTTCCTAAAGGTCCCATCAGGCTGAGGACTGAGCCTTCAGCACATGGGCCTTTGGAGAACCTTCAAGATCTGTAGCACCAAGAATGCCAAGGACTGATCAGAGATATGAAAATGCATAAAAGGATTCTCCCCTTGCACCTTGGCAAAAGTGTGTCTCTGTTAGTACCTTGATTTGGACTTCTAGCCCCCAGAACTCTAAGAGCTTTAAAACACAAGGTATATGCCACAGCGAGGGGCAGATGAGGTGGCCCACGTGAATAACCCCAAAATACACTGCCTCAGGCACACAATAGGTGCCCAAAGAATGTGTTTTAATTCTGAGTGGGTAGAGGCCTCCATAGAGGAAGAATTTGTTACTAGACCACATGCCTACTGTTATGGTTTATGTCTGTGTGTCCCCCCAAAGCCTCATGCGGCCATGGGCAGGCTTGATGGGTGTGAGAGCTACACCCACCCTGGGGTGGATAGTTTGCATATGTAAGGGAGAGGAAAAGGGTGCTTGAGGCCATTCCTCCCCCATTCCGCCCTGGTGTGTGGTTGCTGCTTAGCTGTGTCTGCCACCCTGAGCTGTAGCTCTCTGCCATGTGCCACTCTGCCTTATAATCTGCCAAGTACGGACTGAAACCTCCACGAACTGTAAGTGAAATAAACCTTTCCTTCCTTAATTTTGGGCATCAGGTATTTTGTCCCAGCAGTGAGGAAAAAGTAACCAAGACACCTACTGGGTCTGTTTTGTAACCTCAGGACTATAGATACTGCCACAGAGTTCTAAAGGGCTGTTACGGGAAACAGCATCTCAGCAGAAATCTGGGGATGGAAACACTCTACTGCCAATACCCTTTGTTACCACTCTCTGCTCTACAATACCCTTGAGAGGTCCAGCAGACAGCTGGCTCCTGGAAAGCTACCAAGCTTTTCTGAGCCTCAGGTCATGTGTACGTAAAAGGATAACACATCCATTTTGGTTTTGGGGTGCTTGGGTGGGACAATTTATTTAAGAAATACTTATTAAGGAAACATAATGTATCAGATGTTAATTACACCAGCTGGATACAGGGTTTGAACAAAATGCACACACATGCTCTTCCCCTCAAGTATGGTACAGTCTAGGAAAAGAGCATGTTTAAGCAAGTAAATGATGAGCGAGGGTTAGTGCTGCAAAGGGGGAAAATGGCAAGAAAAGTGGGTTGGGTCTAGAAAAGGAGAAGCCTAAAAAATGAAAAGGTGAGAAAGCCAGATTTTACTGCTTTTCATGGAAACTCACGAAATGTATCAGTTATGTTCTAGAGGGACAATTAACTTCTTTATAATATTGGATTTTGCTACCCAAGATCAGGGCCAGCTTTTCCACTGATTCAGACTTTGTCAGATTTGTCTGTTTTTGTGTTTGTTTGCCATGTTTTAATGTTTATTTGTTATCTTTCACATGTATGAAATAGTGCCATGCTCTTGGACAGGCAAGTGTTTTATGCATATAAAAGAAAATAAATAAGATGAACAATTAAGTTCCGCCACCCCAGATACCACTGCAGGCTTCTCCTAGATATTAAAGACCTTCAGCTCCCAAAGACAGTATTTGTGATTCTCATCCTCATTTACGATTTTAGAGATTTCTGTGTTCCCCCGAGTAGTATATTGTTTACTTTTGCTTTTTTTCCTTAAGATACTTTTGGGGCTTTAAGAGAAGTTTGAGGTTCCTAGCAAAATGGAGACATTCACAGATCTCTGATATTGGATCTGCATAGCCTCCCTCATTGCCAACATTTCCCACCAGAGCTGTACATTTATTACAACTGAGGAACTTACAGTGGCAAATCATGACACCCAAAGTCCTTAGCTTACATTAAGGTTCATTCCTGGTGCCGTACATCCCATGCATCGGACAGATATATAGCAACATGTGTGCTCCATCAGAGCATCATACAGGGTAATTTTATTTTTGTCTATTCTTTTAATTAAGTTGATTGGTACACTTTAGCATTTTAGGTATACACAATATCACATTCACCATTTGTACCTGTACATGATATAACTTGATTCTTTTTCCAGACAGGGTAATTTTACTGCCCTAAATATGTACTATGCACTGTGCTGTTTTCATCCCTCCTTCCCTCTAACCTCTGGCTTTTTCTCAACATCGCCACAGTTCTGCCTCTTCCAGAATGTTATATACGTAGAATCATACAGTATACATTCAGATTAGCTCCATCCACTTAGTAATACAAGCTTAAATTTCTCCCTGTCTTTTCACAGTTTATAGGTTTTTAAAAATAATTTATTGGTACACTTGGGTGTACTATGTTTATTTATCCATTCACCTACTGAAGTGTATTTTAATTGTTTCCAAAGTTTGGGAATTATGGGGCTGGGGATTTAGCTTAGCGGCAAAAGCGCCTGCCTGGCAAGCGCAAGGTCGTGAGTTCGGTTCCCGGTACCGGAAAAAAAAACAAAAAAAACAAAAAACAAAACAAAACAAAAAAGTTTGGGAATTATGAACAAACCTGCCTTAAATATCCATGTGCAGAGTTTTACATGGACATAGGTTTCTAACACCCTGGGTAAATACTAAGGAGTGTGATTAGTGATTGAATGTTTACCTTTTTTTTGTTGTTGTTTTAACTTTTTTGTTACTTTTATAATTAATCACCAAACTTTCTTCCAAGATGACTTCACTAGTCCCATCAGCAATGACTGAGAGCTCCTGGTGCCCCACATCCTTGCCAACATTTAGTGTAGTCAACGTTCTGAATTTTGGCCATTCTGATAGGTGTGCAGTGGTATTTCATAGTTATTTTAATTTGTATCTCCTCAGTAACACATGATGTGGAGCATCTTGTCATATCTATATATTTTTTACTGTCTAGATCTTTTTTAGTGATGTGTGTTGAATTTTTTGGCACATTTTAAAAATTGGATTGTTTGTGCTCTTATTTATTAAATTATAAATTTTCTTTGCATATTTGCTTAGTAGTTTTTTTATCAGCTATGTCTTTTTCAAATATTTTCTGTAGTTTGTTATTTGTTTTTTCATTCCCTTGTCAGTGTATTTCACAGGGCAGAAATTTTTAGTTTTAATTAAGTCCAGCATCTCAATTTTTTCTTTTATAGACTGTGCCTTTGATTCATTTCCAAAAAGTCATTGCCGAACCCAAGATCATCTAGGTTTTGTCCTGTGTTGTCTTATGGGAGTTTTGCATTTTGTATTTAGATCTATGATCCATCTTGAGTTAATTTTTGTGAAGGGCATAGCCAGGTCTGTGTTTGGATTTATTTTTGCCTATAGATGTCTAGTTATCTCATCACCTTTTAGTAAAAAGAATTTCTTCCCTCCATTTTAGTGTTTTTGCTTCTTTGTCAAAGGTTGATATTTAATGGATCTATTTCTGGGCTCTCTATTCTGCTCTGTTCTCTATTTATCTATTATTTTGCCAATATCACGGTGTTAATTACTGCAGCTTTTTAGTAAGTCTTGAGGTTGGGCAATGTCAGTCCTTCAACTTTTTTCCCTACCTCAATATTCTGTTAGCTATTTTGGGTCCTTTGGCTCTCCATATAAAATCTTAGAATCAGTGGTTGATATTTACAAAATAGCTGTCTGGGAATTTGATTAGGATTGACTGAACATATGATTCAAATTGGGAAGGAATGACCTTGGAAGTATTGAGCCTTCCTAGTCTCCTTATCCATGAACATGGAATATCTTTCCAGTTATTTAGTCTCCTTTGACTTCTTTTATCAGAATTTAATAATTTGCCTCATAAAGGTCTTATACACATTTTGTTAGATTTATGCCCAAGTATTTTGTTTTTGGTGGTCCTAGTGTATCTGGTATCATATTTTAAATTTCAAACTATGTTTGTTCATGCTGATATAGAGGAAAATAATTGATTTTTATATATCTACTTTACACCCTGCAACCTTGCTATAAATGCTTATTTGCTCTAGAAAGGTTGAGTTTTTGTTTTGGTTTGGTTTTATCAATTCTTTTGAATTTCCTAAATAGACAATCAAATCACCTATAAATAAAGAGAAATCTATTTATTCCCTTCCAATCAGTATGCCTTTCATTCGCTTTTCTAGTCTTACTTCATTAGCTAGGACTGCAAGTATAATATTGAAAAGCAATGGTGTGAGGGAAAACCTTTGTCTTGTTTGTGATCTTAGTGGGAAAGCTTGTGGTTTCTCTTCATTAAGTGTGATTTTAGGATTTTTGCAGATATTCTATAAAGGAAATTGTCCTTTATTCCTAATTTACTGGGAGATTTTTATCCTACATAGATATTGGATTTTTGTCAAATGTTTTTCCGGTACCCAATAACATAATCATGTGATTTTCTTCTTTGGTGTGTTGATGTGATGGATTATATTAATTCATTTCCAAATATTGAACCAAACCATTGATAAATCCCACTTGGTTATGGCATATTATTCTTTTTTATTCAATGTTGGGCTTTATTTGCTGCTATTTTGTTTTAGGACATTTGTACCTCTAGTCATGATAGATACTGGTCTATAGGTTTTTTTTAACATCTTTGTCTCGTTTGCTATTAAGACAATGCTGACTTCATAGAATGAGTAAAGAAGTATTCCTTCCACTTCTGTCTTCTGAAGGAGATTATAAAGAATTGCTATAAATTCTTCCTTAAATGTTTTTTAGAACTTACCAGGCAGTCCATCGGGGCCTGGTGCTTTCCATTTGGGAAGCATTAATTATTAATTAAATTTCTGCAATCTATATAGGCCTATCTAAATTGTCTTCTTTTTCTTGTTTTTGTTTTGGCTGATTATATCTGTCCAGGAAACATTCCATTGCAGCCACACTATCAAATTTATTGACAGAAAGTTACTCATGTTATTGCTTTTTTATCCATTTAAAACTGTAGTATGTGTAGTGATGGCCTCTCTTTCACTTCTGATATTAGTAAATTTGTCCTCTCTCTTTTTTCTTAATTATACTGGCTAGATGCTGATAAAATTTATTAATTTTTTCAGAGAACTAGCTTTTAGGTGCATTGATTTTTATCTATTGACTTCTTGATTTCAGTGATAATTTTTACTATTATTTCTTTTCTTATGCTTACTCCAGATTTTATTTGCTTTTCTTTTCCTAGTTTCCTGGAGTAGAAACATAGTAATTGATTTTAGATTTTTATTCTTTTCTAATGTATCTTTTCCAGACTAGAATAGCACTGCTGATGAGCAGTTTTGCTACTTTCCACAAATTTTGATAAATTGTGTTTTTATTTTTATTTAGTTAAAATGTTTTAAATTTATTTTGATGCTTCTTTGACTACAGTATTATTTAAAAGTGTGCTGTTTAATCTCCATGTACTTTGGAAATTTCCCATTGTTTCTAACTGATTTTTAGTTTAATTCTTTGGTGGTCCAAAAGTGGACATTGTATGATTTTTTTTTCAAAATTTGCAAATGTGTGTGTTTTATGGACCTGAAAGTAGCATCTTGGTAATCTTCACACTTGATCTTAGCCAACAGGCTGAGAAGCAATTATCTTGGTGATCTTGAGGAGAATATATATTTTGTCATTTGTGGATGAAGCAATCTATACATGTCCATTATATGCAGTTGTTTAATGGTGTTATTGACTTCAATTATGTCTTTACTGATTTTCTTATGCTAGATCAATCCATTTGTAATAGAAGACTGATAAAGTTTTCAAGTACAATTAGCAGGGTAAATTTATTTCTCTTTGTAATTCTTTTTATTATTATCACAAGAGAATAAAAAAGAAACAAAGGACAATAAAAATGATACAAAATTTCAAAACAAGATGATAGGAAATTAACAATGATTGTTATATTGCATATTGTTATCTTCAAAGTAGTTGTTCAGGTTACTAGATATAGGCATGCAAAATTGATCGAACAATTAGGCATTAACTGCTCCTTCCAATAAAGTAATAGAAATTAGTAGTACAATGTCTTTGTAATTCTCAGTTTTTTCCTCACATGTTTTCCTGTTGTGAGATGCATATATTTTAAGGGGCATTGTGTCTTCTTGGAGAATTGATCCCTTTATCATTATGTAAGGTCCTCCTCTTTCCCTGATAGCTTTCCTTGCTTTGAAGACTGCTATGTCTGAAATTAATATAGCTACTCTTTTCTTTTGATTAATGCTATGATAGTATAATTTTCTCAATCCACTTACAGTGGTACTTCTGTTCACAAGCTTAATTTGTTTTACAATTTTGGGCACACAGCTGCATTTGTGTTTGTGTGGGGAAGATGGCCATGGTCATGTTTATTACCCAATGTGGAGTTTGTGAATGGAAGCAAAATTTTGCTGAACAGTTTTGTTTGCAAACCAAGTTGTTTGCAAACAACATCAATTTGGAAATGAGGTATTACTCTACATTTCATTATATTTAAAGTTTGTTTCTTATAGAAGTGGGTCATATTTTTTGCTCCAAAGATCTCTGAATTTTAAAGTAATTATTAATGTGATTGGATTAATACAACTGGCTTTATATAGAATATATACATGAGTATATGTAATAAAAGATTTTGTTGCTATTACTTTGAACAAACTGTTATTCATTCAGTTAAGTAAAAGTCTTGATTTCACCTTAGCTTTTCTCCTTCTCAGATGCTCTTCCTTTCTTTGTGTAAATGTACGTCTTTATGTTGAGTTAATGAATTATTTTCTCTTTCTTTCAAGATCTCTTCTAACATTTCTTACAAGGTAGGCAATAAAATCTGTAAATTTTTGTTTGTCTGGGAGAGCTTATTTCTTTTTCACTTTTGAAGGTTAATTTCACAAGATAGAGAATGATAGGTTGATAGTTTTTTTTTCTTTCAACAAATACAGTAGTATTTTACTCCGCTTTCTTCTTGCTTGCATAGTGTCTGAGGAAATCAGATGTCATTTTTTTCTTTGCTCTTCTGTAGGTAAAGTCTTTTTTCCTTTGTCTTGTTTCAGGATTTCTATCTTTGGTCTTTTATAGTTGGAAAAGGATATGCCTACACAGAGAAGATTGCTGCTTTTTGTTTATTTTGTTTTGGCATTTATCCCGCCTGGTGTTCTCTAAGTCTCCTGAATCTGTAGGTCCCATTATGCCTGTTACACCTTTTGTAGCTATTCCACAATTCTTCAATAATCGGTTCTGGTTTTCTTTTTAGTCTTTGATTTTTTTTTAAGTTTTACAGATTTCTATTGATATATAGTTACCCTTTGGTACTCATGGGACATTGATTCCAGGGTTACCCTCATGAATACCAAAGTCTTCAGATGTAAAATACTTACATATAACCTATGTACATCCTCCTATGTCCTTTAAATCCCCTCTAGACCTGTAATACCTACTAGAGAGTAAACACTGTATAAGTGTTGGTCATATTGCATTGCTTAGGGAATAATGACAAGGAAAAAAATCTGTGCACGTTCAGTACAGATGCAGGCTTTTACTCCCAGTAGTTTAAATCCACAGTTGAGTGAATCCACAAACATAGAATTGGTTAATTTGGAGGGCTGACTATCCTCAAGCTCAGAAATTCTTTCTTCAGCTATGTCTAGTCTGCTGGTAAACTCGTCAAACGCATTTATTTATGATGATAGTATTTTGGATCCCTAGTGGTTCTTTTTTTATTTTTTTGTCTTACATTTTCATCTCTCTGCTTATATTAGCCATCTATTTTGGCGCATTACTTTATTATTAGAATCTTTAGCGTATTAATCACAGTTGTTTTGAATTTCATGATAATTTCATTATCTCTTCTATGTCTGATTCTGATACAGTACTTGTTCTGTCTATTTCAATTGTGTTTTTTCCTTCTGATATGCCTTGTAATTTTTTTCATGATAGCAATTTATAAGGTACCCAGCAGTGGTTATTTCTGTTCTAGGCAATTTATATTCTAATGTATTGTGATTCTTTGTATCTACTTGTCTGTATCTCCATTTAGGGGACAGAAATTTGCCCCAAACTCCTCACTTTTCTACAGATCTACAACAAGCTGTTGAGTTTTCTGTTTCTTAAGCATTTTTCTTATTTTCAGGATAGAATGTTGTTTCAACCTCCTTGCATGTGAAATTGAAAAACAGAATTCCCTTTTACTTATTCTTTGGATTTCATATAATGGAATCACATTGTACACTTTCTTTTGAAATTTACTCTTTGTTTAATAGTATGCTAATGAGATTCATACCTGTGGATGGATATGACTGTCATTCCTTCTTTTTCACAGCAGCATATTACATATTACATTTTTAAACTATACTATGATTTATTTATCCTTTCTCCTCTGATGGCCATTTGGGTTGAACATAAAGGCTGGTGCACAAATTCAAGGACTTTTTTAGGACACTAACTTAGGAGTAGAATTATTAGATTTAAAATATGCACATATTCCACTTTAACAATAATGCCAAACTATTTTGCCAAAAAACAATTTCTAGTCCCATTATTGACACATAAGAATTCTCTTTGCTCTGCTTGTTTGCCAACATTTGGTATTATCAGACAATTTTTAAATAGTATTCAGTTGAATCAATGTGAATAATAAATGATAGCTCCTTGTTTTAAATTAGCATTTTCTGCATACTGAGATTGACCATCTTTTTGAATATTTATTGGTTAATATATCCCCTCTGTGAATTTTTCTGTTGTTTTCCATTAAAAGATTGAATTATCTATCTTTTATTTGTTGATTTGTAGGAGACTATATATTCTGGATGCTAATCCTTTGATAAGTAGACACGACAGTCCTCTTTTCCCAGCTTGTGGTACATCTCTTAGTTTCTTTACAGTATACCTTGATGGAGAAAATGTATAATGTTAATCTAATCAAATTTGTTGCTCTTTGTTTTGATTATGGAATCTTTCTCTATGCTGAGGTCACATGGGTATTTTTCTGTGGTATAGATTTTTAATCATTTTTATTCATAGGCTTTTTGTCATGTTTTTAAACATATAAAATAAAACTTACAGAATTTACAAATAAAACAAATTATGCAAAGATACAGCAATCAAAATATTACAAATTATAATATAGCCTGTTTTTAATGTGTTAACAAAATTTAGCAGAAATCTAACAATGGCTACAAACTTTCAAATACTAATAAGCATATGTGTTAGTCAGATTTCCCATTGCTAAGGTACAGTACTCAACCCACAGAATTCAAAAGAGAAGAAGTTAAATTTAGCTTACAGTTTCAGAGGATTAAGTACATGGTCAGCTGACTACAAGACAGGAACATCATGTGGAAGGGCATGGTGTAACAAAGTTGTCTAGTTCATTGCAGCAAGGCCACAGAGTGGGGAAAGAACACCAGAGAGAAATACCCAAGGAACCAGACCTCCATGATCCACCAGAGACATCCAGAGGTATGTTCCACCAATACCTGGGAAGCTCTCAAACTAATCAAGCTACACGATCAAGCTTAATGTCTTAGATTTTTCTAATCTCTGGGACACAATATCCAGCACTCACAGCTTACAGGAGGACAGATGCATTTTGCTCATGGTTACAATCCATGGTTGGCTGGCCCACAGCAGAAATGGTGTGGCGGAGAGCATAATGGAGGAAAGCTGCTCATCATGGTGACTGGGAAGCAAAGAGAGAAAGGAGGAGACAGAAAGGGAGGCGTACCCTTCCAGGTCATACCCCAGTGACCCATCTCCAAACAGGCCCCACTTCTTAACAGCAAGTCAGCTACTGCACCCCCATGATCCAGTCACCTTCTACACACATGAGAATATTGGTGGATGTTTCAGATTCAAACAATAAAAGTTTGCCCCTGGTGCCCAAATCCGTCTCTATGGAAAATGCATTTAGTCAGTCTCTAAGAGTCACCACTTTTAACAGTTTCAGCACTGCTAAAAAGTCCAAGTCCAAAGTGTTCTCTGAGATTCCAGATAAACTCTTAGCTGTGATCCCCTTTAAAAATAAAAAAGAAACTTAAACATTGACAATATACAATGACACAGGGTAAATATTTACATTCCAAAAGAGTGGATTAAAAAAAGGAGATAAAAGATGAGACAAACCAAGACCAGAACCCATCAGGGCAAGCATTAAATCTCATAGCTCCATGTTCAGCACTCAAGGCAAGCTGTGGTGAGATGTGAACTCTAAAGGGCTTGGACAGCCATGTCACAGTGGCATTGCTGGTTGTAGTCCTAGTGGCCTCTCTCTTGGGTTGGTTTTTCTCACTGCCTGTGGCTTTCCTCAGATGTTCCATATTCCTAGTATCTCCAATTCCTTGGGGTCTCCACTGTTACAAATTCACATACTGCCCTGCCAGGGGCAACTGCCTGACCTTTCACGCCTTCTTCTGAAATCTGAGTATAATCCTCCAACTCCACAACTCTTCCATTCTCCATGCCTGTAAAGCCAGCATCATGAGGATGAAACAAAAGTCTGCCGCCAGCTTGAGCAGTAGCCAGGACCCACTGGATCATGGCTGCAGAAGCCTTGGAGTCCCTGGATATCTGAAAACTGTGAACTGAATCCCAGGGAACAGATTCCTTGGTGACCCTTCAGGAGAGAAGAGAGGAGCCAGGGAGAAAGATCACCTTTTTAGGTTATGCCCCCAGAGACCCCACCTCCCACCAGTCCCTACCTCCTAACAGTAAATCAGCTACAGTGCCCCTATGATCCAGTCATCTTCCATAGAAGATTTGAGAACTTTGTGGAATTTTTTAGATCTAAACCATCAGCCTTAACCATCACAGAATAAATAATATTACATGATAGCTGCAACAACTGTGTACTATGAAAACTTTTAGTAACAAGATATTCCATACTTTTATTAGTAAGAAGATCACAGGTACTGAGACCATCATGATCTGTTGTCTATTTTCATAACTAAGTTTCTAACTTAGAAATTAGTGAAAATAATTTCCCTAGCCATATTTGTGAACCTACTGAATTCTCTCCACCAATAAATGCATTGGAAGTGCATGGAACCCATTTTTAAAAGTACATAGCATTTTCTAAAAATTTTAGCCCTTTACCACTTACTTTTCTGTTTTTTTTTTTCCAGTCAGAATTTGTTTTTCTATATTGTATATGGTGTTCCTTTACTCTCTTTTTATTGATTAATTTGTCTCTTCCCTCTGTGATCTGTAATGTCATTGCTGACTAAATCTGACTTGTCTCTAATGGGTTCCTGTTTCTGGGCTCTTTATTCTATTTATGTCTCCTCATTTTGTGTGTAGGATCTTCTTGGTACTTGGCTTTTTAAATGTGAATTAGAAATAGCTTGTCAAGTCCCAGGAAAAAGCCTATAGAATGTTGAGCAAAACTGCATTGAATCTATAGCACAGGGATTTATGCCTTTTGGTACATTTCTTTTTTTTTTTTTCCAGGAGAAACTTGTTCATCTTTTTCTGTCTAACTTTGTCTTCCCCCAGTTCCTCTCACATCTAATTAATGGGATTGCAATTGAACATTTTGCTTTAAAAATTATACTTTCTAACTTTGTTGCCAATATAAATCAACTGTTTCTAAATATGAATCTTTTATCCCTCACCCTTATGAAACTCACTTATTCTTATAATTTATTTGTAAAATTGTTGGGATTTTTCTATGAAAGTAATCATATAATCTTTAATTAATATCCCTTCTGTTTGATTTCAATCCTTCATGCATTAGCTAGTACTTCTGATATAGTATTGAATAAAAGTAGGAATTTTATAAAAACGTTTAATTTTTATGTGTGACACTTTAATGGGCTTTGTGGATATATTCTGCACAAAGATAAAGAAATATTCTTAGGGCTGGGGATATAGCTCAGTGGCACAAGTGCCTGCCCAGAAAGTGCAATGTCCTGAGTTCGATCCCCAGTGCCACCCCTACAAAAAAAAGTGTCTGAAGAAATATTCTTTCTAGTTTACCAACTTTTAAAAAATTATAAGTGGATGTCATTAGGTTTTTTGCTTTTTAAGGTAGCAAATATAAGACCATGTGTATATGTCAATGAAGTAGACCCACTAAAGAGAAATTGAAGATGCAAAAGAGAAGAAACAACCTAAACAAAAGTTCTTAAGAACTTTGAGGATGGATTTTTATACAGTTCTTTGAAGATTAAAGCACTTAACATAATGCCTAGCCTATTAATTTCCCATTGTTGCTATAACAAATTAGTACAAACTTTGCATCTTGAAACAATATAGATTTATTGTGCCTTAAAACAACAGACAATAAATGATAAATATTGTTCTGAAGGTAAGAAGTCTAAAATCAGATTCACATGGCTAACTTCAAGGTATCTGCAGGACTATATTCTTTCTGGAGGCTCCATCCAAGAATCTGGTTCTTGCTTCTTCTAACTTATAGAGGCAGCCAACAATCCTTGGCTTGTGGTCTCTTCTTCAATTTTTGAAGCCAGGAGTATAATGTCCTCAACTCTTTCTATGCTTCTGTTTTAACATTGCCTTCCTTTTATATGACAACATTTATCAATAATTAGGCCTACCTGGAAGTCCAGAATAATGTTTTCATTTCAAAATCCTTAACTTACTTTCATCTACAAAGTTTCCCTGCTATACCAAGTTATATTCATAGACTATAGGGATTAGGACATGGACAGCTCTGATGTCCATCAGTTAGCTTTTTATATTTAGCATGCGTTGGATTACATGCTGGTTTTGTAGGTCAAAACTGGTTCAACACTGGCAATTCCATGTGGTTTCACCCAACATTTCTCAGCAAATGGAAGCTGCTATGAATACTATTTTAAAAAGAGGAGATATTTTTGCCATAAACTGCCAGCTCCAGGTCTATCCTGTTGTTTTGGGAATAATATATTGGGCAATCACTAGCAGATCAAACGTGTTAGCAAAGGCCCAGATTTTTAGTACATCCTGTACTTTAATACTTCCTGTGTCACTGCCCTGGAAGCAAAGTAGTCTGCCTTCCCTAAGCCACTTACCTCCTTGCTGTCTTGGAAGAGGCTTGCTAAGCCACTACAGAACAGAGTCCTCCCACAGAATAAGGAAATCCCTCTGCTCAGCTACAGCACTCCTTTGCTCCGGGGCACAATGCTCTCTTAAGGAAAGAGCAGTTAGCTGTACAAGGCTCCCATTTCGTAAATGCACATGGCTGTGCCATCTGATGCCATATTGGGGCCTGAGGCCAAAGCACGAAAATAATCACTGATACCCATCCTGTCTTTATTTAAATTTTTTTTTTTTTGTTTTGTTTTGTTTTTTTCTCCAGTACCGGGAACCGAACTCACGACCTTGCGCTTGCCAGGCAGGCGCTTTTGCCGCTGAGCTAAATCCCCAGCCCCCTTTATTTTTTATTTTTGATACAGTTTTTTTTTTTTTTTTTCTCCGGTGCCGGGAACCGAACTCACGACCTTGCGCTTGCCAGGCAAGCGCCTTTGCCGCTGAGCTAAATCCCCAGCCCCCTAAATTTTTAATATTTTGCTCACCATGGATTCTTTGTACCCATTTTTCTTTATGACTATTTTTGACCTATGAAACCAACACATGCAGTTTAATCCAAACTAAGTAAACTAATAAATGACCCAACTAAATTTAGTAAACGAAATAATGGACACCAAAGATATCCATATTTAATATTGCATCAAGCTATTATTTGCCTTGATTATTACGCTTTTTTGGTACTTCTTAAAATTTGCCCCTGAGACTCACCCTAGTTTCCACTCTGGTCAACATTTGTATATATTTTCTGTACTGTCAGTTTAGGAGAGACACTCCTGGCAAAAATTCAAACTTTATCTGAGCAGAAAAATACAAAGCTGTTAGGATTTACCGAGATAACAAAAGAGGAAAACCACCCCCTAACCTCTGAAAGGCCCTTGATCTTTGCAGCCAATTGCCTTTTCCAACTGAGAAAGAATAAACTAATTTTATACCTATTCAGTCCAATAAAGCTCATTGTCCTACCTCTACCTCCAGTGATAAGAGGCAGGAACAGTTCATTTTCCATTGCTAAGCAACGCAAAAACAGCGCCCGGCATGGGTCTTGGCCACATAGGCTGATAGGGATCACTGTCTAAAGTTCCTGTTTGCATTCTGAAGTCAACAATAATTGCAGTTCTCTATTAGTGTTCATTAAGATGGTTTATGTCTGGACTAACTCCAGTCTCCACTCAGCGGTTTCAATGCGTTGTTCTCCTAGGGAAAGAAATATTTTCCCTTGGTAGATTGGGGCACTTCTGGTCACCATCCGCACGCAGTTCCCTAGCCTGGGAGAACAAGGTTCTCTTGAAGGTTCAGAGCGAGAGGGGTGGAGAGGAAAGTTCCGCCTCCAGCTGGCTTTCTTCCACCCTTCCCGAAAAGTAGGCCAGTGCTGCACAAGTCTGGGCTGTGACTCGAGCTCCTGCTATTCGGGGCAGAGCGCACGACCCCATTTCCCCCGAGGCCAGCAGGAAAGTCTGGGAAGGGCCCCTGCGCCTCTCTCCCCGGACTCAGGCCAGCGAGAGGCGCTTCCCAGGACGGATGGGCTCCTGCCTGCCTGGCTCGGAACGGGGTCAAACAGTGGCCTCAGTGTACTGGCCGGGGCCTCAGCCCGCGACAGAGCCGCCCTTGGCCGCCGTTTCCCAGGTGTTGACTCACCCGGGCGGGCGGAGCGCTGCCAGCGCGGGAGGAGCAGCCCGGCGCCTTGCGTAACCTGCCCCGCGTCCCGGGTCCGGGGGCCAAGTCTGCGCTGAAAATAAACCAGGAAACAGCTTAAAGCAATTAACCAGGATGTTATTCTCCGCTTTAGACCCCATTCCAAAACACCCTCGCACTCGCTGCACTTCTCAAAGGAGAGTGGCTCCTGGCGTCCTGTCTTTTGCGCTCCGAGGAGTTCTTGGGGCCACCCCGCATTTCAAGCCTGCTTGCGCCCCCTCGCGTACGCAGGCGCCCAGAGCCGCTCACAGTTGTGGCTGGGCCGGGCCAGGCCAGGTGAGCCTCGCGGGAGACCTTGGGGCCAGAGAGTCTCCTTCCGTGAGGTCCGGTTTGGACGACAGAAAACCGCACTTTCATTCTTGATTCAGTGCCTGATTTAAGAAACCGTTTTTCCTCCGTTCATACGTTCTTCTGACTCCAGTCCGTCCTCTCCTGTGTGCAGTGGAGCAAGAGACTCTCTGCCTCCAAAACTGAAGAGAAGACCAAGCAGTCAGCATACCTGAATCGCACGGATAAGCCATGGACTGACCCCGTGTTGTGGCTGAGAGGAGCCTAATCACTCTAAACTCAGACTGTGCAAGTCTGCAAGTCTAAGGTCATTTGTTTTGCTACTGTTCTTAAAATGTGCCTTCCTCTCTCTTGAGTCCAGAGACAACCTCGAGCTAGGGTTACATTTTCCAAACAACAGACTGATATGGAAGGTCAGGAAGTTCTGAACACCAAGTTCTCTGTATCTTGATGATTCCATGGTTCTTTCCTCCTTCCTCCTTTCTTTTTTTCCGAAAATCAGGCAGGAGAGCATTCAAGGAAATGTGAAAAGAATCTGTTGTCGGGAAAACCAAGGTAGAAGGGGCGCTGGAGTGGGATATAAATATCAGGAGCCGTGGAAGGATTAGCAACCACCTCCTTAGGATCAGTAGAAGTTTTCAGGCTGAAAATCTTGAGCCCTCAACCACAGGGTCCCTCAAACAATCTTCCAAGGTTGACTACTTTGATTAGCGTCGGGAACAGAGGCTCAAATATTTTCGTATTCTGTGCCAACTTTCGGCAATTGAGGAGCCTAAAATACTGTATTCAGAGTGTTCCTGAAGGTTGAGTTTGAGGAAAAACATCATGATTGATTGGTGATGTCTTCCCTGAGCACAGAACAGAGGAGAGCTGGTATCCATGGCAACAAGGCAAGAAGAAAAGAGAGTGCTCCATTTGAAGAAACCTAAGCCAATCAGCCCCTGGGTGATGTTGTTGGTCATTCCTGCATTCAGGGACTGAATTGATGGTGTGGTTTTTCCGACTTCCCAAGTGTCCTAAGGTCCAGGTCGCTTGCTCTTCCCATGTTCCCTTTCTTTAGTGTGTGGAGCCTCACAGCTGACCAGAAGGCGGATGTAAAATACCAACAGAATGAAGGCAAGAATGCACCTGCTTGGCACTGTCCCTGAGGTTATAAGGTGACAACTCAACCCCTGAGTATGAATTGAACATGACTGTATGCCCAGTAGGTGTGTAAGTGCTGTGGGCATTCAGAGAAGGGAGGGGCATACAAAAAGTTTGTAAGTTTAGATCCTCCTCAGTTATACAACCTAGAAGAGACGATCAGAGAATCAGAGTCATTGCTTGCACCAGACGATATCACAAGAAATGGAAGGAGCAGTAAGCAAAAGGTAAAGTAATCATTTGCCTCTGACCCTGTAGTCTCTCATACAGCCATGGATCAAAGGGAGGAAGCGGCCGAGGACCAGGCCCGGCCCTGACACTGTGGACCAGGCTCATCCAGATGACCTCATAGGTTACCACGGGATACCACACAGCCTCCATGTTCCTCATCCACAGTGTACCTTAAGCCTTTCTGTTTCTCTTCGTCGCCATTGTCCCCGTTCCAGTCCCAGCCACTGTCTCCTCTTGCTGGAGGTGGGAAGGTGTGCTGGCCTCCTGACAGCCCTCCTTGGGTCTTCTCTGTCTTCCCTGCTTCCATCTACCTTCTGCTCTGGTGTCCGCTCTCCCAACTGCACCCAGTGCCATGATCTTTTGAATAGAGGTGACTTCATTATCACTTCTCCCCCCCAGGGCCTCCCTGTTTCCTGAAATCCTGGGTAAAGGAGCTGCAGCATCGCTGTCTATGCCAGCTGTCCCCACCCCACTTCCCTTTGCTGTGACCCTTTACCCATATTTGGGCCTGTATGCGTCCCCTCAGAACAAGTGCTCATCTGTCTCAGACCTTCACACAGACCCTGGTCCCCTAAATTTCACACTTCCCTCACTACTTTGCTGATAGTTACCATCTCTCAGCTTGAATGTCACCTCAGGAGCTTCACATAGTACCTTAGACTCTCCTTTGGGACGCTTATCACCTTTGTGAGTAATTATGTGTAAAATTATTTATGCAACACCTATTCCCTGTTTGCCCATAAGGCTCACGAGAAGAGATCTGGGACTGTCTTATTTGCCCCAGTATCTTAGGACCTAGCATAGCCCCCAGCACGTTTCCTGGCACAGAATAGATGCTGAACATTACTGACCAAATTGGTAAAGGGAGAGAAAGAGAGCTGGGTGGATGGATGGGTGGACAGATGGGTGAGTGGGAGGAGCTTTCAGGGACTGAAGGTGAGCTCTACCCCTTGCTGGTCATACGACAGGGATACATCCTGTGGATTGGGTGTCGCTATGCAAGGGAGAGAGCGAGGAGAAAGCCGGGTTGACCCCAGCCGAGGGGCAGGGAGGTCAGTCCAAGATCATAGCTTTAGTTCCCAGGAATGTGAGGTTTGCCTTTCCAAGACTGCCGGGAATAAGTGTCCAGAATTCCATTTCCCGAAATATAATTTAAAAAAGAAAAAATCCAAATGAGAACTGAATAGATCAGAGGGAAGGGACTTGAGCTTTGAGCATCCATTCATGTTGCTGGGGAAGTTGTATAAAAATAGGTCACATTTCTGTGCCTCTGTGGCTGCTTTGAGCCATCCTAGCCTGCCACGGCAGCCTAATTGCCGAGCAGTATGCTGCTTTGCCATGGGCCCGTCTGAAATCTAAGAAAGCACGGAAGTCTAGCAGTTTCACAAGCCTGTTTTTTGTACAAGGCGGACTCCACAGACGTATACCCACTAATTGGCCATGTAAATTACCACCTCATGCCTCAGTTGCAACGCAAGAGAAAATGAGAGGTAGTATTGTTTTTGGCTCCCTACTGCCCGCTACACTAGTGGAGGGAAGTTTAGGGAGTGGGATTTAAGTGATTTAGCAGCAGGAGAAGTCCAGCAGGGTCCTCCAAAGAGGGCAGCCTCAAGAGTTCAGTCATGACTTCCCCAGACACCCTGCTGAGGTCTGGGTCTGCTTTCCCCGGGGGAAGGCAGATTGTGTTCTCTCGTTAGACCGTCCCAGAGGTGTAGCCTCCATTCTGCCAGCAAAGACTGTTGAAAGGTAGGCTGATGGACATGAAGAATGGAGAACTCAGGGACGGATACCTGCGGCCGTCCCCTACAGGACTGTTGTGTGGACAGGGGAGTACCCTGTTCTAGTACTGCAGAGGACAGCTCGCCCCGGAAGGCAATCGCTCCACACTCCCACAGCAGCCTGCAATCTCCTACGCCTTGTAGTGCTCACCGGTCCTGGGCAAGGAGCTCTGTGAACAAAGGACCATGTCTGTCATGTTGGAGTTGTGTCCCAGCCCCTGGCACCGTGTCCTTCTGAACCAGATATAGAATTGAGACTGACTCTGGACACCAATGAATAAATGTTTGCTGATGAGGAAATGCACATGCATAAAGCCTCATAGATACAGATAAGGGCTGGATGTCAACCAGAGCTTTCTAATCACCAGAAAAAGCCTAGTTGCGGATTGAGCTAGCTTGAAAGGAGCCAGTCAGGGACAGCAGCGTCTCAGCATAAAATTTAGTCCTCTTGGGGCAACAGCAAAGCATATGGCAGTGAGAGTCAGCCTCACCTAGACGTGAGCCTATGGGCTCTGGAGTCACACAAACTGACATCACAGTCTTGGTGCTGTGATTATCCCTGTGTGTACATCTGTAAGATGTGGCTGATAATTCAGTTTGAGTTCCTTTAAAGAAGAGTCGGAGACCAGCATGTGAGTCCGATTGGTTTATTTGGGAGGTGAACCAGGAAGCAGAAGAAAAGCAACAAAACCCAAGAAAAGGGCGCTGTTAAGCCCTGCCAGCCATGTAGGCAGCACTCCTGTTGAGGAGTCTTAAAGGAACGCTAAGGACTGTGCCTCAGAATCGTCAGCGTGAAGTGTGAAGGGCCTGACTCTGTCTCCCACCTCTCACCCCCGCTTCAAGGTACATTCTCCTGCTCTTCCAGGCTGGATCTGTCTTTTTTTTTTTAATTTTAAAAATAAAAGGAGAAAAACATTAACAGACAGACAACCTTTTACAAAATAGCAAAAGAACAGCACAGACAATACAGAGTTACAAACAAAGTGGTAGGAAATTAACAATGCCTGTTGTATTACATATTGATATCTTCAAAGTGGTTTCTCATGAAAACAGATAGAGACATGCAATATTGATCAACCAAGGACTCATTAATAGTTTCTTTCAACAAAGAAATAGAAGACAGCAGAACAACTATGTTAACTATCCTGTATCTACATACATACAAAATTTCTCCTTCTTTCCCTTCTCTTTTCCCACATCCCAGTTGCCCTTTACTCTTGAGCATTTTCCTATCATTTCACAGTGTCTATCACACTTCCGAGTTTATATTAACTTTTTCAGGTTTTACACTAGTGAGACAATGTGGTGCTTGAACATGCAGGTCTGATTTATTTCACTTATGAGTATGGTCTCTAGTTGTGACCATTTACCTATAAAAACCTCTAGTTTATCTTTCTTTATAGCTGAGTAATATTCCATAATATAAAAGTACCACAATTTTCTTATCCAATCCTCAGTGGATGGACATTTGAGTTGCTTCCACAATTTAGCAATTACAAATTGTGCTGCTATGAACATAGGTGCACATATATTGCTGTGATATGATATTTTTAGATCTTCTGGGAAATTACCCAGAAGGGGAATAGCTGGGTTGAATGGGACCTCTAGTCCTAGTTTGCTGAGGAATCTCCAAACTGATTTCCACAGTGGTTTCACCAGTCTGCATTCCCACCAGCAGTGGAGAAGGGTTCCTATTTCTCCGCAGCCTTGCCAGCATTTGTTATTGGTTGATTTCTTAATGCTAGCCATTCTTACTGGGGTAAGGTGGAATCTCAGTGTTGTTTTAATTTGCATTTCTTGAATGACTAATGATGTTGAACATTTTCTCATGTATTTATTTGCCATTTGTATTTCATTATCTGAGTATTTGAATTTGAATTATTTGAATTTGGGGGGGCTGATGTTTTTTAATTCTTTATATTTTCTAGATAGAAGCCCTTTGTCTGAGGGACAGTCAGCTAAAATTTTTTCCAAGTTTGTGGGTTTTCTTTTTATGCCGCTGGCGATTTCTTTAGATGTGCAGAAACTCTTCAGTAGGATGAGATCCCAGTTGTTGATTCTTTGAAGTGTTTCACGTGCAGTTTGGTTTTTGTTCATGAACTCTCTGCCTATCCCTATGTCTTACTTTCTCTTCCAACAGATTTAGTGTTTCTGTTTTAATATTGAGATCTGTGATTCATTTTGAGTTGAGTTTGGTGCATGGTGATTGGATCCGTCTTGGGATGAGGCTTTCACGGCTCCCTGACTCAGAGGGTGCTGGAGGTGGGGAGCTGTTTCTCCTACCACAGCTGAAGTCAGAGTTGGGCAGAGTGGGTGTGGCTTAGGCACTGAGTGCCCACCGAAGTATTTCCATGGTTACAGAATGGAATGGGAGCCCCTCTTGGGGAAGGATTTATCAAGTCTGTAGGGACTCACGGAAAAGACTTCGAATAAACATGTGAGCATTAAACAAAATAATATTCTAAAACACTTAACATATGACCTGATAATGATATGCCAGATGTTGCTGCTATTATTAGTATTGATTTCTCTTTATTAATAGATGAAGGTATGTTTTGAGAGGAACAGGAATCATTTGGAGTAAATTTGTAACCTCTAGGTTTAGGTATTTACTTGGATAACTCTGTGTTTTGAAGAAGGTGGAAATAGTTATGGCCTTGACCTACAGAATGAAAGCTCCAGACACTGTAGGCCAGCCTCGCAGACATCCGGGCACACTGGAATTTCTCATTTGGCTTTTATTAAAACCACTGCCTTTAATACTCTCTGACAGGTGGCCCGATGATTTTCTGAGTTGAACTGACAGTTTTAAAGCAGGAACAATGGGATTGTGTCAGGGAGAATTACTTGGTGACCCTATACGTCCTAAAACAGAGGCTTAACTCTGGGTACTTGAAAAACAAGTACAAAAAAGTTGCGCAGCTATCCCGGTGGCTTGAGCTCAAAAGGTGTAAAAGAGCAAGTGGCTGGAATGTTTTCCATCCTGTAAATCTCCATCTGGGCCAGCTTCAGCTACATTAACCATTATGCACCTCCTGTGGGGAGACCCAGCCCCACGGCAGAAAGACAAGCAGAGGAAAGGGGCAAGTGGGAGGAGCTTCTTATTTTGTTGCTAGCCAAGGCCCAGAGTGTAGAGCTGCTTTCTGAAATCCTTGGCCCTGACCTGGTTCTACTCACTAAGAGAAATGTCATCACCCAGAACAGCCTGGGCCTTAGGGGAGAAGGCAGGTGCTGTCCCCTGGGGAACCATGTACCCAGGACTGGATGGAGAGACAACAAAAGTGGTGGCTTAGAAGGAACCAGTGAGATCTTCGGGCCCGTTGGCATGGCTTCCTCTAGGTTTTCAATTCCCAAATTCTCTTCCTGTGGGGGCAGAGGTGTGGGTATGAGCCTGTCATAGCAGCCACTTACTGCCATCACCCTACTGGGCACATGTCAACCCTCCACTGACTGGCCACTCTGAAGGCCAAAGGATCTAACTTCCAGGCATTTGATTTCAGGCCTTAGAGGGACGGAAGCCAGCTGTCTTTTTTCCCTGTGGCATACGATGTTCAGCCTCTTCCAACCAAAGCAAATGCACATGGCTTGTGCAGTCCGAGACAGGGGTTTAAAGACACTTTGACACGCGCTTCCCTGTCAACACGAATGCATCTGGGAAGCCGAAGGTGGCTCCCAGGACAGCTGTGTCAGGTCTAGCATTCAAATACTTAGTGGCCAAGTAATTACTGTAATAATTAATTTCTGTTGCTTAATCTAGCAATCAGGCATGTTGCTTTACACATGGGAAAACGTTGGTCCCTATAGGGGAGTGTGTTTGTGTGTGTGTGTGTGTGTGTGTGTGTGTGTGGTATTTCTGTGTGCCCCTGTTTATGTAAAATACAGAGCAGCCACTGGTATTTACTTAGGATTTGGAGGTCAGTTTATGGAATAAATAAGATGCTTTTAGGCTGGGGATGTAGATAGTGGTAGAGTGTGTGCTTAGCATGCTTCAGCCTTGGGTTTAATCCCTAGCACAAAAGAAAACAAAAAGATGCTTCCGGTTTGGATTGTAGTCACAGGTTTGGGAGAAATGCAAAAAAAGAAAAATAAAGAGAAACAAAAATTAAACACTCCAAACTTCAAATGCCAACTTTGAGAGGATTTTTTTCCCAGGGAGGGTTGGGTTAGGTGTTATAATTTGCAGCTTTTGTTGGTGAAAATTTGAAAGCACCTGATCTTACTCAAATCTTGCTCTGGGATTTCCAGAGCTGTGCTACTCTATAGAAATCTGCTACTATCTACATGTACTCTTAAATTTTCTAGTAGTCACATTTTTAAAAAGTGAAAAGAGCTGGCAAAATTATTTTTGATAAGTGCTATGTAGTGCATGTATCTGAAATGCTATGATTTCAATAGAAAAATATTAATGGAATATGTTACATTCTTTCCTTCATACAAAGTCTTCAAAATGCAGTGTATGCTTTGCACTTACAGTATCTTAATTTAGTTCATCTGTTCTTCTGCTTTATGAGCCACATTTCAAATGTGCAGCAGCCACGTGTGACTGGAGGTCTTATTGGCCAGTACAGAGATACAAGGTGGCAGCCCAAGTCGCCTCTACGAAGCCATCCTTAAACAGAGCTAACACTGTCCTGAAGGAGTCAGTGTTGTTTTGTGTGCCCCAGGATAATCTGTTTCAATTTAAGCATTTATTAGATCCCTTGATAGATTAGAGTAGGAGTTGTATGTTCTCACCCTTAAAACTGCCCTTTGCTTTCTTTTTGGGGGGTAGTGGGGATGGGTTTTATGTTCCCAGGGAGAACACATTGTGAGGACCCAGTAAATGTTCAGTGAATGCCCAGCCCCATGCAATGAAGAATACAGAGATAGAACTGAGACTGACTCTGAATTCACAGATCTTGCCATCAGGTGCTAGCAATACAAAATGATGAGAGACCAATAGACAGTGTAGTGTTTGCTATCATGGTAAATATGATTACACGCCAAAAGGAAAAGGAATAGAGGCTATACTTACGATGGGTAAGTTCTAGGGATCAGTAGAGTCCTTACAGGCTGGTTGGGACTTCATAGACCCAGACAGAAGGCATTTAGGGAAGGGGAACTGCACTACAGGGTTCTGTGAACATCGTCCTTCTTCCACATTCCCCAAGCCTAGAGTTACACCTGGGGTTGGTTGTTGTATTCAAGGCAGCCCAAAGATGGTGGTATGAGACCTCAAGGGCCGCAGACTTGCCTATCTTCTAAAAGCCTCCTTTTTTCTTTTTTCCCTCTATTTTAAACTTTCCTTTGCTTGTCCCCTACATAATCACTAGTGCTGTGTTCCTGGTACCCATCTTCTGCTAGGATTGCACTTCCTGGACCCTTGTGGTTGGGTAGGACCCTGTGACTGGTTCCAGCCATTGAGCTACGAGTAGAAGTGAAGGGAGCCCTTCTAAACCAGGGCATTTAATTGTCAGGGATCTCTTTCCATGATCACCAAAGATGTTAGGAATTTCCTTCGGGGAACCTGAAGCCCAGGGGCAGGACAAATCCAGCACCCATCCCCTTGCCCCACTCATCCCACAGGAGGGACGCATTGTCAGCATCTAGTGATAGGATTTGGGGTTTAGGTAGGAAATGAACATGCAGACCTGTCCCAGAAAGAGGGAAGACAATGAAGCCTTAGGTCCAAGGAGGGTCTTTTCCCTGCTAATGGTCTTTGTTAGTTGTTTATCAAGAGTAACTATCCCTTAGCCCACATACTTGGGTTTCAGCGTGCAGGAACACAGGTCAATGACAACCTTCCACAGAACTCAATCCAAAGAAATTCTCTAAGTCCCAAAATCACCTTGCTGTGAAAGATACCAGCTTGTTTTTCTCAACATCTTTCATGGAGTCATAATTTCTACAAAAATTGGTGTACACCTACTTTCTTGATTCAGCCACAGCAAATTTAGAATTGCAACCCCCAGGGAGACAACAATGCTCTGGTGATGTGAGTCACAGAGAGTTTGCAGCTGAGGCTTCATCTAAGCTCTTGGAAATTGTCTTGGATACTTTTCTCTCATCGCTGAGACAAAATACCTGACACACAAAATTAAGGAAGGAAAGGTTTCTTTAGCTCACAGTTTGTGGAGGTTTCAGTCCATACTTGGCTGGCTCCAAGGCAGAGTGGCACATAGCAGAGGACAGCATTCATGGCAGCGGTAGACAGCAAAAGCAACAAGAGCAAAAAGGGAGGAGTGGCAGCAAGCAGCCTCTTCCTCTCCCTTACGTATGCAAACTATCCACCCCAGAGCAGTGCAGCACTCACAACCATGAATTAAAAACTCTAAAAGCCCACCCATGACTGTGTGTGGCTTTGGGGGGACACCGAGACACAAACCATAACAGAAACTGTGTGGTTTTTTGCCATTTTACCTACATCCTTCCCAGCTGATGGACAAGTGAACACCTGGTGGGTGTCTCAATTGAGCCCAGAGGGACTCAGCTGCCCCTATTCCCCTGCAGCTACAGCTACACACTTCTCCTCAAGCACCCTTTCCCCATCTTTACCCCTTCCAAACAGGATTGAACCCAGGCCTCACACTGCTGAGCAGGTGCTCTACCACTGAGCTACGTCCCCAGTGCCCAAACTAGTCTTCAATCACAGTCTGCCTTCCTAGGTGAATGACAGGTCTTACACTTTCTGTCCACCGTGGAAAAAACACCCAGAGAACCCCAGCCTCCTCTGCTCTCATCTAGAGACACAAAACTGCTCTGCATGTGTTCCAATCCTTAAGGACTTCCATCTACAGGAGGCGGGGGACAGTAAAGCTAGAAACAAAGCTGAAGGTCCAGATATGATGTTTAAGTGGTAGGACAGCTAGTCAGAGGGGTTACAGGAGCCTTTGCCCATGGGAGAAGTCGGAAAGCTTGCAGCTGGGGCGAGTGGGCAGCCAGTGGGCAGAGCAAGGGAAGAGCTCCTTCTCTATACCACACACACACACACACACACACACACACACGCGCGCGCGCACACACACACACACACACACACACACACACACACATGCACACCAGCGTCAGCAGCAAAGAGAGCAGAAGTGTGAAAGAGAGATGCCCAGATTGCTGAGCTGGGCCTTCAGAGAAGGCAGAGTGGCTGCGGGTGAATGGCAGGGAGGTGCTGTGGCCAGCAGTAGATTAGCTGGAAAATGGAGGGGGCAAGGGCAGGTCCCCCAGGGCCCAGTAACCATGGCAACCATGATGTGCATGGGCCAGGCGCTGGAGAGGTTTCAGCAAAGGAATCCCTGGGTTCAACTTGCATGTGGCTGGGGAAGAGACAGAAGTGATTCTGCGAGCTGGGTAGCCCGGAAGAGTCTTTCCGTGTGCTTATTTGTGTATCTCTGTGTTTTTGTGTTAAGTAGAGCTTGATAAGCGTAGGTGGCCCTCAAAAGACAGGTCCTGGAGCAAAGTGCAGAATAGGGAGGCACCTGGTTTCTTCCTGGATTAAGGCCAAGGCAGCCAATGTTTGGGGGAGAGAAACCATAATATCCGGAGCCAGAGGGAGAGAGAAACCAGCAAGGATATGAGAGAACCCAGCTGATCGGGAGATACAGTAACTAAATGGGAGACATCTTGACCTAGGGGTGGCTGAAGGACTCTGGAAAATTGGGACATCCAGTGATTTGTTTCTATGTAATTAGTGGCAGGCACCACTACAATGTTACTTTTCTCTATGGCCCACCAACCTCACCCAAAGTGGCCTTTGTATGGATGGGTATCAGAATGGGAACAACCTGAGGTGTGAGACTTAGATTTGAGCCGGAGAAGTAGAAGTGAGAAATGAGGGTTTGTGGTGGCAAAGGTATGGTAAGAGATTATTGGACATGGGGGCAGGGTTTCCTTCATACATGAAAAGAGGCTTGAGGCAAATTTCCTTAATAAAGAAAAGGATAAGGGAAGAGGTGAACATCCATCCAGCTTCGACCATCCTCTGAAAACACACAGTAAGACTTTGTCCATACTCACTTTAAAATACATCAGTACAGCTATAAGGCATATGTGTATATAAAATGACTTTAAGTGATGCTCAAGGTATGGGAGGACCCCACACTTTGAAAATTGCTATTATGGCTTATGTCTAGATGTCTCCCAGAAGCCTCATGTGTTCATAGGTGGAGCTGTTGGGAATAACTGGACCATAGGTGTGTGATACTGGATTAGCTCACTGATTGGTTTAGCATAATTCTGGGTATGGGTAATGGATTTACTGAAGAGAGAAGACCCACCCTGGGTGTGGGTGGCACCAACCAATAGGCTTGTTACCTGTATAAATATAAAGGGAAAGAAGGAAGTCTTCTGCTTCCTGCCTTCCACACCACAGACTATTTCTCCTTTGTTATGCCCCTCTGCTATGCCACGCTGCCTTGGAACCAGCCAACTATGGGCTGAAACCTTTACAAACTTTTCTTTCCTCCTTTAACTTGTGGGTATTGGGTACTTTATCCCAGCAACAAGAAAGTAACTTAGACAGTTGTTTTCTAAGATTTCCCTGGAGAATTTGGCAATTAAAAACTGCTAGAAGTATTTTTTATTGGTGAAATGGGTGATGGTAATGGTATGTAGATGGCTAGAAAGATGTATACAGGCATGTTTCTATGTTTACAAAGAAGTAACCTCAGAGTCCACTGCCTTAGGTTTAGAACTTGGGTCCTGCCCTCCCTTCCCCTTTTCCCAGCCCCATTTACCACACTTAACAGAAGTTTCTGTTACCTGACAAGATGCACAACTTTGTTGATTCAGCTATCAGAATCGTGTCAAAATCATCTTGGATGAACCTAAATTAAGGTGTGCTATTGCAATAAAGATAATACCCATTGCTATAGCTTGGATCTGGAATTTCCCTCAAAGTCCTGAGTGTTAAGGTGCAGACCTCAGGGATATTGGTAGTTGATGGAACTTTTAAGAGGTGGGGTTTCCTGGGAGGAAGTTAAGTCATTGGGAGCATGCCTTACTTGAACTCCTACTCCCCTTCTTTCTTTGCTTTCTAGACGCTATGAAGTGAACAGTTCTCCTCTGCCATGTGCTTCTACCATAACATGCTGTCTTGCCTCAGACTCAAAAGCAACAGACCAGTGAACCATGAACTGAGACTTCTGGTACTGTGAAGCAAATAACCCTTTTCTGTTTATAAGCTGATTTATCCCAGGTACTTCTTACTGCAACAGCAAGCTGATTAACACATTATGCACCCTCCAAATACAGTGGCTTAGAGTACATCATTTATTTCTCCCTTAGGCAACCATCTCTAGGTGAGAGATCCTGGTTGATGGAGCAGCTCTGCTCCATGCAGTGATTCAGGGATCCAAGTTCCTTCCATCTCGCTGCTCCGTCATCCCATTGGGCATTGCTTGTGTTTGTAAGGTCAGACCTGAGTGAGGAGTGTTTCCACTCATTTACTTGTAGAAGTGGTAAGGAGAAAATTCAGGAGCTTGGTTTAAAATTGTAGCTTTTAAATTGTAGTGTAAGTTTTAAGTTGCCTTCTGAGTTGGATAAGCTGGGCTATCTCCTGAGAGCTGTATGCATCCTTTCTGCTCACATCTCATTGGCTCAAACCTTATCACAGATCCACCCTGGGTGGATGAAATCAGGGAACTGAAGTTCCTGGGTCAACAGCATCTGCCTGTCTTGAATTCTATCACTCTGAAGCAAGGGGAGAACGGATGCTTGGTGCTCTGCCTCAGAACCCTTCCTTAAAGTTCTTGTTAAGAACTTAAGAGGACAGAGATGGTCAACCTCCTAAGAACAGGCTGAATCTAGTTTTTTCTTTTTCTTTTTTTTTTTTTTTGTACCGGGAATTGAACTCTGACCTCAGGCTTTCCAGGCAAACTCTTATGCCACTGAGCTATATATCCCCAGCCCTGAACCCAGTTTTCGTGTCTACTTGTACATGTGACAGAACCTGGCCTCAGAACTGTGCTCATTGCAACCTATTTGATGCAGATGTGTTGGAGGCTTGGCCACCCTGAATATGGGATATCAACACCACCCTGGAGTTCTTAGGAATGTAGGCTTCAGACCTAAATCCAGAGGTCCTGAGCCAGAATCTTTACAATATCTCGAGGAGAAGCACCGTCTGTAGGCACCTTACTTGGTCTGGACTCACAGCTCTCCCTTGCCTTCCACAGCTGGAAGAGCCCAGACAGCATCGATGGAAGAGAGATACCTTTAAGCAGATCACACACAGCACTGAAAGAAGGGTAGGATTAAGAAAAGAAAATACAGTGCATCACACATTAGAAGCACACCTAGTTTTCAAAAGTTATATATATATGGGGGAGTGTAAAATACAACTCTTACTGTACTCATCGTCATCAACTAAACAGGGAGGCAGGGGACTGAGTGGGACGTTCACACCCCGGGTTGCTGCCATCTCGGATCAGTGCGGCGTTGGCTTCATTCATGTCCTCGCAGATTGGAGTAGGGAAAGTTTCCAGGACCCACTGGGAATAAATCCCCGCGGCTCCTTCCCTCCCTCTTAGTGGTACCCACTTTCTTTTAAAACTCAGAGACGTTGCCTGAGACATCTTATCTGACCCTAAACCCAAAGATTCCTAACTCCGTGAGCCTCGTTTTCCCTACTTGTAAAGGAAGTTCCTTTTGCCTAGAAGACCTCTAGGGGGCTCGGCCCAGGCCCTGGTCATGTGAGCCGACGTGTCCGGGAGGGAGGGGCGGTGGAGGAACCCACACTGTGCCTGCTGACCCTGCAGATGCCTGCGCTCCGGGACTGGCCCCAGGGTGTGACAGGGGAGCCCGGGTGCAGTCGCCGCGGCTCCACGCAGCCGGTCCCGGCCGGGGTCCTCCAGCCCCGCGGTCTGGGCCAGAGGGCGGTGCGGCAGCGCCACCGTGTGGTCGCGCGACATCAAAGCGCCGCGGCTCCGCAGCGTCATTTGCAGGGCTGCAGACGTGACCAGGTGGCCGGGGTGCCTGGCCGCATCACCCTCCGTTTTTCTTACACTGTCCCTGGCCGAGCTGCTAGGGTCTCCAGGCACAGAGTGGAGGAGGCAGTCTGTGCCCCCTCCCTGCGCTCGGGGGGCGAGCGTCGCAGAGGGCACCTGGGCCACGGATGGTCCTAGCCCAAGGGGGACCTGGAAAGGTAGCGCAGGGCGCTCCGCCGTCAGAGGCCTCGGTCTCCGCGCCTCGCTGCTCACAGCGCCCTGGCCTTGAACAAACAAGCACCCCCTGCCCCCCGGGCTAACAGGTTGGAGTCTTCCTAACCACTGCGCCACCCCATCCTGGGATCCAGGCTCAGGTTTACTTCTGAATCCGGGCGGGGGCGCGGGCAGCGCCCCAGGAGGGTACCCAGGTGGACACGGTTACAGGTGATAGGCAAGAAGAAGCACCTGCGCTGCAGACCAGGCCCTGGCTTCGGGCACACTCCGTCCCAGTGTGGCGCAGGTCCCAGGGCTGATTCAGGAGTTGTCCCAGGGGTCACTGCTGCCATCCAGACCCCACGGCTTTGCCTGTGCAGTCAGGGAGGGTGGAGGAGGGCGGATAATCCAGTAAAACACACACACACACACACACACACACACACACACACACACGCGCGCGCGAAACTTTTATTTATTGGCCTTGCACGGGGTCAGGGGCTGTGCTAAACTCTTAACTTCCCAGGCCAGTAAAGGATGCCGTGATTTGTCCAGAGTCACTCAGTTAAGAAGTAACAGGCGGAAATCCAAATCTGTCTCCCAGTTCACCACTCGGGGGAGAATTGGCCTCTGGTCCCCTTCCCTGCTCCACCCCAGCCTTCTCCACAGGGGCCACAGCTCTTTATTGAGCAGGGCCGGGGGAAGCTGGAGATTTGGGCAGAAGGCACACCTAGGATCAGAAGTCGCGCCTTCCCACCCTTCCCCGCTGCCATCACCCTTCCCGAGGAACTCCCAGCGGCTCCTCTGTCAGCGACACAGCAACTCAGGAGGCTCCCAGCCATCCGCGCGTGACTGCGTCCTGTCCCACAGTTTCCCATCTTGACAGCTTCAGCTTTTGCAGGTGAAGGAGTGGAGACAGATCTTCCACGGAGAGTCTAGCGTTAATTATCTGCCCCGCTGGATGGATCCCGGGGGTCCTGGGATAGCGTTCAAGATTAAATCTGGACGTGGTGCAGGCGGCTTCCAGCTTCCTAAATCCATTTTCTCTTGAGACCACTACTAATAGCTAATGATTTTAAAGCACTTGACAAATGTAAGCAAAATCCATGAGTTAACCTATTTATGGCATACAAAAACATTTCAAGCACTGTTACCAGCCTCACTGTCCACCTAAGGAAACTAAAGCACAGAGAGGTTAAGCATCTGGCCTGAGGTCACACAGGGAGCAAGGGACAGAGCCAGGCCTTCAGGTCTTTCTGTGCTCCGGGTGTCACTTCAAGCACTTGCGCTGCTGCTGAAGACATCGAGAGCCTCTTTGTTGCTGTCTGGAGCCCACCCAGAACAAAAGTGTGGCCTCAAGGAAATAGAGTTTGCAGTTGTTCTTTCAATGTCCTGGGATTTCAGAACCAGATTTAATTCACACTGTGCAAGAACAACAAAGAAAGAGGATACTCTCGTGCTGGTTTATGAGAATTCTCCATGGGAGGAAGGCGTTCCCCAGCTGGAAGAAGTAGCATCCCACAGCACACACAGAGCAGTGCAAAGCCCCTGTGATCCCTCCCCTTCATTCTTAGTATTCTGCATGGGGTTATCCTTTTGCAGCTCCTCAAACAACCACAGAAGGTGAAACAGAAGTGTTGTGTATTTGTGTGTGTGGTGGAGGACCACCTGGCGGGCTCTCCTTGAAAGGAGAGCGATTGTCTCCATTTTGGCTAAACCTGGCCCTATTTCCACGTATCGGTGTGTGCAGAACTGGTGAAGTTTTGTCTTTATCCCCTCTGTTGGCTTTAAGCAATGCAGATGGGTCTGGCTGAGGTGCTGATGTGTATGTAGTCTTTAAAGCAGTGCGACAGGTCGGTGATGCCCTGCCGCCTGTACCTCCCAACTAGTACGTGTGGACTAGGCTGAGAGATGCCATGCTGTTGGCAGAGAATGAGCCTCTAGAAAAAAGGTTATGACTTCTCGGGGCATGGAAATTACACATCAGCACTGAAGCATGGACCCCAAAACACTAGGTATTGCCCCAATGGGTGATATGCAGATCACTCTTTCTGCGTCTCTCTCTCTCTCTCTCTCTGTCTGCATACCGCAGAGGTGATTTCGGGCCTCCTCCCTAGCCCAGCTCACAGCACTCACTACTTCCCATGGTTCTCACAGTCACTCATCCTCCAGCCACTCCCCTCTTCATGAATGAATAAAACCAGGGTTTGGCCCTGGGTTGAGGCCTTTGTTTCGGTTCGTGGCTGTTCTAGCTGGACTTACAACCCTCTTGGCTCCCCACAACTACAGATATGCCTTAGTGGCTTTATTTTCACTATGGATTGCACTGGAAGTGGTAGATTGGAATTAATTTATAGGAATTCCAATAACATTCCCCTGGGATTACATATATACACTTCCTGGACCGATACTTTCAATATGTACCATAGATGTTTTTTGGTATGACCACAATACATTGTGGTCATACCAAAAATGTATTGTGGCCACCACAATACATTCCATCCTGCATGTTGTTAAAATGTAACCATGGCAACCCCCTCGGACTTGGGTGCACCTTTGTGACCACTTCAACCAGCTGATCATAGCAGAAGTGGTGGTTCCGGGCTTCGGAGCCTGACTCGGAAGTACCGTGCCTGCCTCCCTTGCTGTCTTAGGACGCTTGCTCCTGGAACTGAGCTGCCATGCTGTGAGGGAGCCAAGCAGCCACAGGAGAAGCCGCATGTGAATGCTCTGGCCAGTGGGCCCCTGCGGTCCCAGCTGGCAGCCAGCATCAGTCCTCAGGGAACAAGTGAATCTTCAGCTTTTCAACCACTCCAGCTGACACCACAGGGAACAGAGGTGAGCAGTTCCTGCCAACATCTGCCAAATTAAAGATTTGTAGCAGAACAAATGATTATTATGGAGTTAAGCCACTCTATCGGGGAGGTTTGCACACAGTAGTGGATGAGTGGAGTGAGTTCTCAACACTCACTTTCACAATTATGATTTCTTTTCTGCAGTGAGCTTCTTCAGGCGTATCACCTTCTGAACATACCAGAAGGTTCCTCTGGGGAAACATCTAGAAGCAGATCGCTGGACCCAAGTCTAAACCTCAGAGGGGAGGGGGGACAGTGAAGCAGTAAGAGTGAATTGACCATGTCTACTCTAACAAGGATCCACTTTGAAAACATGTTGAGTGACATATGCAAGGCATAAAATGTTACAGGATGGTCTCACTCATGTAAAATCCAAAGAAAACTGAGAGCAATGGGATATTTTGTTTAAGGGACCACACGTATAGTAAAGCATACAAACATCCCCAGAAGTCATACTCATACACAGGGTGAGTGCCAAGTGTGAGCCGTGTCTGTAACATTTGAGAGGCCGTCTCAAAATAAAAAGAACAAAAGTGAAGGGGGCCTGAGGAAGTAGCTCAGTGCCAAGGTCCTGGGTTCAATTCCAAGTACCACAAAAAAGAAAAGAAAACAAAGCATCAAACAATGAAGGTTCAAAGCAAAATCTACAATGTTGGCCTCTGTTAAATCTAGGTGTGGGATATGTGGGCATTGTTATTCTTATTTTTCTTTATATTTGTATAAATTTTATAATAATATTATTTTCTTATAGTTATGTGATTGTTTGAGTTCTAAATGTAAAAATCTAACTTCAAAATTATGGAGGATTGTGTTGTCTCTTGTGATTTTCATGTTTACATGTTTGATGTAATTTACATGTTTCATGCAATTTACATGTTTGATGACATAACTGATTAATTAAAGGAAGACGTCCAATGGGCTGATCATTCAATTTAAATACCTCTCCTTTCCCATCATGCACCCTTCCTTCCTACACCACTGGCGGAAATGACAGGTGGGAGGGGATCAGAGAGTATAACTCACAGGTAGAGATTTTGCCTCACATGCGTGGGTTTTATCTCTAATACTGCAAAAGGAAAACACACCACACTTTAACTTCCCTGCCTTTATATGAGGTAGACCTCAGCCTGGATTAATAATCCAGAGATCTGGTTTCACAAGTCATTCTCACACTTTGTGTCACATTCAGTCTTAACACACGCCCTATGGTAGTAATAATGGGCCACCTTGAATTGAATGTATTATAAATGCCAAGCCTCATGTCAAATGCCCTGCATATGTCTTCTTTGTAAAAGTAGGCTCTGCTTTGTCCCTTTTCTGCAGCCAGTTTCTTTCTTTTATTCCCTCAAATGTTAGTTTCTATTGTTGTTATTATTATTTCCTCAGAATCTTGATGGCAGAACAAAAGTCCAACCAAGCCCATTAGAATCCACACCATGGATTGTGAGGCTCTTCTGCCTTCTGTGGGGAAGCTGTGCATGTTATTCTCAAGTTATGGTAAAGAAACAGACCCCAAGAGCGTTTCCCTCCTTGATTATCTGGTAAGTTATTCATCCTCTTATACCCTTTTAAATGTCACCCCATTTGGAAAGCTGTCTTGCTGATCCCCCACAAGAGCAGCCCATATCCCACTGAAAGTGTTGACTCCTCTCCCTTCTCTGCTGCCAGGTGAGCCATAGAGTCAGTCTGGGCTCTGCTCATTTGTATTCACAGCAGCTAGAACACCACCTGATGCCCTATGGGCGTCTAGTCTTTCAGAAATGAATCTTGATTAGCACCTGCCTTGCTTGCGTTCCTGAGCCATCTACATGCCCATTAACTCTGATGAGCAACTCATTTCACCTGCCTGCATAATAGCACAGTTTGTGCAAAATGGCTCACAGCTGTTCTGGTAATTTCCCTCAGATGGAAACAGGAAATCCCCACTCACCTTTATGCAAGAAATCCAACCCAAAGGACTAACTGGGGGCCTCAGATTCATAGATAGGTGCCCTGGAACCTCCATTAAGGATAATAATAGTAGTGCAAAAGAGAATGTATATGGAGTATTTAGCTTATGCTCTGGAGTGAGCTAAGTGACTTATATGAATTTAGTTTGGAAAATAAAATGGCCTGTTGCCCTCGCCCCCAGAGAATGTGTTCTGGTTTCTATGTGAGAGATGCCTTAAGTCAGAATTTGTCCCTGGTGGGAAGACTTGAAGGAGAAGTTGAGTGTTTTAACTCAAAAGCTTTGTCATGTTGATGACATGAGAAGACCCTGCAAGGCAGCCTTTTTGACTTGAAGGTAGCATTTGTCATACCCTGGGGAGCCTGTGTGGCAGTGGCGTCTGAGGATACCACCATGTGGTGCTTTGTCAACACCTCTTTTCAAACTGCGTCGGGGAGTGATATGCAATACTGTGTGGAATGATCTGCATTGTGACACAAGAACTGATAGAGCCTCTTGGATCAACCTCATTTTCATCACAAAGTTTTGAAAGAGTGTTGCCATGGCAGTGTACCTTCTCTTTCAACACCACATTCAATTCGCTCATTTAAACCCTCCTGTCATGCCATGCAAAGGAAGCTAAAGCCATGCGGGACAGCTACAACAAGGTATCTAGGTGACCTCAGGACTCTGTCTCAGTTTCCTGTCCTATCTGAGTGGTGACATTAGCTCTGTTGTCTTGCTACTCAGCATCCTTCAAAGCTTTAGGAATATGGTGGTAGCCAGATTAAGTCTCACACTGACAGTTTTGCTAAAGACCATCAAATCTCTGCTTTGGGATAAACGTTCTACCTGCCTCTGTGAATGTTTCAAGAGAAATTTAAAGTTGGATCTCTGTTTTCAAAGAATTCAGTCCTTGAGTGCACAGGCAGAATAAAAACCTATGAAAAGCTTACAAAAGAATTGAGAGTATATCTCACGCTAGGGATAAAATGTCCACGAATAGAAAGTAGAGAAAAATGATGTTCAATGTTAAAAAAAAAAAAAAAAAAAGCTACTTTCCATTCTAGCCCCCATTCCCTACAGAAAGAATTTGAGGGGATTCTCATGAAAGTCAGCTCTTGATTTTCCAGGTCCTGATAACCCACAGTAATAGGAATCAGCCGTTATCCCCTTTGTTAGTCACTCCAGAACAGTTCAATTAGGTTCTAATTGGAAAGTCAGCTGCAGTTAAAGGTATACTGGAAAAGCATTGCTTATCTCCTCTTAGATCTTCCAAAGTCAACAACTAGGCAGGGCTTAGGTTTCCTTGCTTGGGTTGGCACTAAAATTACTTAAGTGGTCCAGAGACTTTTTTTCCCTAAGCAAAGCAATGGAGACTGCTCTAGGAAACTATGGCTTTATGTCTATAGCCAAAACCTTTGACAAAATTTAGTATCCTTTCATGAGGCTGTTGGTCCACGAATAATTGCTAACTGTGATTAAGGAAAAATGCATAAGACATGATCTGGTCTGCAGAAAATCCTAAAGACTCCACTAAAGAACAGTAACAACCAATAAATAAGTTCAGCTATGTTGCTGAGAACAAGAGCAATATGAGAAAAATCAACAGCATTTCTTCATCCTAGTAATGAACATTGAAAATCAAATTGAAAAAACATTTTCAATAAAATATAATACCTAGAAATGAATTTTTAAAGTGCAAATCTTATACACTAAAAACTATGAATTATTGTTGATAGCAACTAAAAAAGATATGAATAAATGGAAAAATATCTCATGTTCATGGATTGAAAGACTTACTATTGTTAAAGTGGCAATACTTTCTAACTTGATCTACTGGCTCAACACATTCCTTATCAAATCCCAGATTCCCTTTTTTTGCAAATATTAACATACTGACTCTAAAACTCATATGGGACCCAAAATAGCCAAATAATAATGAAAAAGAAGGACAAATTTGGAAGGCATTTCCTGATACTAGATACTACAGCAATCAGTTGAAGTGTGGTACTATCTAGATGAGGATACACCCACAAAGCAATGAAATATAATTGGAGATTCAGAAATAAACCCTTGTATTTATTATGAATGGATTGCTGAGAAGAGTGCTACAAAAATTTAATTGAGAAGTAGTTTTTTTCAACAAATGTTGCAGGGACAACTGTATATTCACACCAGAAGAATGATGATGGACTTATTTCACACAATATACAAAAAATTAACTCAAAACTGATCATAGGCCTAAATGCAAGAAGTGAAACCCTAACACTTTTAGACAAAAAGTGAACGGTCATGACCTCAGGTTAGTAAGTAGTTTCTTAGTGCTGACACTAAAAGTACAAGCAACATACAGAAAAAGAGATAAATAGAACTCCATCAAAATTAACATTTGTACCCCACATCACTATCATAGGAGTGACACTGAACCCCAGGTAGCTTCAGGAAACTCAGTGAATGATGCCCTACACCCCCACCATCGCCTGAGTGATGCTAAACCCCAGAGAACTTTGGGGGCCTCAGTGAGCTGACCTCTGTACCCCACCACCATTGAGGGAGGGACGATGAGCCCCAGGAACTTTGGGAGCCTCTGTGAGCCTCCCCCCACCATGACAGGGGAGATGCTGAGCCCCAGACAGTTTCAGGGTCCTTAGTGAGTCATGCCTCACCCCCTCCACTGTCACAGAAGTGAAGCTGAGCCCCAGGCAGCTTCATGGTCCTCAGTGAGCTACTTCCCACCCCCACACCATCACAGGAGTGATGTTCAGTGCCGGTGAACTTGGGGATCCTCCTTGAGCTGCTCCCCATCCCCCCACAATTGCGGGAATGAAGCTGCACCCGGGAAACTTCAGGGGCCTCAGTGAGATGAATCCCCACTCCTCTGCTATCACGGGAGCGATCCTGAGCCCCAGTGAACTTCAGGAGCTTCAAAAATGTCCAAAAATGGAATAAAGTACAATCTCAAACCTCTAGCCCATCCAGAACAAGTCCAGGAGACACAGACATAAAAGAACTTGGAAATTACAAATCAGAGATTTCTGAAATGATAGTAATTGAAGTAAAGAAACAACTCCATCAGACCATAGAAGAAATCAGATCAGAAATAATCCCTCAAGTAAAAAAAGAAATGGCAACAATAATGAAAGAAATACTCAGAACATCTAAAGGAGACATAAATAAAAAAGTAGAGGAGCATAGAAAAATGATGGAAACATTGAACGAACAATATAGGAAAGGATTAGAATGCATGAAACAGATTCAGACAGATATCCAAGAAATTCAAAATTCCATTGAAAGCTGATAAAACTGCCTAAATGAAACTTAAGATAAACTTTCAGACCTTGAAGAAAGCATTACAGCTAGGAATCATGAAAGAAAAGATCTCTTTAAAATAACAATTCAACAGCTGCAAGATGATGCAAACAAAAACAATATAAGACCGACAGGTGTCAACAAAGGAGCAGGAGTCAACATGGATGACATAAAAAGACTATTTGCAGAAGTAGTAGGAGAATATTTCCCAAGCATGGAAAAAGAATCTGACATATAAATAAGTGAGCCATATAGAACTCCATTTAGCCGCAACCAAAATAAATCTACATCCAGACACATAATAATCAACATCCCAGAAATTCAGCAAAAGAAGAGAATATTAAAAGATATTAGAGAAAAGAAACAGATTACCTACAAAGGAAGGCCCATCAGAACTATGGCAGACCTCTCAACACAAATCATCAAATTAAGCAGAGCTTGGAGTGAACTATTTCAGACTGTGAAAAAAATCCACTTCCAACTCAGACTTATGTACCCTGCAAAACTACCTTTCAAAACTAATGAATAAATTAGACACTTCCACAACAAAGAACAATGGAAGAAATTCATGACTGCCAAACCAACCTTACAAAGAGTACTACAGATAATCTAGAAAGAGAAAAATGACCACAACTTCAAGAACAATGATAGAAAGGAGTTACCAAACACAGCAAGCAATTAAACAGAAGGGAAAAGTAGGGAATCAACAGAGAGAAAATAACATGGAACATGCCTAAGGAAATACAAAGGAATTGAAATTATCCCATGCATATTATCTGACCATAGTGCAATGAAATTGGAAATTACTGACACAGGAAATTGCAAAAACTCCATAAACACCTGGAAATTAAATAACACCCTCCTGAAAAACCAATGGGTCACAGATGAAATTAAAGAAGAAATTAAACTATATTTACAATCAAGTGAAAATGCCAATATGACTTACTGGAACATGTGGGATGCAATGAGAGCAGTCCTGAAGGGAATATTTATAGTGGTGAATTCTTACTTCAGGAAAACACAGAAAATGCAAATAAACAACCTTATGCTACACCTCAAACTTCTAGAAAAAGAAGAGCAAATCAAGCCCAAAACTCAAAGAAGGTAGAAATTATAAAGATCAGAGCAGAAATAACACAATGGAGACTAAGAAAACAATATGAACAATTGATAAACCAGAGTTGGTTCTTTGAAAGAATAAATAAAATTGATAAGCTGCTAGCCAACTTTATCAAAAAAGGGAAGAAAAACTCAAGTCCATGCAATAAGGTATGAAAAGGCTAAAATCACTACATATACTGTGGAAATTTAGAAGATCAATACCTACTTTAAAAATCATTACTCTTACAGAATTGAAAACACAGAAGAAATGGACAGATTTCTAGGTACATATGCAGTACCAAAGGTAAATCAAGAAGATATAAAAATTTGGAAAAACCCAATATCAGTCAATGATGTTGAAAATGTAATTAAAAACTTACCAACAAAGAAAAGCCCAAGTCCTGATGGATTCACAACTGAATTCTACAATAAATTTAGAGAAGATACAGTGTGAATTCTTCTCAAACTTTTTAATGAAATTGAAAAAGAAGCATTTCTCCCTATCTCATTCCTGGAGGCAAGTATTACTTACACCAAAACCAGAGAAAGACCCAACCAAAAAGAAAACTACAGGCCAATCTCATTAATGAACATACATGCAAAAATTCTCAATAAAATACTAGCAAACAGAACACATCAAATCATCAAAAAAACTATACAAATGACCAAGTGGGATTCATTCCAGGAATGCAGGGATGGTTCAATATATGTAAATCAATATAAATGCACCATATCAACAGAGCCAAAGACAAAACTCACATGATCACCTCAATAGATGAAGAAAAGCTTTTGACAAAGTCCAGTATTCATTTATGATAAAAAAACCTACAGAAAATTGGAAAAGATGGTCTTTACCTCAACCTGATCAAAGCTATCTATGACAAACCAAGAGCCAACATCATACTAAATGGAGAAAAACAGAAAGCTTTGACTTTAAAATCAGGAATAAGACAAGGATGTCCACTTTCATCACTCTTATTCAACATAGTTCTGGAAATATTAGCCAGAGCAACTAGACAAGAGAGAGAAATAAGAGGAATAAGGATTGGAGAGGAAGAAGTGAAATTATCATTATTCACAGATGGCATGATATTGTATATAGAAGGCCACAAACCTCCACCAAAAGACTTGTAGATTTAATAACCAAATTCAGTAGCATAGCTGGATACAAGTCAACACTCAAAAATCAACACCATTCCTGCACATACAATAAACACACTGAGAAAGAAATTAGGGAGACCACACATTTCACAATAGCATCCAAAAAATGAAATATTTAGGAATTAATCTAACAAAAGGAAGTAAAAGACCTATACATGAAAATTACAGTACTCTGAAAAAAGAGATCGAAGAGAATTTCAGAAAATGGAAAGATATTCCTTGCTTATGGATAAGAAGAACTAACATTGTGAAAATGGCCATACTCCCAAAATTGCTACACAGATTCAATGCAATCCCAATTAAAATACCATTAGTATATCTCATGGATCTATAGAAAATATTCCTAAAATTCATCGGGGACCAGAAGAGACCTAGAATAGTGAAAGCAATCTTGGGCAACAAAGGGAAGGCAGGAGACATTACAATCCGGGGCTTGAAACTATACTACAAAGCTACTGTGATAAAATCAGCATGGTACTGGCAGAAAAACAGACCTGTGGATCAGTGGAACAGATTAGAAGATACAGACACAGATACAAACACACTCAGCCACCTTATATTTGACAAAGGGGCCAAACATGTTCACTGAAGAAAGACAACCTCTCTAATAAATGGTGCTGGAAAAACTGCCTTTCCACGTGTTGAGGACTAAAACAATGTCTATAACCATGCACTAAAGTCAAAATGAATCAAAGATCTAAATATAAAAGAAAAGCACTAAATCTACTGGAAGAGGAAATAGGTAGAAACCTTGAAGACATAGGAGTAGGCAGAGAGTTCATGAACAAAAACCAAACTGCACAGGAAATGCTTCAAAGAATCAACAACTGGGATCTTACTGAAAAGTTTTTGCACATCAAAAGAAATCACTGACAGGGTAAAAAGAAAACCCACAAATTGGGAAAAATTTTAGCCAACTA
>NW_004955438.1:11560192-11597908 GCF_000276665.1 Chinchilla lanigera | reverse complement strand
CAGTGAAAGGAGTCACTGCTGGGGATCTAATACGCTATTTTTCACAACCATTAGGCTGTAACTACTTGTTAAATCTTTCTTGTGTATCTCTGTCTTCCTGAGAAACCACTTTGAAGATACCACCACATATTATAGCAGCCATCGATATTTTCCTACTAATCTGTCCATAATTCTGTAATGTTTGTGTTGTTCCTACGCTATTTCATAAATGGATGTATGTTTATTACTATATGTTTCCTACAACAACCATTGAGAATAGTCAATGAATATTCAATTGGTCACTCATGTATAACTCTATTTATTTACTTTAGAAACCACTTTGATGAAACCAAAATATAGTACAACAACCACTGATAATAACCTACCACTTTTGTCTGTAACTCATTATTTGTCTATTTGTTTTCTTGAGAAACTATCTTGTAGATAACAATATGTAAAACAACAACCATTGATAATTTCCTACCACTTTGTCTGTAATTCTGTAAGCCCTCCTATTATTATGTTATCCTTCTTTTACTCTTTAAAAGAAAAAAAAGAAAAAAACATAAGGAGCATCTGAGATGAATACACACTTGTCAGATGAAGAAATACAAATGGCAAATAAATATATGAAAAAAGGTTCAACATTACTGGTCATTTGAGATATACAAATTAAAACAACACTGAGATTCCATCTCACCCTAGAGAGAATGGGTGTCATCAGGAACTCAACCAATAACCAATGTTGGAGGGGCTGTGGAGTTAAAAGAACACTTCTCCACTGTTGGTGGGAATGTAGACTGGTGCAACCACTGTGGAAATCAATCTGGAGATTACTCAGTAAACTAGGATTAGAGGTCCCGTTCAACCCAGCTATTCCCCTTCTGGATATTTTTCCAGAAAAACTGAAAATATTAGACTACAGCAATATATGTGCACTCATATTTATAGCAGTGCAATTTGTCATAGCTAAATCTTGGAAACAACCCAAATGCCCATCAACTGAGGAATGGATAGAAAAGATGTGATATTTTTATACAATGGAGTATTACTCAGCTATAAAAAATATAAACTCGAGGCTTTTATAGGTAAATGGATGCAACTAGAGACCATGCTCATAAGTAAAATAAATCAGATCTACATGTGTAAATATCATATTGTCTCTAGTGTAAGAACCTGAAAGAATAAATACAGCCCAAAGGTACAATAGATGTTATGAAAGGGAAAGAAATTGCTCAAAGGGAAGGAACAATTGGGATGAGGGAAATGAGAAAAGAAAGAAGGAAGGAAAAAATATATATGTATATACAAGGATAGCTGGTATAATTGAACTGCTGATATCTATTGGTCTATTAAAAGGAATAGTTCATGCTTAAGTCCTTTTTTGACCAATTTTGCATGCTTATATCTGGTAATATGAACAACTAATTTGAAGACAACAATATGCAATATAACAACCATTGTTGAATTCATACCATCTTGATTAATGAAAGTCTGCATCATTTCTAATTTTTTATTATTTTGTATTCTCTTTAATTATTTGATCAGTCTTGCATTCTTACATCTGGTAATCTGAGCAACTTCACTGAAGATAACAATATGTAATATAACAACCATTGTCAATTTCCTATCATCTTGTTTTGAAATTCTGTATAATTTTTATTGTTTTTGTGTTGTGTTATTTTTATCTTTGTTATTTTGTTTTCTTTTCTCTTTAAAATAAAAAATTAACCTTTGTGATTTAAAGAACATTATTAAGATAAGATGAAAAGACAACTTAAAGAATGAGAGAAAATGTTTGGAAGTCAAAAGGGAGAAACTTGTGTTTAGAATATATAAAGAACTCTTACAACTAAATAATAAAAATGACAACTCAATTTAAAAAAGGGTACAAGATCTAAATAGACATTTCTCTAAAGAAGACATACAAATGAAAAATAGGCAAAGAAGTTAAGCATTATTATTAATTAGGCAAATAAAAATCAAAACTACAAAGAGAAACTGTTTAGTTCTCACTGAGAAGACTATAATAAAAAGATCAGATAGTACAATCTTGGCAAAGATATGAAGAAATTGGAATCATCATACACTCTGATGAGGATGTAAGATCCTATAGCAACTTGGAAAATAGTCTGGCAGTTCTTCAGTTAATGTAGTTGCCAAATTAACATATGAGTCAGAAATTCCACTCCTAGCTACATACCCAGGAGAAATGAAAACATATCCTCACAAAAACCTGCACACAAATGTTCATAGCAGTTTTATTCACCGGATAGACAAAAGGCAGACATAACTATCACTGGTAAATGGTAAAGGAAATGTGACATATCCTACAATAAAATATTAATATCACTGATTTTATAAGGGTGCTTGGGGGGATAAAAGAAGCAGTAACAAATTAAATATATACTTTAATGATAAGGCCCCATAGGATTTCAGAAATGTTGCAAAGTACCAACTTGGAACTTAGGAAATGTGATATTATACCCATTTTGTACATGAGGAAATTACATCTTAGAGAGTTTAACAACTTGCTCAAGGCTACCTAGTTAGTAAATGTCTGGACGCAGGTATAGGAGTGACACCAACTTGAAGGAAAGTTCTTCATTTCAAATTTAGTCTGAGGAAAATGACTAAATTTATTTTTCTAGGGCTACATGGAGAGTCATTTTAACATGGCAGATGGACCCAGAGGGGCTCCTAAGAAATGCTGTTCTCCTTTGGAGCCTGGTGTTCATACCCCCTCTTCTTAGAAGTGGAATTAATGAATTCCAGGAGAACACAGCTGAATCCAAGAGAAAAGAATATTTTACTCTTGATAGAGGTTTCCAAGTTGTTCTGCATCAATTTGAACTCCTATCACCATGCTGAGAATGCCTGCCTCCCCTAATTCATAAGCATGACATAATTTGTCCACCTGCATTGGGCAAGTGCCGTAGGTCAAACAATGACTCCTAAAGATAGCACTTCCTAGTGTCTGTCAGTATTACATGATGTAGAATAAGGATCTTTGCAGATGTGATTAAATTGGGGATTATGAGATGGGGAAATTATTCAAGTGCACCCACTATAAGAACCAGCGTCCTTTTAAAAAGGAGACAGAGAGAAATTTGACCACCAGAGGAGAAGAAGGCCTTGTAATGGGGCACTCAGAGGTGGAAGACGCTACACTGCTGGCTGTGGAGTTGGACAATGAGGCCCTGAGCCAAGGAATGCGGCTCAAGATGTTGGAAAACATAAAAATCTTCTCCCTAGAACCCCCAGAGCCAGTACAGTTGACAGAGCCAGTACAGTTGACAGAGCCAGTACAGTGACAGAGCACTCTGTCAGTGCTCACATGTTGATTTCAGCCCTGTAAGAGCACTTCAGACTCTGGCCTCTAGAACTGTAAGACAGGGACTGGGGAGATAGCTCAGTGGCACAGTGCCTGCCTGGCCAGCACAAGGTTGTGAGTTCGATTCCTGGCACCTAAAAAAAAAAAGATAAAGCTAGAACTGTAGGAAAGTGCATTTCTGCTACAAGCCACCAAATTGACAATAATGTGCTACGGTAACAACAGGTAACCAACACAGGCAGAAAGCTCAGTGCAGGGGAGTTGGGAAGCTGCTGCCTGCCTCGCCCTCCTCTGTCATGCAAAGCAATCTTCCTCTACCCCAGGCCTGTAACCCTCACACAGCAGGATAGAAGCCTTCCTTCTTAGTGGCCCCCATACCCTTGGGAAGCAACCTATGCTCCCTTAGGCTGCAAGCAGCATGTTGAAATAGTTCCTCCATTCACTCATCAGTCTCTCCAAGAAGATATCAACAAATAGCATTTTCTTCATCTCACTGTGTTTCCAGCATGCTTATTACCCTTTAGAGATTGCCTCTGAGAACCTCACAGGCATAGAAATACTGGAGTTTTACAGCATTTTCTTTGCAACTCCCACAAATGAGCAATAAGGACTTACTTCTGCAAGGAGGAAGTGGATGGGAGGGGCATGATTATCTCAGCTTCAGGAAGCTAAGTGATCTGTTTCAGCTGGGGTTCTTTCGTCTCTGGTGTGGGGACAGTACTCAAGATTCATGGGAATTTCTGTGGGCTGGTAGGGAAGAGGTGTGGGTTAAGAGGAATCAAATCTGGAATTTGATGCATGTATTCAGGGTTCAAATTGGGTTTCCTGGGGAGGGGGAAGAAAGTAAATAGCTGGGCAAGTAAACTCCCTCTCAATAAAACCCTTTGGAGGGAGATGTGTTGTAGGAGGGGCCCGTGGTTTATACAAAGGTAGGGTGGCTTGATTAAATTTCAACTTGGCCATTTTAGATCTTAGGAGTGCACAACACACACACACACACACACACACACACACACACACACACCCCTCACCCTCAGTCTTCTGGCTCTGACACATCAATCCCTGCTCTAGACCAAGTAGTAAGTGCTCAGGGCAGCGTGATCCTTAAACACCTGTTAAAATAATCCTCAGCTCTTCCATAACCTGTTCTGTGGCAACCACATCAGGCCGTACAGCAGATGACAGTCTGATTATCCCGAGCATCACAGAGTTCCTCTGTATCTTTGATGTACCTTGACAATCCGGTGGTTTGTCATTCTGAGGCCTCTTAATTGGCAGCATGATTGAGACAAGTGGCGGCGGGGACTTTTTATTTTAAGAATTGAGGAGAGCCTATGACTTCAAAATTAGCTTGGTTCTATGATTCCAGGAAACCCAGTTTGTGCTCAAGATGGGCTAGAATCTGATTTTTGCAGTTCTTCTGATCCTCACTAGCTAGCAGGAATGACAGGGACAGAAAGCAACTTCCTCTTTTTTATTTATCCTTCTCCAAATGCTTCCCCAGCCTGGCACTGAGTTGACGTTCCTTTGCAACGGCATCATAAAGACTTCTCCAGTGTCTTGAGCTGATGTGACTTGATGCCTTGTTTTGACTGGACTTTGTGTTCATCAGAACTTTTAGGGTTGCAAGCTATGGGAATCTAGTTTTTCTAGTTTACTTAATTTAGCAGCCCAAGAGTTGAGCTATTTGTAGCATAGCTGGATTTAGGTGCCTAAAGGAAGGGCCCTGCCATTCTCTTTCCAACTCCTAGCTCCATTTTCCATGTCAGAAGTTTTTTCCTCAAAGAGGTGGGAAAAATGGCCTCTGGCAGCGCCAGCCTTACAAGCCCTATTCATCTGCCATCCCAGAAAGGGCCCATGGTTCTCTCTCAGGGTTCGCTGTATACCAGCATCCATGGAAGGTTCTGATTTGTCCTGATTGGATTTTCCGCATGCTCTTGGCACAATCAGTGAAGGTAGGAGAATAGAGGCCTGTGATTGGCCAGACCCAAGTCATGTGACCATTAGATGTGAAGGGACTGTGATTGGCTTTGTGAACAGACCAGTTAAACAGGGCAAGTCCCTTCCCCTGTGGACAGAAGTGGCCAGCCAGACCATTAAAATAAATGCCTCCACAGATGCAAGAATGGCAAATACTTCACACTGAGTACCCTGGTAGATCTTGGGCCCCTGATTTTTTCCTTCTAAATATCTTCTGTTGCTCTGACAGTCGATCTGGTTATGACAAGCTGCCCTGAGCTGTCAGCGCTGCTGGTTCTGGAAGTGTGGGAGGTTGGAGGGACTGTGTCCCCTTCTCAGAGCCTTGTGCGGATGAACAGAATAAAAGGCTTGGTTGCCCTCCCCAAACGCCTCACTGCCTGCAGCTGCCTGCTGGTCTTTTGAGGCACAAGTGGAGAAATGCAAGGGCCTCAGTCACCATCAGTCTCTCCAATGTCAGCCCCACGGGGGCCTCTGAGCACCTGAAGCCCTGCCCTGGGCCTGTCTCACCTTCATCCACTTGCATAGTTTGACCGATGCTGGCCCCGCCTCCCTGGAATGTCTGATCTAAAGCACAGAAAGCCTTGGCTTCATTCTCATTTAGGGCATTTTGTAAGTGCCAAAGAGCACTGTTTGCTCATTTAAATTTTCTCTCTTTTTCAGAGGTGTCCCTCTCCCTGTCTAGGATATTTAATGCGCTCTAAATTGGAAGGAAGAAAACCTTTGGGAAGTTTGTCATTCTACTGAAATTAGCCCTTGATTCTTACCTGCTGCCATTGTGAAAACTTTAAAGAACATTAGATTCTTGGTCTTTTACAGCTTCTTATGTGTGTTTTTACAGTGTTTCTAGTTGAAAGACCCTTGGAAGTAACTAGCCCACTTCCCCATTGAGGCTATAGCCCCACTAAGACGTGGAGATCTCAGCTTTAATGCTTTGAGGCATAGGGCCTCTCTCACTCCCCGTCTCCCTGATTCCCTGACTCTCTGTCTCCCACTCCCTATCCCTTTTTCATTGATTCTATTGAGACATCCTGGACATCCCCAATGGTTAGAATGTTCTTTATTTGGAGGGCAAATCTGCTTGTGTGGTTTTAGTTCTGGCACACACAATTTGTCCCCCGTTCCTTCTCTTCTGTCTTAGTTAATATTTATGGGACACTCCATTTGTCCAGTACCATGGTAATAGCTTGTCATGCATACCTCACCTGATTTTCATGACAGCCTATGATCTAGGCAGCATTATTATGCCCATTTTATAAGTGAGGAAACTGAGGCACAGAAAGTCACCAGGCTAACTTGTGAGACTGGTATGATGCCAGAACTCACAGTAACAGTATGAGGTTCTCTTTAATTTCTTTAACAAAATAAACCATACAAATTCAATAATCTGAGTAATCTGATACCAACATGATAGCCTTTTATTTTTTACATCCTTTAAAATCTCCACAATTGCTTGGGAGAGAGGACAACCATTATTCAGGAGCAATGAGGGCAATATGGAAACCTAACCCAGATAGGACAAGAAGACAGAAGCAAAACTAAGCCCCTGAGAGGCCTGGGTCCCTGACTGTGGTGAGGTTGAATCATCCCAGCCTAGCAAGAAGGCATTGTGCTGTGCTGACCAGAGGCAGATGCTCAAGAGAGAGCCCTGGATTTTCCTCTACACCATGCCAAGAGTCAAGGTAAACTCTGCCCTTTAAGAAATGAGCATATGCTTAAGCTTCACTCACTTTACAGAAAAGTACAAGAACCTGATCAACTAGTAAAATATGGTATTTGAAGCCCTTGAAAAAAAGTAGTAATGGAAAATACTTTACTTTTAAACAACTGGCCACATTTACCAGCTTCTGAGGGCAAGATAGCCTTCTGGATCCCGCAAAGAATCAGATAGAAACCCAAGGTGTGGCAGACATGTTCTAGGATGTCCCATGATCTCCCATAAGTCAGTCACATGATGGGCTGACAGAAAGGAGTGTTTTTGTCTAATAAGAAAACCCTGTCTCTGAACATTTGTGTAAATAAATGTGTTTTGATTCCATTGCCTTCTTTGAGGATTTTCTGAGAATCTATCTGGGGGCAGTTTGTGGTGACTTACACAATGCAGTTGGAATGGTTACTGGCTAGCTTATCACCATATTTGTTTTCTCTTTTCCCAGTGGAAAAACGTAACTTACTTTAACCTAACTACTTAGTACAGTTTGTGTTCAGATTAATCTTTCCTAAACTATCCTTCTAGCCTAATGTTCCATGGCTTTTTACCTGAACAATACAGTAAAACCTCATCAACTGTTCAGCCTCCACCATCTGTTTCCAGGCTGCCCCTCCCCTACCATCTCCCTCCGACTGGCACCCCCAGTGGAAAGAAAAGAGCTGCTGGCTCCTCCACTCCTTGTGCCTGACTGTTTACCTCTTCACCCACTCTCACTGTGATTCTTGCTTTTCTTAGCCCAAAGCTGATGGGAAGAGAAGAGGTATGGGAAAAGACAGCCTGTGCTCTTGTGATGTGGCTCTCAACTCTCAGTCCGCCTGGTCAAAGCTGGCTCTCGTTGGCAGGCTTTGTTTGAAGGGAGCCCCTTTCCCAGACAGTTTCTCATTTGTACATGTGCCTCACTAGATTACAATCAAATGAGTTATTTGGAAATACATGCTACGAAGTCTCACCCAGATTTAAACTACTGATTGTAAATGCTGTAGAGAAAGGGAAAGAAGGGGCTTTGGAATCAGAGGGCAAGAAGAGATTAATTCTAACCAAAGTAATAGAGAACAAGTTTGTTTCTGCAGCAGCTTTAAAGCTGTATAGTGAGTTATTGATCTGCATTTGTTAAGGGGCAGAAGAAAGAGGTGTGGGGTAGAAAGCATCCCAGGTAAAGGGAGAAGTCAAAGCAAAAGCAATGAGGTGGGAATTGATGTGTATATATAAGAAACTAATGGCGCACAAGGGCAAGGGAAGGGTTTAGTGAGCGGGTCTTCAGGTAGAGCCAGGGCAGCCTCCGAGTAGGAATAGGATGTGATCTCCACAGTAGCACCTGTGGCTGGAGGGAGGTGGTCCAGGAGATTGGGAAGCCATTGAGAAGGTCCTTGTGTGAATCTGATGGCAAAATCCTGATGCAGAGCTGTGTGTATGTGTGTGTGTGTGAAGGTGGGGCTGGATTTGGAAACTACAGCATAGGAAGAACAAAAAGATTAACAGCAAATTGCAAGGGTGAGGAAGGGGTACTGACCAGGACTTTTGCACAATACCATTGACCAGAGAGGAGACCCAGAAAGAGGGGTGGGTTGAGGGAGAAGGATAGATGCTCAGAGAGCTCTCTGAGCACCTCCTAGTTCTGAAGCAATGGGAATTTTAAAGTCTGCTTAGGTTATTGATGAAAGGAACCAAGGAATTTACCAAAATGATAAAGATATTTAATCAAAAGTAACATTGCCTCTGAGTATGATCTAATGTCTGTCAGCTTAGACAGTGCAATTAAAATTCTTAGAGAATAACCTCTTTCCCTTCCTGGGGCACCAGCATTTGTCACATTCACCATGTCTCAGCCAGCAGGGCTGAGATGTGCCATTCTATGACACACACAGTCATGGCAGGAGCCTTGTGGAATTAAGAGCACATTCAGGGAGAGACTCAGCATTCTCAAACATTTTCTTACCTTTCCACCCAAATCTTCTCATTTGCTTCCTTTGTTATATTGATTCCTAAGTATTTAAATTTTTTGGATGCTATTGTGAAGGATGTGGTTTCCCTAATTTCTCTCTCAGTAAATTTGCTGTTTGTGTACAAGAATGCTATTGATTTTTGAGTATTGACTTTGTATCCAGCCATGCAACTGAATTTGGTTATTAAATCTAGAGGTCTTTTGCTGGAGTTTTTGGGGTTTTCTGAAGTAGAGTATCATGTCACCTGCAAATAATGATAATTTTAACTTCTTCCTTTCCTATCCTTATTCCTTTTATTTCTCTCTTTCTTGTCTAATTGCTCTGGGTAATGTTTCCAAAACTATATTGAAAAGGAGTGAGGACAGTGGAAATCTTTGTCTTGTTCCTGATTTTAGAGTGAAAGTTTTCAGGTTTTGTCACTTAGCATGATGTTGGCTGTTGGTTTGTCATAGATGAATTTTACCAGATTGAGTTAAAGACCATCTATTCCAATCTTCTGTAGGTTTTTTTTTTTTTTTTATCATGAATGAGTGTTAGACTTTATTAAAGGCTTTTTCTGGCAGGAAGATGCCTCAGACCTGGGAAGCCTTGGTGAGCTGCCTAGGGCCCCAGGACCTTTGGTTCCCCACTGCCTATTGTCATCACTGGAAGGTGCCTCAGACCTGGGAAGCCTTAGTGAGCTGTCTGGGAGCCTGGGACCCTGTGCTCCACCCCTGCTGCCATCACGGTAAGGACCCTGGGTTCTGGAAAAGCCCAGTTTGCTTTCAGGGAGCCCAAAACCCCTTGCTCCACCTCCTATTGCCATTGCAGGAACAAACCTGAACCCCAGGAAATCTAGGGAGATTTGAAAATGACAAAAAGGAGCAAATGCAATTGCAGCTCTCCACCCCACCCTGAACAATTCCAGGAAACATCAACATGGAAGAACATGGAAGTCACACACCTGAACTTTCTGAAATGATAAAGAAACAACTACATTAGGCTATAGAGGAAATCAGATCAGAAATAATTTCTCAGGTAAAAAAAGAAATGACAACCATAATGAAAGAATTGCTCAGCATATTAAAAGAAGACATAGATAAAAAATAGAGGAACACAAAAAATGATGGAAACCTTGAATGAACAGTATAGGAAAGAATTAGAATGCATGAAACAGATTCAAACAGATACCCAGGAAATTTAAAATTCCATTGAAAGCTGGCAAAAGTGCTTGAACAAAACAGAAGATAGACCTTTCAGACCTTAAAGACAGCATTGCAACTAGGGATCATGAAAGGAAAGATCCCTTGAAAATAACAAGGAACCAGGAAATAACAATTCAACAACTGCAAGATAAGGCAAAAAAAAACAATATAAGACTAATAGGTGTCAGTGAAACAGCAGGAGGCAACATAAAGGACACAAAAAGACTATTTGCAGAAGTAATAGCAGAAAATTTCCCAAGCATGGAAAAAGAACCGGACATACAGTTAAGTGAGACATATACAACCCCAATGAGCCATAACCAAAATCAATCTACACTCAGACACATAATAATCAAGATCCCAGAAATTCAGCAAAAGAACAGAATATTAAAAGCTGTGAGGGAAAAGAAACAGATTACCTACAAAGGAAAGCCCATCAGAATCATGGAAGATTTCTCAACACAAACCATCAAGTCAAGAAGAACTTGGAATGAAGTATTTCAGGTCCTGAAAGAAAACAACTTCCTACCCAGATTGATGTACCCTGCAAAACTGTCCTTCAAAATTAATGGAGAAATAAAATACTTCCATGACAAAGACCAAGTGAAGAAATTCATGAACACAAAACCAACCCTACAAAGAGTACTGAAAGATATTCTAGAAAGAGATAAAAATGACCACAACTTCAAGAACAACAATAGATAAGAACAACTAAGCAAGGTAAGCAACTAAACAGAGGGGGAAAGTACAGAACCAACAGCAGGAAAATAACATGAGAAAGATAAGTCAATACATATCAGTTATAGCCATTTATGTAAGTGGTCTTAATTCAACAATCAAAAGAAACAGGCTGGCAGAGTGGATCAAGAAACAAAATCCAACAATATACTATCTATAAGAAATGCATTTAACTCAAAAATAAATTCATACACTGAAAGTCAAAGGATGGGAAACAATACTCCATATGACAAGAACCCAGAAAAAAAGTAGCTAGCTATTCTGTTTGCAGACAATGTGAATCTCAAACCAAGAATGGTTAAAAGAGATAAGGTCACTACATACTTGTCAAAGGAAGACTTCAGGAGGAAGGGATAACAATCATAAATATATATGTACCAAATGTAGGAGCACCCAACTATATAAGGCAAATTTTAACAGACATGAAGAATCAAATAAATAACAACACAAGTGTAACAGGGGATTTTAAAACCCCATTTTCACAAAGAGATAGATCAACTAGACAAAAAAAAAAATCAGCAAAAAAATTACAGAACTAAACCAAACTTGTGAACAAATGGACTTAGTAGACCTTTACAGAGTGTCCCACCCAATGATATCAGAATGCACATTCTTCTCAGCTGCATATGGGACATACCCTAAAATAGACTATATACTAGCCCATAGAACATGCTTAAGTAAATGCAAAGGAATTGAAATTCTCCATGCATACTGTCAGACCATAGTGCAAAGATTGGAAATTATTGTAAAAGGCGTCACAAAACACCATTAATACATGGAAATTAAATAACACTCTCCTGAATAATCAATAGGTCACACATGAAATTAAAGCAGAAATTAAACAATGTTCACAATCAAACAAAAATGTAGATACAATTTACTGGAACCTGTGGGACATAAGGAAAGCAGTCCCCAGAGAGAAATTTATAGTGGTGAATTCTCACATCAGGTAAACAGAACAAGCACAAATAAACAATCTTATGCTATACCTCAAATTTCTAGAAAAAGAAGAGCAAGTCAAGCCCAAAGCCCAAAGAAGGGAAGAAATTATAAAGATCAAAGCAGAAATTAATGCAAAAGAACCTAAGAAAACAATACAAGGAATTAATGAATCAAAGAGCAGATTCTTTGAAAAAAATACATAAAATTGATAAACCCCTGGACAACCTTATTGAAAAAGGGGGGAAAAAAGCTCAAGTCCATGTAATAAGGAATGGAAAGGATGAAATCACTACAGATCCTATAGAAATTCAGAATATCGTCATTGCCTACTTTGAAAATCTTTACTCTCATAGGATGAAAAACACAGAAGAAATGGACATATTGCTAGATACGTATGACTTACTAAAGCTGAATCAAGAAGATATAAAAATCCTGAATAACCCAATATTACACAATGAAATTGAAAAAGTAATAAAAAGCTTATCAACAAAGAAAAGCCCAGATCCTGATGGATTTCCAGCTGAATTTTACAAGAAATTTAGAGAAGATGTAATGTGAATTCTTCTCAAACTCTTTAATGAAATTGGAAGACAAGTAATTCTCCCTAACTTATTCCTGGAAGCAAGTATTACCATGATACCAAAACCAGAGAAAGACTCAACCAAAAAGAGAACTATAGGCCAATCTCTGTAATGAGCATAGATGCAAAAATTCTCAATAAAATGCTAATTAATAGAATGCAACAAATCATCAAGAAGATAATACACCATGACCAAGTGAGATTTGTCCCACGAATTCAAGGATGGTTCAATATATGCAAATCAGTAAATGCAATACAGCATATCAACAGAGCCAAACATAAGAATCACATAATCATCAGAAGAGATGCAGAAAAAGCTTTTGAAAAAGTCCAACACTTATTCATGATACAAACCTTACAGAAAATCAGAATAGATGTAGCTTACCTCAATCTGATCAAAGTCATCTATGACAAACCAACAGCCAATATCACACTAAATGGACAAAAACTGAAGGCTTTCACTTTAAAATCAGGAACAAGACAAGGATGTCCACTGTCACCATTCCTATTTAATATAGTTCTGGAAGTATTAGCCAGAGAAATTAGACAAGAAAGAGAAATAAAAGCAGTAAGAATAGGGAAGGAAGAAGTGAAATTATCATTATTCACAGATGACATGATAGTCTACACACAAGACCCCAGAAACTCCACCAAAAGACTCCTGGAATTAATAAACAAATTCAGTACTGTAGCTGGATACAAAGTCAACACTCAAAAATGAATAGCATTCCTATACACAAATAACAAATACACTGAGAGAGAAATTAGTGCAACCATGTCCTTTAAAATAGTATCCAAAAAGTTGAAAAACTTAGGAATTAATCTAACAAAGGAAGTAGAAGATCTATACAGTGAAAATTACAGTATGCTATAAAAAAGATCAAAGAGGATTACAGAAAATGGAAAGATATTCTTTGCTCATGGATAGGAAGAATCAATGATTTTCACAATCATTTGTGAAAATGGCCATACTGCCACAGTTGTTATACAGATTCAATGAAATCCCAATTAAAATACCATTAGTATACCTCACAGATCTAGAGAAAACTTTCCTAAAATTCATCTGGAACTAGAAGAGACCTAGAATAGCAAAAGCAATCCTGGGCAACAAAGGCAAGGCAGGAGGGATCACAATCCCTGACTTGAAATTATACTACAAAGCTACTGTGATAAAATCAGCATGTTATTGGCGAAAAACAGACCCGAACATCAGTGGAACAGATTAGAAGGTGCAGACATTGGGGCTGGGGATTTAGCTCAGCAGCAAAAGTGCCTGCCTGGCAAGCGCAAGGTCGTGAGTTCGGTTCCTGGTACCAGAGAAAAACCAAAAACCAAAAAGAAGGTGCAGACACAACCACAAACACACCCAGCCACCTTACCTTTGACAAAGGGGCTAAACATGTTCACTCAAGAAAAATAGCCTCTTTAATAAATGGTGCTGGAAAAACTGGCTTTCTACATGCTGAAGGCTAAAACTAGACCCGTGTCTATCACCATGCACCAAACTCAAGTCAAAATGGATCAAAGATCTAAATATTAAAACAGAAACACTAAATCTACTGGAAGAGAAAGTATGTAGAAATCTTGAAGACATAGGAGTAAGCAGAGAGTTCATGAACAAAAACCTGCACAGGAAATACTTCAAAGGATCAACAACTGGGATCTCATCTTATTGAAACATTTTTACACACCACAAGTGATCACCAACAGGTTAAAAAGGAAACCCAAAAATTGGGAAAAAATTTTACTCAACTACCCTCAGACAAAAGACTCCTATCTAGAGCATATGAAGAATCAAAAAAAACTAGGCCCCCCAAATCCAAAGACCCAATCCAATAATGTGCATCTAAGATGAATGCACACTTGTCAGATGAAGAAATACTAATGGCAAATAAATATATGAAAAAATGTTAAGCAACATCAGTCATTCAAGAAATGCAAATTATAACAACACTGAGATTCCTTCTCACTCCAGAAAGAATGGGTGTCATCAAGAAATCAACTAACAACAAATGTTAGAGGGGCTGTGGGGAAAAAGGAACACTTCTCCACTATTGGTGTGAGTGTAGACTGGTGCAACCACTGTGGAAGTCAGTCTGGAGATTCCTCAGTAAACTAGGATTAGAGGTCCCATTCAACCCAGCTATTCCCCTCGTGGGTATTTTTCCAGAAGAACTGAAAACATCGTATCACAGCAATATATGTGCACCCATGTCTACAGCAGCACAATTTGTAATAACTAAATCTTGGAAACTACCCAAATGTCCATCAACTGAGCAACTGATAAAAAAGATGTGGTATTTTCATACAATGTAGTATTACTCAGCTTTAAAGGAAGATAAATTTGAGGCTTTTATAGGTAAATAGATGCTACTAGAGACCATACTCATAAGTGAAATAAATCAGACTCACATGTGTAAACATCATATTGCCTCCCTTGTATAAGAACCTGAAAGAGTAAATAAAATCTGAAAAGTACAATAGATATTGTGAAAGGGGAAGAAACCACTGAAATAGGAAAGAATACCTTGGATGAGGGAAAAGAGAGAAAAAAGAAAGAAGGAAGGGAAAAAATATATGTATAGCTAAGATAGCTAAGGTGATGGTACTACTAATTTCTATAGGCTTATTAAAAGGAACAGTTAATGTGTAAATGTTTGATCAGTCTTACATGCCTATATCTGGTTATCTGAGTAACTACTTTGAAGATGACGGTATGTAGCATAACAATCATTGTTGCTTTCCTATCACCTTGTTTTGAGATTCTGTACCATTTCTATTATTTTTATGTTGTTTTGTTTATGTGTTTTAATTTTGTTTGTTATTTTCTGTGTAAAACTAAAAAAAAAAACACATATGTATATACAAGGATAGCTGGGATAAGTGTATTGCTGATATCTGTTTGTTTGTTGAAAGCAACAGTAATGCTTAATTTTTTTTCTTGACCAATTTTGCATGCTTATATCTGATCATTGGAACAACTAATTTGAAGACAATATGCAATATAACAAGCACTGCTAAATTCCTACCATCTTGTTTAATGAAGCTGTCTTTCATTTCTAATGTTTTTTTAATTTGTTATTGTCTTTAATTGTTTGATCAATCTTGCATTCTTACATCGGGTAATCTGAGCAACTTTGTTGAAGATAACAATATGTAATATAACAACCATTGTTAATTCCTATCATCTTGTTTTGAAATTCTGTATCATTTTTATTGTTTCTGTATTGTTTTGTTTTTGTCTGCATTGTTGTTATTTTTTTCTCTTTAAAATAAATACATAAATAAAAAGTCTTTTGTGCATCTATTGAGATGATCATGTGATTTTTGTCTCTGGCTCTGTTGATATGGTGTATTACATTTATTGATTTGCATACATTGAACCATCCTTGCATTCCTGGGATAAACTCCACTTGGTCATATTGTATAATCTTCTTGATGATTTGTTGGATTCTGTTAGCTAGTATCTTATTGAGGATTTTTGCATCTATGTGTGTGTGTATATATATATATATATACACATATACATATATATATATATATATACACACACACACATACACACAAGATAGCTAAGATAATTGTGTACTAATTTCTATTGGTTATTGAAAGGAACAGTTAATGTTTAACTCTTTGATCAATCTTGCATACCTATATCTGGTAATCTGAGCAACTACTTTGAAAATAATAATAAGTAATACAACAGCCATTCTTGATTTCCTATCATCCTGTTTTTAAATTCTGTATCATTTTTATAGTTTTTGTGTTGTTTTGTTTTTCTCTTTGTTATTGTTATTTTGTTTTTGTTCTTTTCTCTTTCAAATAAAAAAATAAATAATTTTTTAAAAATCTTCTCATTTGGTCTAGAGATATCCAGACCTTCATCTTCAGTCCAGCCATGAGGAGGCTTGTCCAAATTTTATTCATGGCAGCAGCAATAGGTTAGTTAAATAGGCCATCCTAAGCTGTGTGACAGTTCAAAAAGGACAACAAAGCAGTAAAATTGTTTTATTTTCCTTTCAAAATTCCCCATCATTGCCGTACCATTTATTTATTTATTTAAAATTTAAATTGCGTTTATTTCAACTCCACACTAAGAGTTCCCGTGGACCAAGGAAGTTGTGGGTGAAGAAGGAGACTGACTATTTCTCCTCAGCTGTTCAAGGTCATTGGTCCCACCACTTCATCCTGCCAAACTCACAGTGACTGCCACTTGTTTCTGGGCAAGTTATCTCAGCTCAGTGTAGATGTGACCTTGAATTCCAGGCTGGGAGGCAGAATTTCCCAATTACTCTTCTATTATTATTACTTTTTTTTTTTTTCTATACATTTGGAGCCCAACATGGCCCAACCCTATAGGCCTTGTGTACCCTAGTAATGGTCCTCAGAGTTGTGCTAGTTCTGTCCCACAAATCAGGACCCATGACACGGCAATTCCAAGGGGTTAAGAACGATGTTACATTCATAGTCCAATATATAAAGGTAGTTAAAATGTAGCTAAAATTCTATGTTTGCATCTGTCAGAGAACATCAAAGATACAGTCCAATTATAATCAGTCACAATATCATACACTTGTATCCCTGCATGCCTCCAATGCTCTCATAGGGATCTTTGTCTCTCCCCAGCATCTCTTTCCATTCCTTATTAGAGAATTAATGTGGCTTCTCTCCTAACATGAAATACTTCTTAGGAAGGAAGAGAACAAATACAGAGTTTAATAGGCAGATAAATAGGAAACCTGAAAATAATCACAATAATATTTTTCCTCCTATTTAACTATTGTTTATTCTTTATTATTTAAAATTAATAATAATAGCAAACGTTTATGTAGTACTTTGCTATTTCAGAAGTGTTTTAATATCCATAATTCCTTTAATATTCATTACAAAAAGAAGCATTATGCTTATCACCTGTTTGACAGGTGAGGAAACTGTAACCAAGAGAAGTTGAATGAGTGAAACTCCCAAAGACTTGGAACCTGAATTCTCATCCAGGTTCTTATGGCTCTTAGGACTGTGCTCACGCTGAACCTGGTTTCAGATGTGCCGACCTTTAGCGGACCTTCCCCTGTCAAGCCAGCTGCTCTGCAGTGAGGAAGCCCAGGCCACCTGAAGAAACCGGTTGCCCCAGCTCAGATTTCTGCCATAGCCAGCACTTACCTGCAGGCTGGTAAGAGAAGAAGCCTTCAGATGAAAGCAGCTGCCATCTTTGAGGTCTTCCTGGTGAAGCCACAAACATCATAAATTAGGGACAAGTTATCTCATTGTGTCCAGTCCAGATTCCTGATTCTCCCATCCTGTGCTACCACCAAAATAAGAAATAATAACAATGACTGTTGTTTTAAAGTATTAAGTTTAGGAGCAATATGTCTCTGTGACCCATCATGCTTTCATGCATATCACATTTTTAACCTTTGTTTTCCAGATTGAAAGGGTCCTTCCTTAATATCCCCCTGGAACTGCTGTGTCATGGGTCCTGATTTGTGGGACAACACTAGCACAACTCTGAGGACCATTACTAGGGTACACAAGACCTATAGGGATACCCCATATTTGCAGCAGAGTCACAGGGGAAGAGTAGGGCATTTGGGAAGGAAAAAGAACTGGAGGAGGAGGAAGAGGAGGAGAAAAGAGCAAGAAAGAGAAAAGGTGTAGCAAATAACAGGTGGAACTCATGGCTGTAGAGGCTGGTGGTCCCTGCCAGGTGGCCTTGGGTTGCTCAGTCTTATCCTTGACTTACCTCCACAGAGGCCCTGGGTCACCTTCTCTGTGATGAACCTGATGAGTCACATACGGCCAGACAGGGTGTGGGAAGATGTCTGCCTTTCTACCTTCTGGCTGCGGATGCCAGCTGGGCATCGTCAGGTCTCAGTTTGACAGAACCACCTCTTCCTGCCTGGCTCTGTGTGGGGCTCTGGGAACATGAGATGCTCCAAGTCCCCACCCAGATGCAGTCAGCCTACCTGGGAAACTGTGTTAAAAATAGTTTTGGCCCTCAGGGTTTTTTTCCCCAGTGGAGTTCTCAGTTAAAATGTAAGTGGAAGTTCTGAAATGCTGTGTGTGTGTGTGTGTGTGTATGTGTGTGTGTGTGTGTGTGTGTGTGTGTGTGTGTGTGTGTGTGTTGGAGTTGAGGTAGGGGTTGTAGGGAGAAAGAACCTTACTGTGTGGATTTAATTAAAACAAAAATACTGCTTTTTATTTTTAAAGCACTTGGCTGATGTTAACCATCTGGGACTGGTTTGATGGTTAGCTCTAGAGAATTTGGTAAATAAAAGGAAAATAAATATCTCCAAATTGAGGGAACTGACGGTTGGATTTTAGTTGGGACAAATTCAGTTGAAAGGGGCTGAAAGCAAGTCAAACTGCCTTGATAAAGTGGGAAGTCACGACAAATGTAACTCAAGAGTGCAGGGTTAGGTTCAGACATAGATTTTGGACTCAGGCATCCATATGGAGGCTTGGTTTCTTTCCATCACTTAGGATTCTGACTTCTCCCCTGTTTCCTTGTCACAGTGATCCTAACTGCTCCAGGTTACCTCCTTCATGGTGGCAAAATGGCTGCATACTTCGAGCCCTGCATCCTCTCAGTTCACCCTCCCATAATTTAGCATGCCTAACAAAAGTCTCCAGTTGGGTCAAGTGCCCAATTCTGAAATCTTTAGTTAGATGGTAGGACTAACTGTGGAGCTTCAGCCATGGAAATGGGGAGATCCAGCCTAACTAACTACCTGGACTAAATACTGGGGAGGTTTGGATATCCATACAAAAATGGATCTTTTATAAGAAAAGAATAAAAACAAGAATGGTGCTGGGGAATAAAATTTAATGATCCCACAACAACATTGAGACAATGAGGTAAATATCAAGGGACAAGAAAGGCAGCTCAGCACCCATGGGAAGACAGACCAACCTGTTTCCAGGGTCCAGTTCAAAGCTGGCCTCTACGATTGGCTGAGCTTACTGGCCACCAAAATGAAGACAAGAGTGATCCCTTTCCTATTATATGTTCGCGACAACCATGAAGGTTGCCACTCTTAGCACCTTTTAAGAATACTGAGAATTCAGTGGCAAGGACTGCAATTAGGTTTAGAGCTCCTCCAGGGCATCCCACAGCCAGTGCCAAGCATGCCAGGGGCCTGAGCCAGCATCTCTGCTGGCACGAGTCTCCTGCAGTGGACTCTGTTTGCTTCCAAGCTCCCTGTGAGTTGGCTGAGACATTGCCAGATGTGCTCTGCAGATGGAGACTTGACCCTGAGCCACCGCTCTGACAGTCTTCCTGACCAGGAGCCCTCCCACTGGGCTATTGGGTAAGCGGCAGCATCTTTCTGCATTGAAGGCATAGATCCTGATGATCTCTACCTTTCTAAGTCCATGTCTGAAAAATGAACATATTAGTCATAAGTGGCTGCCCTGAGGCGACTGCACTTAAGAAAGGCACAGAGAAATTCTGAAAGCCTGGACATGTTGAGTGTTTCAAATAACATTTTCATGGAAATGTAATGCATATATGGAAAGGGGCACAGAATATAAATGTACACAGTCAATGACAAAACATCTCTGTACTCAGTACTCAAGTCAAAGAAAGGGAACATTTTCCTCATCGTGAAAGTCCCACTCCCATCTGCATCCTCTCAGCATTCTTGATAAGTTTTATTAATGCAGGAAGCAGGTGTAGCCAGCAAATTAGGAAAAGGAGAAAGAAAGCTCACTTTAATGGTTTTGTTTGCTTGCTTTCAGCCTAGAAAATAAGTTTTATCCTTAAAATGTTTTCAAATCCTGGAATGTTTTTCAGGCTCTGAGTAAAGAGCAGGGGGGAAACGGCAGAAGTTAAATTTTGTTCTGTCCTTGTTTAGGAATCTAATCTTGATAAGCAAAGAATGTAATTAAAATGGATTACAGACTATTAAATACCAACAAGAACAAAATGATTGCAGTGTGTGCAAGCCAGTAATTAAAGCTTTAAAAGAGGAAAAAGTCACCATCGCTTCAAATGTTTATTTGTCAAGGTTAGTAACAAATATTGACACGGAAGCTTTTCTTTCTTTTACTTTCTTCTTCACATCAGGCTCTCTGCAATTAGTGGTGCATATTCCAGAATCAATATGGCCTCAGGTCTGAAGCAAAGAGATCCATACATTTTAAAATCCATTGACATAATGGCAGACGGGCTCCATAGCGCAGACTTGCCTGCAGTATCATTCAATTAGCATGATTAGGAGACAAAGAGAAGCAGGTCAGGGCAGCATCTCTTCAAATTGGTTTTATCTCCAAGATGTTCTTGTGATAACCATGGGGAGAGACTTCTTAATGGATTTTGTATTTTATCTTTATGACTGAAAAACGTTAATCCACAAAGTGGAATCTTTCTTAAAAGTATAGTGCAGTGATTAGAAGCATGGGCTCTGGGGTCAACCGCCTCGATTCAAATTTTAAAATCTGTCAGTTACTGACTGTGGTTTTGGCCAAAACCACATTCATCCTTTTTGTCTCAGTTCCCTCATCTGCCAAGTGAGAATAATAATCAAATCTACCTTACATGATACTGTGAAGAGCAAGTGAGATAATATATGCAAAGATCCTGGCTCGCAGCAAGAGCTCAGCATGTATGAACTAATGCCTTAGGCAGGATAGGCTGGGTATGATGTAGTAACATAACATGTAAGCCCCCAAACCCCACTGGCTTTACTCTATGAACTTATTTTTGTGCTGAGACTTGAATCTGAGATATGTTCCTCAGCCCCTTCTTTATCATTTATTTTGAGACAGTGTCTTACTAAGTTTCCAAGTTGCCCAGACTGAATTTGAATTTGTGGTCCTCCTGCCTCAGCCTCCCATAGTGTCACTGGACTTACTTTCTTATTCAAGCTATGTCTTCATTCAGGCTATGGACAGGGTGAGGGGTGGAGAGGACTGTGCTTCATCGGACTCTCAGAGGGCCCCCACACAGACTTCATAGCTACACCAACTGGGACAAACAGCAGCAAGGGAAGAGAAAGAGGAGAAGCCCACCTAAGCTTTTCATTTCCATCATTTAAGAGTGACAAAGGTGATTTCCAAACTGTCTCACTGGACAGAACTATTCAAATGTTATTGCAGGTAGAAAGTTACTCAGTGAGCTCAGCTCACCATACATATTTTCATCATTGTTAATGTTATTGTTTCTATAAGGGTTTTTACCCTGTGAAACCTGAGTCATACAAAATTTCAAAGCAAGGTAATAGGAAATTAACAATGGTTGTTATATTACATAAGGTTATCTTCAAAGTGGTTGCTCAGATAACCAGATATAGCATGTAAGGTTGATCAAACAATTACACATTAACTGTTCCTTTCAATAAACCAAAAAAAATTAGTAGTACAATTATATTAGCTATCTTGTGTGTATATATATATTTTCTTTTCCTTCTTTCTTTTTTCTCTCCCTGGTTTTGGTATCAGGGTGATACTTGCCTCTAAGAATGAATTTGGGAGAATTGCTTTCAATTTCATTAAAGAGTTTGAAAAGAATTCACATGGTATCTTCTCTAAATTTCTTGTAGAATTCAGTTGTGAATCCATGAGGACCTGGGCTTTTCTTTGTTGGTAAGTTTTTTACAACATTTTGTATTTCATTTGCTGATATTGAGTTATTCAGGATTTGTATATCTTCTTGGTTCAGCTTTTATAATTCATATGCACCTAGGAATCTTTCCATTTCCTCTGTGTTTTTCATCCTATGAAAGTAAAAAGTTTTGAGCTAGGCATTGATGATCTTCTGAATTTTTACTGTATCTTTAGTGATTTCATCATTTTCATTTCTCATTGCATGAATTTGAGTGTTTTCTTTCCTTTTTTATTAATAAGGATGGCTTGGGGCTTATCCATTTTATTTATGTTTTCAAAGAAGCAACTCTTTCATTCGTTAATTCTTTGTATTGTTTTCTTAGTCTCCATTGTGTTAATTTCTGCTCTGATCTTTATAATTTCCTGCCTTCTTTGGGCTTTGGGCTTCACTTGCTCCTCTCTTTCTACAAGCTTGAGGTGCAGCATAAGCCTGTTTATTAGTACTTGTTCTGTTTACCTGATGTGAGAATTCATTGCTCTAAATTTCTCTCTGGGGACTGCTTTCATTGAGCCCCACAGGTTCCAGTAAGTTGTATCTGCATTTTTGTTTGATTGTGAATATTGTCTCATTTCTTCTTTAATTTCATGCGTGACCCATTGGTTGTTCAGGAGGATGTTATTTAATTTCCATGTGTTTCTGATGTTTTTGTGATTTCTTTTACAATAATTTCCAATCATTGCACAATGGTCTGGTAGTATGCATGGGAGAATTTCAACTCCTTTGCATTTGCTTAAGCATGTTCTATGGGCTAAAATATGGTCTAGTTTAGAGAACACTCCATGTGCAGCTGAGAAGAATGTGTATTCTGATATCATTGGGTGGAACACTCTATACAGGTCTATTAAGTCCATTTGTTCACAAGCTTGGTTCAGTTGTCATTTCTTTGCTGATTATTTTGTCTAGTTTATCTATGTCTTTGTGACAATGGGGTGTTAATGTCCTCTGTTATGATTGTGTTACTACTTATTTGATTTTTCTTGTCTGTTAAAATCTGTCTTATATAGTTGGGAGCTCCTGTATTTGGTGCATAGATATTTATGATTGTTATCTCTTCCTCTTGCAGTTTTCCCCTAACAAGTATGTAGTGCCCTTCTTTATCTCTTTTGATCATTCTTGAGTTCCCATTTTCTGCAACCAGAATAACTACCCCTGCTTTTTTTCTGTAGTGATGGGCTCTCCATTATAGGTGATCTATTTCTTTTCTCTAACAGCTTTTAATATTCCATTTTTTTGCTGAATTTCTGGAATCTTGACTATTGTATGTCTGGGTATAGATTTATTTTGGTTATGGCTAATTGTAGTTGTATATGTCTCATCCATATGTTGGGTTGTTCTCCCATGCCTGGGAAAATTTTCTGCTATTACTTCTGCAAATAGTCTTTTTATGTCATTTGTGTTGACGCCTGCTGTTTCATTGACACCTATTAGTTTTATATTGCTTTTGTTTGCATCATCTTGCAGCTATTGAATTATTTCCTGGTTCCTTGTTATTTTAAAGAGACCTTTCCTTCTGCAATCGTAGCTGCAATGCTATCTTCAAGATCTGAAAGTCTATCTTCAATTTCGTTCAAGTGATTTTGCTAGCTTTCATTGGAATTTTTAATTTCCTGGATATCTGTTTGAATCTGTTTCATGCATTCTAATTCTTTCTTATATGATTCATTCAAGGTTTCCATAATTTTTCTGTGCTCCTCTATTTTTTTATCTATGTCTTCTTTAGATGTGCTGAGTAATTCTTTCATTATTGTTATCGTTATTGTTGTTGAGAGATTATTTCTGATCTGATGTCTTCTATAGCCTGATCAGTTGTTTCTTTACTTCAGTTGCTATCATTTCAGAAATTACAGCTGCATGACTTCCAAGCTCTTCTATGTCAATGTATCCTGGAGTTCTGGGTTGGGTGGAGTTTTGAGATTGCATTTTGCTCCTTTGTTTTTCATTTTCGAAGATCCTGAGGTTCTGCAGGGCTCAGTGTCGCTTCCCTGATAGTGGGGGAGTTGGGTGCAGAGCTGCTTCCCTCCCAGGTAGCTCACTGAAGCTCCCGAGTTTCCCAGGCACTCTGCATCCCTTCTGTGATTGTGGGGGTGGGGCAGAGTGCAGGTTCTCCCCTCCTGGGCAGCTCACAAAAAGTTTCTCCGGTGCTCGGCATCACTCCTGCAATGGTATGGGGGGCAGGCCATGGCTCGCTGAGGCTCTTGAAGCCTTCGAGGGCACAGTGTGGCTCAACCCTTATACTTCTCACAGACCTCCCATAGGTACTTTGATAAAAATCATGACAGAGTCTCTGCAAATCTCACCCCACAATGAAAATCGAGTCAGATCAATGCTTATTAAATGAATAAAGATGCCTACTGCAAATCAGTCATTCATTTAGGATTACTGTCTAAGACTCACCAACTTGATTGCCTTGCCAGGAAATCTAGCATTTAGAGCTTTGCATGGGTAAGACTCTTCTTTAAAATCACCTATATCTTGCAGTTTTCCATCCTGTCCAGCCAAGCACCTGTTTAAGCAGAGGTGAGACCCAGCATCACAGGCAGAGCCCTGAGCAGGAAGCCAGGCAGAAGCCCTGGCTTCATCTTCACTCCTGCCTGCTATGGGGCCTGGACAATGCATCCAACCTGCATAGGACATCTCAGGCCTCAGGTATTTTTGAATGTCAGATGCAGGACTTACAGAGATACAGGAGACAGAAGGTCCTGGCCTCAAGTAGTTTATAAATTAGGATAGATGACTGTTGACATTGCTTGTGATTTTTCCCTCACTGGAAAACCTCTCCTATCCTGCTTCATAAAAGGTGGTTGGTGGAGTCCAGTATGCCTGCTTGCTTCCACAGCTGAAACCTGGTTTTCAAGCATGATTTTCCCATCCGGGCAATAAAACACCTGTGAACCCATGAATCTGTGATTTTGTAGCCAATAAGATTTATAAATAGCTCCTCACTAGGGCTATTAGGAAGACTAAGGAGGCTTAACATCTGTAAGGTTGTGCCAAGGAGGGAAGGCAAGCAGGAATTCTTAGGAATTGTGGGATAAATTATACTTATTGCAAGTGATCTCTCTGGGTCACAAGGGCCAAGAACACAGAGATGATGGTGACTGAGACCCAGAGGTGGGCTCAGGCTAAGAGCTAAGGGAAAAGTGAGCTGAAATCTCAATGTCTGGAGAAGACTGGTGCAGATTGATGAGGGATACACTGGAGTGGGTTAAGGGGAGGGGGAGTCAGGCAGAGGTGCCGTCTGAAATATCTGAGAATGATACATTATGAAGCAGACCTGAGAAGAATTTAAATTAACCAATTGGCTTTTCATGTTCACTTGTGAATATGTCCAAGACCTAGCCTCCTTGTCTGGAAATGGTGGACTCATCAGAAGTGAACCTCTGTGAGACACTAATCCCTACTAAAACCTGTAGTGGTGGATGAAGCCAGAAAGCCTCAAAGGATAAGAGAAGATCACACCTGGATCCCATCTCAACTAGATAAAGACTATAGTCTCAGGCATCTCACTCCTGGGTAGATTAACTTAGTACTTATTAAGGATTAATTTAATACCTTACCTGGAGAAGTCCTTGAGTATCCCCTCCCTTCTGATAACCAAATAAATATGGGCCACCCAGAGAAGGCCTTGGTCTGAGCCCTGAGAGAATCTTGAATTCTGTGGAGGGCTTTGATCCTCCTGGAGCCCTGAAGTCATTCCATTTGCCTCTTTTTATGTAGCCTTTGCCATACTCTCATTTGGGAGATTGCAGTCCTGATCTGCCTGCAGTGAATAAGTGATGTTATTAAGCTGTTAATGTTACACCATCTGTAAAATGGGGACAATAAGATTATCAATCACAGGGTTCTCATGAGGATTAAAATATTGCTTGCTTTTGACTATATGAAATAGAATTTTAATTTATGCATTCAACTATCATTTGCCTGGCTTGCTTTTCAAGCCAGAAGATTTGGTAAGACATACTCACAGATTTTGTCCAGAAATCTATGTCTGTGAATCATAGGAAGACTTAGTAACATCATCTGTTTCCATGTCTACCCAAAGGCAGGAATTTTCAAGGGATCTTTGCACAGACTCACTGTGGCACCAGGGATGAGGTGGGTTAAGGTGTTGTATTAGTCAGCTTTCTTTCACTGTAATGAAATACCTGAGATAATCAGTTTATAAAGAGAAAAGGTTTACTCTGGCTTATAGCTTTGGAAGTTTTAGTTCATAATTAGCTGGCCTCACTGATTTTGGGTCTGTAGTAAGGTAACATGTCATGGCAGGAGCACCTGGTAGAGACCAGGTCCCATAATCCTCTTCAAGGCCACACCCAATGACCTAACCATCCCACCAGACATCACTTGCTGAATGTTCCCCCACATTCTGTCAATACCACAGGGTGGGGACAAAGCCTTTGGAACACAGGCCTTTGGGGAACATTCGAAACCCAGACCGTACAGGGGCTTCAGGATGGTGACTCGTTCATCACTAGTTCAGTCTCCAACTTGTCCCTTCTAAAGACAAGTGGTCACAATGAACCAGAGTATCTGTAACCAAGTGTCCAGATGCTCCTGCCCCTGCTCCAGGGTAGAGGGACCTCTGTATGCTGCCAGAGTCAGAGGAATAGCCACAATTTCTGGAGAGAGTCAAGAGCCACATACACGACAGGATAAAAAATAAACAGGATTGTTTATTGACTGCCTACATTGGGAAATATGGAGGCTGAATTCCATCATCAACAGTTTTCCACTCCAGGCATCATTTTCCTAGGTATCTGAGTTTGCAAGTCATTAGATGGGCATTTGCTCACCCACTTGCCACAGTCCTCACCACTTCTAAGCGTCTCACACCTGGTCTACCTGAGTCATTTAAATTGCCGCCTGTGCACTAAAATTGCTTGGTCTGTAACTCCTACCTTACCAGTTGGGGACTTAATCCAGTTTATACTGGCTTACAAGAGCTGACTGCTACATTCTCATAGTTTTGTCAGACAGCTTACCTCACATCGGTAGCTTGAAATGAGCCATGAGGGGTGTTACGGTTTACAGCTAGACTTCCAGGCAGAGCCTTGAGAGGGAGACCAAGAGTCCTGGCTTGGTTTTCATTCTCACATACTGTAGGACCTAAACAATGTACCCAACCTCCCTAGGGCAGTTCATGCCCCAGGTATGAGCTTCACGTGTTCAGAGGTAGAGCTGTGAAGGTGACTGAATCACGGGGGTGCTGTACTCTGCAGTGGATCAATCCACTGATGAATCCATAACTGAATGTGCTGTTAGGAGGCAGGGCCCAGTTGGGAAGTGTGGTTCATGGGTGGCACAATCTGGAAGGGTCTCTCTCTCTCTCTCCCTAGCTCCTCTCTTCTTGCTCTGCTTGCTGACTGCCATGATATGAGCAACTCTCCTCTGCCAGTCCCTTCTAGCATGAAGAGATCATGATCTTTTTCTATGCTAAATTAAATCATTTCAAACTACTTCTGCTTACAAGCCATTCTATAATGATCTGAGCCTAACAGTGGAACTCAGCTGTGGTGGTGACACACGGATATCACACAGAAGCTTGGTGAAAACACCAATGTTGGGACTTAGCCCAAGAATATCTGCTGTGACTATGCTGGCTTACACCCCGGGTGTAATGCATGGTACTCCCCAGGTGATCTGCAGAATAAGCAGGAGCCCATCTGGCAGGGATTATAAACCCAGCATCTCACATCTTCACCGCACTAGTTCACAAAGTACCTCACTGATCATCAGCCTTTCTACAATCAGGCGAGGTTGATAGTTTTAATAAATAGGCTCCAACTCTCAATGACGAATACAGTTAGGTTGGTGTGTGGCAGACAGAACACAAGCTTTGGTGCCAGGTGATCTTTTGAGTTTATAGTTTCCTCATCTGTAAAGTAGGGACAATATGACAATCATTTTTGGGGGGGGTTGTTTGTTTTTTGAGACAGGGTCTCAGTGTGTATTTCAGGCTGGACTTGAACTTACTATGTAGTCCAGGTGGACTTCAAACTTGAGCAATCCTCTTGCATCAGCCTCCTCCTGAGTGCTGGGATTATAGGCATGCACCACAATGCCCAGCTCAATCATCATAGGCTTTTTCATGAGAATTAGATACAGAATGCTACCGGTGATAGAAAACTCAACTAAAAAGGATTTATTCTTTAATACTGGTAGAATTTCCAGGGTAGGGCAGTTCCTACGATGGTTCACTAGCTCACAGTGTTTATTAAAGGCTCAGTCTCTTTCCACATTTCTGTCCTGCCAAGAACAGGATCTTTTGACTTTAAATGTTAGACTCATGTTCACAAGGTGACTACCAAGTTTCCAGGTAGACTTAGCAATATCCCTTGTGTGGAGCTGAAGTTCTCCAAAGAAATCACACTACTATTTAGTAAAAATTCTATAGACTGTTTGGTATAGGCTGAGTAGAACATTGTATGTCCCATTCCAAATTGTGGACAGAGTATTATTTATCTAGAGCCAAAGTTATCTCAGGTTAGTGCAGACCCTTTAGAAAAACAGTCATTTCCTTTTGTGTGTGTGTGTGAGAGAGAGAGACAAGATCTTGTTATATAGTTCAGGCTGGTCTTGAACTCACTGTGTAGCCTAGGTTGGCCTCAAACTCAAGGCAATCCTCCTGTCTCAGCCTCCCAAGTGCTGGGATTATTGGTGTGCACCACCACACCCAGCCAGTAGCCATTTACTTTTATTTATTTATTTATTTATTTGGTTGTTTTTTTTTTTTTCTGGTACCAGGAATCGAACTCACAACTTTGCACTTGCCAGGCAGGTGCTGTGCCGCTGAGCTAAATCCCCAGCCCTGTACTTTTAACCTTTATATAAATTATTATTACTGCTGGGTAAGCCTCTGAGAATATTGTTAAGCTGAGCCTCCACCCAAACTAAAGCTAACATTCTTGCAAGATAACGTCTGAAACTTATAGAAAACATTTCCCTGCTTTGCGGTGGTCCCCCTACCTAATGCCTCTACCAATGTATATTTTGAATGTATTGATTTGTGACTTCTTTGTTCTTTAGCTATGAAATTTACATAATCTCTGCTACTTTGGAGCACATCAATCAGGGTAAATTGAATCCAAGATCTTGAGCTGTGGTCCCTTATATATTTAACTTTGAACAAAATATTTCCTTTAAAGCAGACTTGTTATTTTTGCAGTAGCAGAGGAAAGAAGGGAATACTCCCTCCCACTTGTCACCTTTGCATTGGGTGGAAGCCCTTCCCAGAAGCCCCAGCAGTCTTCTTCCTGGGTGCCTTTGGCAAGACGGGGGTGAGGGTCATTCGGCCATTCTAGCTGAAGGGGAGATGGAGTGGTCTCTGGCGTGCTCGGCCTCAGCAATGGCAGGTGGCAGTGCAGCCAGGGCGGAGTGGGAGCTCAGCAGTGTGGAAGGTGAAGAGTGCCCCTGCGGGCCTGCTGCACACAGAGCTCAGTATATGAAGTGGTGTTGCCTGCCTTCCTCTCATCCCACAGTTGCAAACCCATTCCTCCCCCTTCCTTCAGTAATGCTAGCGTCGCCCCAGAACTGGCCTCTCTCCCAAGACCACAGATGCAGCGTGGCCGTTCAGCTAATGAACACCAGCAGGTATGTGACTCCTCCGACCCCGAGAGGCTATTACCCTGGACTATAAATATCCTCTGGTGCGTGGCTTCCTCCCACCTTTCCTAGTGATGCTAAGACCTGGGGGATAATGTCAGCTTCACCTCAATAAAAGATCTTTAGACCTCACTGGCCAATAGCATTCAGGCTATTGGATATCTTTGTAACACTGGTCCCCAGGGCAGGATGGCCATCTGTAGAATTCCTACCTGCCAAGGTGACTATTGTGCTCACTATTGAACCCCCATAAAGTACTGAGGAACCAGAGGGCACACCCTCAATTAGCAACACAGAGGTCAGTCCCCATTAGCGGGAACGCCAGAATGCCTTTCAGAATGTCTTGTCACTAGAAAATCAGTTCTTTTGGAATATGACTTGAAGCAAGCCAGTTTAAGACTAAGAATTTAAAGGTAATGCCACATCTACTTTTTAGCCATACTTCTGAAGTTAAAATGTAATATAATCACAGTACAGAAAGCAGGAAATAGAGACAAGACAAAGAAAACCACCAACAATTCCACTAACAAATAATAATAATTTCACTAACAAACGTAATCACTTGTCACTTTAGTGTAATTCCTTCTTAACACTTTCCTCTTACTGTAGTGCTTCACATAATTATAATCATAGCACACATACCATTTTCATTTTACTGTTCAATTTTGATTTAGGAAACATTTACTCTGCATGCTTGGGTGTGTGTACATGTATGTGCAGGTGTGTGTGTGTGTGTGTGTGTGTGTGTGTGTGTGTTATAGCAGCAGGATCAGTGTTAAAGCTCTAGTAGTTCAGCCAGGCATGGTGGTGCATGGCTGTAATCACAGCACTTGGGAGGCTGAGGCAGGAGGATCACTGCAAGTTCAAGGCCAGCCTGGGCTACAAAGTGAGCTCAAGGCCGGCCTGAACAGCATAGTGAGACTCTGTCTTATAAAGACAAAAAAAAAAAAAAAAATACTCTGGTGGTTCAAGAGAAAGCAGGACAAGTAGCCAGGCATGGTGATATACACTTTTAATCCCAGCATTTGAGAGGCTGATGCAGGAAGATCACCTGGACTACACAGTGAGTTCAAGGCCAGTCTAAACTACATAGGGAGACCCTGTGTCAAAAAATAAAAAGTAGAAAACAAGACAAATAGCAACAAATAGACAATGAGGACGATGAGTTGGGGACATGACAGGGTCACAGCCACTTCTTACAGGCACCCCCAAACCTCGAGTTGGGAGGGTGATCAAGGTAGGCTTCCTGGAGAAGGTGCTCTTGGACACAGAAATGCACAGCAGCGAACTTAGTGAAGAACTGAGAGGGCTTTTCACGGTGGGAAGAGTATTTTTCATGGCGTGGGCAAATCCACATTGAGGAGATACACAGTGCGCTAAGGATACACCTTGAGATGAAGGTAGCATAGTGGCTGCTGGACTCTGTTGTGGGCTGAATTTTGTCCTTCAAGGATCAAAGCCTAATCTCTAGTGTGGCTTTGTTTGGAGGTGGGGTCTTTAAGGATGTAATTAAGGTTGAGTGAGATCACAGGGGGAGGCCCTAATCCGGTAAGACTGGAGGCCAAAAAAAAAAAAAGGAAAGCTTGTGTGAGGATACAGCTAGAAATGGGGCATCTTCAAGCTAGGAGGAGAGGCCTCACCTAAAGCCACTCAGGCTGACAGCTTGGCCTTGGCCACCAGAATTGTGGCCAAATATGTTTGTTCAAACCACCCACTTCGTGGCGTGTTGTTATGTTAGCTCCTATTCTTAGTGCCAGTCTGTATAAGTCAGCGCTCTTCAGAGAAACAAAACCAATAGGAGATTATCTATCATCTATTTATCTGTCTATCATTTATCTATCATCTCCCATCTATCTAGGTTTATCATAAGGAACTGACTCACACAGTTATGGAAGCTGGTAAATTTAAAATCTGCAGAGCTCATGTGCCAAAGTGAAGGTTGTCAAGCCAGAGAATCAACCCCCGCCTCTCTCTCTGTCTAAGATGGGTCAGTCTTTCATTCCATCCAGGCCTTTGACCAAGAGGATCAGATCCATTCACATTATAGAGGGAAAGCTGCTTTACTAAAGGTGTCAATATAAACACCTTTTCAGAAACACTCAGAACAATGTTTGATCAACTGTCTGGGTACTCTGAGGTCCAGTCACATTGGCACATAAAATTAAACATCTCAGACTCCTTGATTAAAAAAAGAAAGGGTAGGGAGTTTGGCAGGGGTCAGAGGTCATCATGAGCTATATTTAATCCAGAGGTCAAGGGAAGGCACTGAATGCATGTAATACATGTTTGGTGTGTTTATTTTAAGAATAAGCATTGAGGCTGTGGTGTGGAAAACACATTCAAGACTGCTCTGTACAGTTGGACAGGTTGGGTAGCACACGGTTCTAGTATAGGCCCATTCCCATCCTGGTCTATGAAAATGGCTTCTCCTGAACTTGTTTGGATATAATCCATAGCACTGTACATGTAAGAGGCCTGAACACAATACAGGAGTTGATCAAAAGCCATGGTGTGTGTTTAAAATAATTATTATAGCAAAAGATACATTACTATTAATCCCCCTCAAAATACTTCCCCATCACCTTGAACATATTTTTTCTAATTTTAAGGAGAAAAAGCAATAAAAACAATGATGCAGAGTTTCAAAACAATAGATTAACAATGGTTAATATATTGTGTATTTAACAATGGTTATTGTATTACATATTGTTGTCTTCAAAGAAGTTGCTCAGATTACAAGATGGAAGCAAGAAAGATTAATCAAACAATATAAGCATAAATTGGCCTTGAACATACTTCTTCCATGATTCCTGCCACTTTTCAAAGCAGTTTTTTTCAAAATCTTCTTTCATGAGTGGCTATGTGCTATCATGGCTACCTCGATGTCCCAAATCAATTCAAAAGGTTTACAGCAATTTCTGTCAAATAAAAACCTTGTGATATGCCCTCATCTCCCTTACTCACTGGATTTAGCACCATGCAACTTCTGGCTCTTCCTCAAAGTCAGAATGAGTATGAAAGGTAAACCTCACAGAAGAGGCCAGGTTGGAGATAAAGGGACCCACTAGGGAGTCATGGTTATACCATATGTCCTACGAGTTCTCAAATATTACACACAATCATTTGGTGGCTTCCACCTTAAGGATAAACCATGATTTATTTAACCATTTTCCTGATGCCAGGTCCATGGATACTTTAGTTATCATGATGTTAGAAGTAGACAAATTTGCTCCATTTTCAAATGCCTCCTCTATAATAACCACATCATTTATCATTTTACTGAGGGCAAAAGGGCTGATCTACAGTATTCTGTTGTCCTAGGCACACAAGAAAGCATGGTCACTGTAGTGGATTAATAACTGGTGGTCAACTTATAAGCCCCAGCTGAACTGAGTAGGTGTGGTGCTGGGTGTGGGAGGCCCACCTGGGGATTGTTGCCAGCAGCATAAGAGGCAGAACTGGAGAAGAAGAAGGAGACTGTTGGGAGCTGAGAGAGGCTGTTGGGAGCTGGTAGAAGCTGTAAGGAGCTGTTGGTTGTTTGGGAAGAGCTCATCATGCTGGCTTTCCCGATGAACTTGGCTGTTTTCATCCTCCAAAGAGCTTGGGACTGCTTTGGCACTGAGAATGGCTTTGGTTCACTTTGGGGGAAGCTCTAGTCCTCACTTTGAGCATCGCTTCCCGACTCTGGAGGGGAAGATGGTGTACTGCTGGTCTTCTGGAGAAGCTTGCTGCACTGGCTTCCCTCAGCTATCTTGACCATTGGAGGAGCTCGGGACCTCACTGTTGCTGAGGATGGCTGTAGTACCTTCCAGGGGAGCTCTGGTTCTTCTGAGTGTCACTTCCTGGCTCCGGTGCAGATCCCTCAGCCTGCTAGCACAGATCCTTCATCCAGCTGGCACAGGATTTCTAGATTCCACCACTGACCTTTGGGTCTTCCCAGTGCAGATCCGTGAAACAGCCTTGCATGAGATGTTGTCATGGGCTCTGGGCTTCCAGTTGAATTCGTGGGAGGCATTGTTATGGGCTCTAGGTCTTCAGCTGGGCTCATGCAGAACATTATCACAGGATCCAGACCCTCAGCTGGTTTCCTTGGTCTTGGTGTGTGGACAGATTTCCTGTACTCTTTTGTATATCATTCTTTGGGTGACTATTATAAATAATCATATAAAATATATGTCCTGTATTATATTGTTCTCCCTTGCAAACATGTCCCCCAAACCAAGACAGCCACCATCCCTATCTCCTTCTTCTGTCTGCAACTCAACCCTCTCTCTAGGGAGTTTCATTTGAAGAAGCATCAGGAGTCATCAGCACACACTGTGCTTATCTAGTGTCAGAAAGCTCTTCAGTTTCCTTCTGCAGACTGAAACCCTGTAATTTTTGTGTTTCAGCAAGTAAATTGCACTGTCTCCATTTATTTATATTCCCTTCACATTTTTAGTAGTAACAGATAGAACATTTCATTCTCCTCCCACTAAGTTGCTACGATTTCACAGGGTTATGTCTTATTTTTGTTTTTGTTTTTATCTTGAGGTGACTGTAGTCTCTCCTGAAGCTTTGAAGGCAAGACTTGCAGCCATAAGAAAATAGACAGAAAAAAAGAAGTGACTGTTTCTCTCTTCTGTCTGGAGAAAAATAGGAAGAAGGAGTAAGATGCCAAATTATCAAAATTATGTGATTGCCCTGTTTAAGTTTTCTAAAACTGAGGACTTAATGGTCCTCCTTGCAGTGTCAGCACATTTCTCTCTGTCTACACTTTTACCTCTGATTCCAGTGAATTTGTCCAGAAAAAGTAAAGAAGATTGCCTTATGGCCATTCGTATACCAGTGAAACATGTCTGGGTTTCTTGTCAAACTCAGTAAAAGGAGCTCCAAGTTGGAGGACAGAGAAGCCCCCCCTGAAAGAGTGGTACAGATGGATGGATTGAGCTCACCAACATCCCTGCACTGCATCTCTTCCAGGCAGTGAGGCTACCTTCCCATTGTCCCTTGGAGTTAGGTGTAACCATATAACTGAATTCTGGCCCATGGTGTAATTCTGGCCCATGGGCCAAAAAAGTGGCTGCTACTTTCAGGCAAGACTTCTTTGCGGATTCTTTTAAAAATGTATTTTATTATAATTATCAATGCATATTACTTCTACAAAGTATTGTGTTTCACTGTGATAGTTCTATACATGCAGGTATCGTGCTTTGATCATATGCTACTATGCTCCCTACTATTGCCTCTTACCCTTTCCTCTTTGACCACTACCCCTGGCTCCATTCTTCCTCCACGGTAGGCTCTCTATTACTTTCAGGGTGTCTTATTTTTTAATGATAGATTTCACTTGTGGAAAAAAATATGTGATGCTTGCCTCTCTGTGGCTAGCTTGTTTTATTTAACATGATTCTCTCAGTTCCATCAATTTTCCTGCAGGTGACATGATTCCATTTTCTATTTAGGGCACATGTCCATCTTTTGTTCATAGGTACACAGGCTATTTCTGTAGCTTGGCTATTACAAACATTGCCACAATAAACACGGATATTTTGGTGTCTGTATAGTATGCTAACTTTAATCCTTTGGGGTATACAAAAGAGTGGTATACATGGATGATATAATAACTTCTGTTTTTAGTATTTTGAGGAATCTCTATACTACTTTCCACAGTGACTGCCATAATTTATGTTTGTACCCACAGTACATTAGGGCTCATCACCCCCCTCATCTTCCCGGGATTTGCTTTTATTTTGTAATAATCATTCTGACTAGGGTGTGATGAGACCTCAGTATAGTTTTTTTTTCTTTTTTTTTTGAAAATTTTATATACTTTGTAAAGATAAAAGTCCAACCATTTTTTAAAAAATAAATGTAAAATTTAATAGCTGTCAGCTAACAGGTAAATAAGTGAAAAAGAAATTTTACTTCTGGCTGGTGACAGTAAAGCTGGAAAATTTCAGATGTTTTGAGGCTTCTGACACAGCTATTTGTTGAACATCCAGTAAATGTTCAAAGATGTAGAGCAGTGCCTATGTTTGGAGAGCAGCAATGCCACTTATTACTTTGTGTACAGCTGAAAGGTTTTTGGTGGTACTGACAGCAAAGTGGTGGCGGTAGGAGGTTTTGGAACATCTAGGTTAAATGGCTTTAGGAGACTTCAGGTTTTTTGATTGGCTATACGATTGAATACATAAATGCTTTGTGCTTTGACTGTCTACCTGAAGAAAGTGTATTGATAGAAATGTAGGACTTCACACAGACAAGAAAGCAAGCTTCAACTTGTCTTACAGGATGCTTAGTTTGCCAGTAGCCTTCAGACCAATTGGTCTGCACTTGAGCAAACACCAAAACAACTGATTGGTGAAAAATAACAGAATAGTGACAGTGTCTAAAGTAACAAAAGGCTACATTTCTTTGTGCCTGGCACTGTAATGAGCATTGCTAATCTATTTTTAAGCAATGGAATGGATGATTTTTCTTAAGTCTACTTGAAATATTACATAGAATATAGCAAGATTTCTGTACACCCTTTGCCCAGTTATCTGAAAGTAAGTCACAAGGTAGAGGACTCAACAAAAATGTTTCGGGAATGCAGTTTCAGTGACTGAAAACACCTTATCTTTGAAACTGAACTCATTTACCCATTCCTTAACTTGATGGCAAAGTCTGGGATCGTACAGTTGTGTCGGTGCTCTTGGAAGCTACGCTGCTCTCTGAATTGTTTTTCTGTTCTTTTCCTTCACAAGATGATCACAGCCATCCATTACACTGATCTGAAGGGCATTATATAACCCTTTAAAACACACTGCCTCATTTGTATTTCAAGATGAATTTCTACATAGACTAGTTAAGTTTCATGCAGCTCAGTTTTTCTGAAGATCAGCAATATCAATTAGACATTTTGAAAGTCATTTTCCTAAATATTTTCAGAAAACCAGTTTATTTTGTAGTTTTAGCCAAACAATGCCTTTTTTTTGTCACTGGATTCACCTTATGTAATTTTTTTTTCAAACAATGAATTTAAATTGCTGAAAAATCATGAACTGGCTTTCTTGTTGGATTTCAGGTGAGATGTGCTTAATTAAGGCCAGAGCTCTTCCTCAAATTTTGATTTTTCTAATACCTCATTTAAAAAAAAATACAGGTAGGTGCTGCATTTATATCTGCTCGTATAAATTCTGCCATATTTTTCACTTCTGTCCTTTCAGTGTGGCAAATCATGTTTTCCATTCACTTTAGCACTGGTAATTTGGAGTATCCGGTACTAGCTAAGAAATGATTCCGTAATTGGGTGTTGTAGTCACCATATATGGATCATTCCTCATTTATAAAGTGCCCCAAGTGCAGCTTCATTTTCCAGACACCCTGATGCAGAATAAAATTTTTCATCATTAGTTACAGCTTGTTGTGTAGTATGCTTTCAAATGAATGTGAACGTTTGAATGTGGTATACAAACCGATTTTTAAGAATACTACGTTAGTCTCAAAATCTGCACAACTATTTACTGTTAAATTATTTTCTCTAGCCTGTGTTACATTAATGTGAACCTTGCTTATACTGTTCGTATGAACCAGGAACTATAGATTCCAAAAACTTCCCTAATACTTTTGGCTTTTTTTCTTTCATCTGGAATATTCTGAAAGGGAACAGAAATCCTGTCCTAGAATAATATCCTGGCATCTATTATTACCCTCTATCACCTCGAAGTAACAGGATCAGCGGGCAGTGATGTCTTTTGTTAAGATTTTTGGCCGTTCTATTAGAAGTGAGTACTTGCATATGAGGCAAAAAACATCTGAGCAGAGAGCTCAAGTTAGGCCCAGGTACCAATATTAGCTCCAGGAAAGCCTGCTGGCATCTCAGGATAAGCAGATGGCATGTTAAGGTTGTGGTTGGAAAGTGCTTATTCTTGATGCAAGTGTTAGCTCATTTGTCTATCTCTGGGTGTCAGTCGTCGTGAAAGCCCCTGAGGTAGACAAGACTTGCTCTCCTGGCAACCTAAACAAGGAGGCTAGGCTTCGAGGAGCTGTATTTCCCGAGAAGTGACTGAAGCTAAATCAGAAATAACTGAAACAGTTCTTCTAGTTTTATTCACGTTTGAACTCCACTGGAGTCACCAAGGAGGTGTCCTCTTCTTCT
>NW_004955438.1:11542822-11559443 GCF_000276665.1 Chinchilla lanigera | reverse complement strand
TACAAGGTCTCAAGACAAGTTAATACAAATCACCAGTGGTTGTTACATTGCATATCGCTATCCTCAACTACATTGCTCAGATTATCAGATGTGAGAATGAAAGATTGCTCAAACCATTGAAGAGAATAACAAAATAATTCTTCAATAAAACCTTAGAGATAATACAGAGTTTCACTAGACAAGATGGTAGGAGTTCACCATTGTAATTCCATTACATATTATTACCTCTCAGTATAGTTTTGATTTGTATTTCCCTGATGGTTAAAGATATTGCACATTTTCTCATATATCAATTGGCCATTTGTACCTCTGGTGAGAAGTATCTGTTCAGTTTTCCCATTTATTGGATTACTTGTTCTTCTGTTAAATTTTTGAGTTTACTTTTCAGTTTGTATTTTTTATTAGTACATATTTGCATTACATAATAATTACATTCCTTGTAGGGAGTTGGTACATGTACATAATGGATCTTGATTCTCTTTTTCATCTGCTATTCTTTTCCTCCTCACATCCCTCCATTTCTTGATCCCTTTCCCACTTGAAAAATCTATTGCCCTATTTCCTATGATCAATTTGCTTGTTCTTTATTTATGTTTTATACTTCTCATATAAAAAGAACTAAGCAATATTTAAGCTTGTGTGTCTGATTCATTTCTCTTAACCTTATGGTCCCAAGGTATATATTTTCCTACAAATGACTTACTCATCCTTTTTTATGGCAGAGTAGTACATGTATACAAATACTACATTTCTTTATCCTTTCTTCTGCCGATGAACATACAGGTTGCTTCCAAGATTTATTTATTATGATTATCATGCTATAAACTTGAGGATGCATGTATCACTGGAGCATTATGTCCTTAATTCTTTTGGGAAGATACCTAGAAGAGGAATAGTTGGGTCACATGAAATTTCCAGTTTTACTTTTTTGAGGAATCTCCAACTTATTTCCATTGTGGTTGTATTGATTTTCATTCCTACCAAGGATGTAGATGGGTTTCTTTTTCTCTGCAGCCTTGCCAGCATTTGTTATTATTTGATTTCTTGATGATGGCCATTCTTTTTACAGAAAGATGGAATTTCACAGTTATAATTTGCATTTCTCTAATGGCCAATGATGTTGAACACTTTTTTCATGTATTTATTGGCCATTTGTACCTCTTTATAAAGTGTCTGTTCATTTTAGTTGTCCATTTTTTGATTGGGTCTTTTATTTTGGGGGCCTAATTTTTTTGAGTTCTTTATATGTTCTAGATATTAGTCCTCCGTTTGAGGAGCAGCTGGTAAAATTTATTCTCATTATGTAATCTGTCTCTTAATTTTGTTGTTTCTTTTGCTGCAGAAAAGCTTTTTAGTTTAATATGACCCCATTTATTGATTGCTGGTACTATTTGGGATTCTGTTCAGAAAGCCCTTGCCTATAACTATTTCCCCAAGAGTTTTACCTACTTTATTTTCCAGCAGATTAAGTGTTTCTTTCTTTTTTTAATTTTAAAAATAAAAGGAAGAAAACATTAACAGTGTCCACTAGTGTCCCTAGTTTTCCTGTTGGTCAGGTTTGCTCCTGAGTGACCTCTGAGAAGCGCTCCTTAGTCTCAGGTTTTCCGGTAGTTTTTGTTTTGTATCTAGTTATCCCCGGTCTCAGACATGGGCATTGGTGTCAGCTGATGGCTGACCGTCTGATCCAGAGTCCCCTTGCAGTTCAGGGAACGTGCACGGGCCAGACTCCAGTTGCACTGGTGTGACAATCCTGGTGCAGTGGACCTATGTCCCCAAGCAGTTCAGGGTACAGGCAAAACCCAGACACAAACTTCAGGGTCGACAGTTTGCGAACCACCTGATTCTGTGTCTCCGGTCAGTTCAGGACACATACAGGAACCAGATGCAGGCCAGATGGGTTGCAATCACAGACCTTCCATGCCTCAATCCCCTAGGGGGTCCTGGAGAATGGAAAGCATGGACTCAAACTGCGAGACCAGCAGCTCTTGGAGCACACACTCACTCCACGCAGAGCAAGCACAGGGCGGGGCTACATGCACACCGCCCCCCAACCAGAGAAGTCCCTGGGGCTTCTGAGCGAGGACCTCCTGTCTGCCGTGGGTGCAGGGAGGGCAGAGACTCAGTCTGTAATTGCGGCGGGGTCCTGGGTCGCCCGCTCTGCCCTCAGGAGGTAGGTGGGAAATACCTGGCTCTCTCCATGAGTTTCAGCTGGGAACTGTGGTGGTGTGAGTAAAGCACAGACTCGAACCACGGGACCAGCAGCTCCCGGAGCACTTGTACACTACAGATTAAGTGTTTCTGTTTTTAACATTTATACCTTTGATCCCTTTTAATTTTAATTTAGTAAATGGTGAAGTATATGGATCTAGAGTCTATCTTCTACATGGAGATAGCAAATTTTCCCAGTGCTGTTTATTAAAGAAACTATCTTGTCTCCAAGGTATGTTTTTTGGCCACTTTGTTAAAGATAAAATGGTTAAATGTGCCTGACATTTTTTCTGCATCCTCTATTCTGTTCCATTGATCCATATGGTTTTTTTGTGCTAGTACCATGCTGTTTTAATCACAGTAGCTTCATAGTATAGCTTCCAATCTGGGATGGTGATGCCTCCTGCTTTGCTTTTGCTACCCAAGATTTCTTTTGCTATTCTGGGTATCTTCTGGTTCTGTCTAAATTTTACGATTATTTTCTTCAGGTCTGTGTAGAATGCTGTTGGTATTTTCATTCTATTGCATTAACTCTGTATATTAGTTTTAGAAGTATGGTCATCTTGACTGTATTCTGCCTATCCAGGAACAGGGAATACCTGTCCACATTCAATGTCCTTTTACAGAGTACTATAGTATCCACTGTAGAGATTTTCACTTCCTTGGTTAGGTTAATTCTTAAGTATTTAATTTTCTTTGATGCTATTGTGAAGGGCATTGTTTTCTTACTTAATCAGTGAGCTCATTATTAGAATTCTTTATATATTGCATATAAATAAAGAAAATACTTTCTTCCATTGTAGGCTCTCTCTTCAGTTTGTTGATTGTTTTCTTTGCTATGCAGCTTTGTAATTTGATGTAATCCCTTATGTTAATTGTTTTTGGTATGCTATTCAAGAAATCATTGCCTGTACCAATATCTTGAGATGCTTCTTTATATTTTCTTATAGAAGTTTGAAGTTTCAATGGAAATGACCCATTTCAACTGTCTGCACGCAATTTTTTTTCCCCTTTCTCCACCTGGTTGTTGAATAAGGAGGACTCTGAGACTCCAAAAGTGGATGGATCTGCAAAATGGAAGGAACATGGATCCTTGAATGATTGCCTGAAGTACAACACTCCCTATCTGACCCACATTGGAATTACACAAAATTGAGCATATTAGCTCTCTCATTCCTAAGAAACAATACACAACATTTGCCACTTAACAGATCAGAGGTTTAATTGGCTCATGTTTTAAGGTGATTCAGTCCACAGTCAGCAGGTTCCAAGGCAGAAACATCGTAGTGGAAGGATGTGGTGTAGCAAAGCTGCTCAGTTCATGGCAGCCAAGAAGTGGAACAGGCGAACAGTACCAAAGATAAGAGAGTGAGAGACCAGATATAAACCCCCAAGCCACACCTCCACCACCACCCAGACATACCCTGAAGTATTCCCTATCCATCCCCCAGGCAGATCTCAAAGACAATCATGTTTGCACTCCATCCTAACTACCACATCCCACCACTTTATTGGCTTGATACCTAAACACATCTCCTTAAACTATATTTAATTTCCAAATAAACACAAGATCATAACTTTGCCTAACATGATACAAATATTCTACATATAACCAAAACACAACAATCCCTTCCCAAAAGTCTCTAGCATTTTCCAGAAATCTTCAGCAACTCAAGACAAACTCTTACCTGTGAACCTCTGTGAAAATAAAAGGCAATTTACATAATCCCCAAGTATAATGGTACAGGGTAAACATTCATATTCCAAATGGGAGGAGAAAGGGGATAGAAAAGAATCTGACCAAAGCAAGACTGAAATTCAGCAGGCAAACATTAAGTCCTGTAGCTTCATGTTCAGCAAATGAGGCATACAGTGAGTTCCAAAAGGCTGAGCATCCCCAGCCCTATGGTGTTGCTGGTTGCAGCCCATATGATCTCTCTCTTGATCTGGCTTTACTCACAGCCTACACCTTTCCTCAGCAGATGTTCCATGTTCCTGGCATCTCTGATTTCCTGGAGATTCCACTTAGCTTCATTCCCACAGCTTCACACACTACCCTCTCAGGAGCTCTTTGTCTAGCCTTCAAGGCTCACCTTTGAAATATATTTGGAAGCATCCCTGACCCCACAACTCTTGCACTTTGCATCAGTAAAACCTGCAACATGTGGATGACACCAGGACCTGCTGTCAGTGGGGACAGTACCCAGACCCCCTTGGACCATAGTTACAGCAGCCTCTGAGTACCTGGATGGTTGAGCACGGTAAAATGAATCTCAAGGAGCCAATCCCCTAGGAAATCCTTCTCCAGTAAAGCTCCAGGGACTCTTCTCAAGTGAATTGTTTAAGCTTTTTCACCATTGAGCCTGCCATGGTTGGAGTCTTATTTCTGAGATGTCCTCAAGGTATTTTTCTTCTTGTCCTGTTCAAAATACTTGAGTTTTAAAATGGCTCTAATCTCTTCAGCAACCAGACTCTTGGCCTTAACTTTATATATGGCTCTTTCTGTACCAAAATTTTAAGTTTTTCAGATTTTTCTACTCTGCATTTGGCCTCCAATTCTCACTTACAAACCTGGCTAAAAACAGCCATCAACAGCCTGAATGTTTGGCAACTATGAAAAATTTTATCCATCAATTAGTTCACTGCCTTTAATCTCAGTCTCTCATAAATTCTCAGGAATTTATGATATATGAGCCAAATATAGACAAATTTTCTACCACAGCATAATATAAATGGCCTCTAGATCAACTACTAACATAGTCCTTATTCTCCACTGAAAACTCTTAAGCCTGTCCACATACCTGTGAGCGATTTTGTCCTCTGAGCTATGATAAAAATCACTTATCAAGCTCTGTTTATAACCCTCTAGAGCTTCTCTATCCAGCCTCTCTAAAGCTTTCCAAATTCCTCTTACAAACCAGTTCCAAAGGCTTTTAAAACACATGGTTAGGTGTAGTCACAGCAACAACTGCACCCTTGATACCAACTTTCTGTATCACTGTTTCCCTAAAAGTAAGACCTATCTGGAAAATAATCAGTCTTGAATTCTAGAGACCAAAAATGCAGCCCCCAATTAGCCTATCTTTACCTTATCTGCCTTACAGAGTAAGCTATCAAGCAAGAGACAGTGCTTCTCCTACAACATAACCCTCTCTGAGGTTCCTCAAGTGATCAGAAAAGCAACTGCTTTCTGAATGTTGAGTCCATGTGTCACTGGAAAGGGATAGAGGTGACTACAGCCAAGAAAGCACTGAGTAAGAGCAAAGCATTGAAGACAAGTGATTGAGGAAGGGTCCCAACTTGGAAGTGATTATGATACAAATGTCTTCCTCCAAGTGTACCCTAAGAAGAGTGATTGTCATAAGGGACACTGATTCATGATTCTATGAAGAAAGTAAAGTGGTTATATGAAGAAGGATTGAGGAAGTTCCTATCTAGTTAGGAATCCTCTCCTCCATGCAGGATCACACAGATAACTAAATAGAAGTGTTTATCAGCACACCACACGGGTTGTATGTAAAGGCATGATATATGGAATGGACTTCTGAGACAGAAGTCTTCATTCATCAAGGGTTGGGAATCTCTACAAGGCTAGCAACCAAGAATACTTGCAATGCATGAAAGATTGTTCCTGGGCCAGTTCTGGGTTGTCCTTGAGAGCAATTAATGACTTTCTGTATGGGAAGGGAGAAAGAAAAGTGCTGCTTGTGTCTGCTGATCTTGTCACAAGGAGCTGGGAGTACTATGTTGGCTAAAATTAAATCAAGCATTTCTACTTTGGGACCACCACGCAGGCCAGGAATGAACCAGGCTAAGGTGCTAATGCAGCTGGGGCAGTGAGCTGGTGGCCAGCTATCTGCCTCCCCTCTGAATTATCAGCTACCATGCCCTCCAGGTGACCTTTGGCATTCTCCCTGGATGTCATAGCTCTCTCCCTTGGCACTTCTCCAGCTCAAGAGGAAAATTCCTATGATAATGAGTTGAAGGAGATCACAATACATGAGGAAATAGAATCACTGAATTCAGTATTTTTCCTACGCATTTGGGACATCCTATGGACCCCTGGCTTCCCACATGCCTGTCAGCTCAGTGATGGGCCCGAGAGCTCCACCAGAGGACTTGACCCTTGATGTGCCACAAATTCCTCTTTTTTTCTTACAATTGTTTCTGTTTTCATCCGTGTTGTTATTGTCACTGATATACCCAAATCTTCCTAGGACTGGGCCTACCTCCTTGCTGCATGGAGGCTCAGATATATCTCGGTCAGTTCTATTCCCCACTTCACCCCCATCCCCAGCCAGGATGTCAGTATGTCTTAACCTTGAAGAAAGCCAGATGCATTCAGAATGGCAATGATGCCCACGTGATACCTAATGCAATAACAAGTCTCAGACAGTTCAGGGAACAGCCTGTGAAGGATACACACTGTTCTTAGTTAAATAAAGAGAGCTAGAGGGCTCTGTTTAAACACAAGACAACTCTTACAATCAAGAATCAGTTTTGTTTGTCAGAATCTCATCACCCATTCCCTCATATCTCCCTCATTTGTCTTATAGGAGTGTTCTCCTGGAGGGAAGCGGTGGAGCCCATCCTCACAGACCAGAGCAAACTGACCCTCAGCTTATAAAAGTGCTGTGAAGCAGTGGGAGCTTTAGCTCCACTGGCTGCTCTGGCAGCTCCTCAGGTTGGCCTTAGTGTAGACTCATGACCCTAGGTCTTATTCTCATTACATTTGTAGAAGATTCATGTTATATAAACTCTTCAGGACTCACTTTCCTAATCTGCAAATGGAGTTAGCAAGTACTATATAGTAAGCTTTTCACAAAGATAAACAAAGATAATATGTGCCATTTATATATGTGCCAAGTGTTTGACTCAGTGCCTGGTACTGCCCATGATATACAAACAATTAGCTGTAGTAGATGTCATAATGGTGGCAGTGATAGTTACCCCAGGGCTTATTAGGGTCAAGAGGAATTCATTCTACTTGTTTCAGAAGATGCTAACCAACTGACCGACTAGGGTGCCAATGACAAGAAAATTGTCTGCCTATGTATAGCCTACAAATGTGTCTGCCTGTAGTATCCTTTCCACCATGTGGAAAGCTGCAAGTCTGTCCCAGAGCTCAGTGGGGGTCCTGCTCCATGCACAGGGAGTAAGCTTGCCTTTACCAGGTAATAGTGAGTCACTTTGTAGCTCAAAGTCACCGTCTCCATTGCAGGGACAAAGACATGTATGCTAGGCTAACAAAGGCCTCTTTCTCACTATATTTTGTTCCAGACTTAAATATGACACACTGCCCTTCCATCCTTCCACAAATGTGCCCTTCTTTCAGTGTGCCCAGTTGCCATTTGGCTGTTCAGTGGCAGCATACTCCAATGATGTGTGGATTCTGAGAATGTTCCCTGCCACTCTGCTATTTCATCTTAAATCTTCAGCAGCCAGATAAGATGGGTGTACTGTTAGTACATTCATAGATTGTACCTTGAAATGGGAGAACTCCTGCAGGAGCTTTTTGTCACTGACTGATGTTGACTTTTTAGCATTTTTGATTCTCATGGAGTAACCTTTTTTTTCCCTAACTTTGAGCCCAAGTTCTGTGTGCTGTTGATTCTCTGAGTAGAGGACCTCATGTGATTTCCACTCTGATGAGGTCCCAAGAAGAAGGTAGAGGAAGTACAGGATGCTAAGGAGTTGAGCCTGTGACGTCCTTCCCCTTATGCCTTGCACACTCTCTATTTTAAGTACTTCTGTTTGCCACCAATTTCTATACTTTTTTTTTCCTGCTTCTAGTGGTATATTGGAGGTAGTTTTCTTGTACTTATGAATTATGAAAGTTGGCTTTTAAATATTTAGGAAATTCACAAGCTGCTTTTTAATCCACTGTAACCTGAAATCAGCCAGGGTGGCCATATTTACACCATAGGAATTGGCAAATGCTAAATTTGAAGAGTTTTTCCTTCAGAGAGTGGGTTTACCCAGTAGACCAATACTAACTTTTATCCTAAATTCCTGGATAGCCAGATGCCTTGTGGATACCTCCACATAGATGACCCACGGACACTTCAAACACAATGAACTGCAAGCTGAACACAACCACGTCACCCCAGGGGTCAGGGAATTCAGATAACAAAGGGAAAAGTCGTGAATTTAGGCAGTGAGATGGTTTCAGTGACTGGGGAAATGCTTCCCGTTTTGCATCTAGAGGCAGGAGTAACAGTTCGGGTGACTGAGGAGTGAGTCCATGAGTAAATGGCCTGATGTTTGGAGGCAAAAGTTCCCCTTCTCTGCTGTAAAGGAAATGTAGAAATCATTTCATCTCTAAGGGGAAGAAGTAAAACAGTACTCCAGCTCTTACTCCAGCGGAAGGAGAAAGCATCTGAAAAGGATTAATTCCTTCATGCACATCAAATCGAATCTAGAATGTGAATATTTTTATTTTCCCCTTTGTTTTAAAACTCAAGGTTCTGAATCTTTTTGTACAGTCTAGTTGTGGTAAGAGGAGAAGGCAGAGGTTTAGGAATTACTGAATGTTATTTATGAAATCCCCAGGACAGTGGGCACAGTTCTCCCCGGAAGTGGATGGGGCAGGGCTTACATGCACAGAAGATATAGAAGGGGAGGGAAACTCAGGGGTACCCCCAGACCAGGTGACACTGTGAGTTTTCTGGCTCTCAAGAGCTGGCTCACCTGTATGACTTCCACTGTTTTGCTTTTCATGCTCACATGCCAGACAGACGTTGTTCATCAACCGCAGGGTTTGTCTCAAACATCCTAGAGTCCTTCTCAACAGCCACTCCTAAGCAGTCCAAGTTGGTGCACATGATGAAAATAATTGGCCACCCCTGCCCTCAGTCCAAAGGAACATGCGGTAAAAGGGAAAGACCTAGGATTCTTGTAGTATGCTTGCCGATTGTTTCAGACATCAAAATATTTGTCTATGCTGTATAGACTTGGGTCAGGGTTTACTGTACATTACTAAAGATTATATATCTATAGATATATAGATATTCAAAAGCACAAAAGATATAAAAATTGTTAGGTGCAGTTTAACCTGCAATAATTCAAGTGTCATGACCAAAAGACATGTTGTTGTTGCTGTTGTTGTTTAGTTGTTGTTATTGTTGTTGTTGCTTTTGTTGATGCTGATATACAATAGATTTACCCAATAGGGTAAAATACTGAAATTTAAAAGTTTGTGGCTGATGCCACATCGTGTAACCAGTACATAGAGGCCTAAGGTGGGATCAGAATGTAAGACTTGAGATAATGAGGATGTGTACCAGACAATCCTCAAGCTCTGCCAGCTCTGAATATTTTGATTCTGTGATTTGCAAAATAAACCAGAGCATGTTAGGATCCCCACTGAATGGAAATTAGCATCCCAGTGCTAGTACAATGAAAGTAGGGGCCACTAGCCAGTGGGGTGAGGATCTGGCATGGGAACCTGGTTTGATTGCACCTGGTCTCTTGTTTGTGAGTGACGTTCAGATATGCTTCCGTTTGTTATAGTTTAGATCTAAAAAGTCCCTCCAAAGTCTCCAACTGTATATTTGGAAGGTGACTGGATCTGGGGGGTGTGAGACTGATGTGTTCAGTAGCTGAGTGTGCCACAAGGGAATGGGGCCTGGATGGAGGTGGGTTATGGGGGATGTGGCCTGGAAGGGTGCATTCTTGTCCCCGGTTCCTCCTTTCTCTTATTCTTTGCTTCCTGGCTCCATTGTGTGAACAGCTGTCCTCTGTCAAGCTCTTCCACCATGCTGTTTCTGCTTTCGAGCCAGCCAAACACACACTAAACCCACTGGAAAGTGAGAGCTTCTTTAATTGGACGTGTTGGTTATTCTGTCCCAGTGACAGGAAAGGAACTATTATCTCTACTGAAATTCTGAGTTCTGGCTGCTTGCACAAAGGTAAGCTTATAACAAAAGGTGAAATTAAGGTTCCTGGAGGAAGGCATTTGTGACTCTGAGGAACACTAATCTGTGCCAATGCCTTGTGTTGCTTCAGTAATACAGTCTGAATATCTACGCTATGGACATGCCTATGATGGTCTGTGTGTCTGCCCATCAATAAAGGAGCCTCTCTTAGGAACAGCTGAAGATCCCAAGCTGAGATGTTTTCATTGAACTTACAGAGGGCTTGGAAGCCATGCCATGTTTTCAGAGAGAGCATCATAAAGAGTAGCAAATGATAAAGAGTGGCTTGATTCTTGGTGTACACCATCCATAAAGTCCTAGGCCCAGTTGCACAGCCTTTCATGGAGCCAGTGCTGTGATTCTGAATCCTATTTGTCTTAAAGTCTCATCCTTTCTCTACACCTTTCTGTCAAAACCTCATGTTTGAATCAGCCCTAACATCTACCCCTGCCAAGACTATGGTATCACAGATTGTTACCCCCATGTGGTGCAACCCCCAGCCAAATTAGATCCATTTCCTCATTTCCCACCTATTTCTTAGCCTTCTGAACGCTGGCCTTTATCATCGCTCTGCTAGAATTGGTTTTACTAGAGTTCTCAAGTGTCTCCATAAGTTTAAATCCAAAGGGAGACTTTTGCAGTCCAGTTCCTGCTTATTATCCTCTCAGTTGAGGTAGCACTGTGGCCTACACATTATTGGGATGGTCCACCGCTTTTGCTGATATTCTGGCCCCTTCCTTGACTCTTTTCCAGTACCTCCTCTTTAAACATGAGATTGAGGTCAAAGATTCTATTCGTACACCTAACCTTCTGTAGGCTTGTCTTGGACAAGCCAATGCCTCCTTGTATTCTTAACCATGGGATAGAGTACCAAATCATACCTCCTAGTCTTTCTTCTGATGTCTTACTCATTTATCCAGCTTTTGACTTGACGTCTTGGACAATCTATGGGCACTTGCCACTCAACCTATCCCAATCAAACTTATCATCCCCTCTTCCCTGACTACCACCTCTTCCTTTACTTCTTCTCTCTGCTGGTCAATAGCGTCATCATTTTCCCATCACCTAGACTGGCATTTAAGATTAGGCATGGGTCCTCTCATGTTCCCAACAACTCAAGAGTTAATTCTTGCTCCCCAGATCCAGCCCTTCCTCTCCACCCTAGCATAAGCACGTATCTAACAATCACAATAGCTTCCTACAACCTCTCTGCCTTTAGGTTTATTCCTGTCAACTCACTTTCTGTATTGCTGCTAAAATTATTTTCCAAATGTGCAAATGTTGACCAATTCATTTCCTAACTTAAAACCATCCTGTGATATCCAGTGCCAATAAGAGAAAGTCTAAGCCCTTACCCTAGCATGCTCATCAGTCCCCACACCACCTCGATATTCTGGAAGATGAACATCCTGTGTCCTTCTCCATCTAGAACGCCCTCTGTCCTGGACCAGTGGGTGCATTTACTGCCCCTCACTAATGCACTGCAGCATTCCCTCAAGAAAGCCATGCCTCTGGTGCGTATCTGCTTAAATTCCCCCTCTTCACTAGTCAGTGTTTCTAAAACCCTCTGTACATGTCTCTGTGGAGTCCACACCTGAATTTGGTACTGCACTGATCTATGTTAGGCATTTGTCTTCCTTGTATGTCAGCTGAATTTGGTACTGCATTGATCTATGTTAGGCATTTGTCTTCCTTGTATGTCAGCTGGTATCTGAATCCCTTTCTTATGCTTGAGGTGTCCCCTACTTCAAATGGGAAATGCCAGATATCCCAGTCTTCCTTTCAGCTAAAGTGAGAACTCCTGGTGTTTTCCTCCAACCAAATACTATGTATCAGGATTGTCCTAGGACTTTGTAACCCAGAGAGACAGACAACTTGAGGACTTCATTCTTTTTTTTTTTTATTTTAAAGATAAAAGGAGGAAAACATTAACAGACACACAACCTTTTACAAAATAGCAAAAGAACAGCACAGACAATACAGAGTTACAAACAAATGGTAGGAAATTAACAATCCTTGTTGTATTACATATTGATATCTTCAAAGTGGTTTCTCATGAAAACAAATAGAGACATGCAATATTGATCAATCAGGGACTCATTAACAGTTTCTTTCAGCAAAGAAATAGAAGGCAGCAGATCAACTATGTTAACTATCCTGTATATACGTACATACAAAATTTCTCCCTCTTTCCCTTCTCTTTTCCCACATCCCAGTTGCCCTTTACCCTTGAGCATTTTCCTATCATTTCACAATGTCTATCATACCTCTGAGTTTATATTAACTCTTTCAGGTTTTACACTGGTGAGACAATGCGGTGCTTGCACACGCAGGTCTGATTTATTTCGCTTATGAGTATGGTCTCCAGTTCTGACCATTCACCTATAAAAGCCTGAGGACTTCATTCTGGTGGGGATCACCACAACAGTGGCGGCTGTTCCAGTGGCCATAACTGGGTCACGTGTTTCTGGTACCAGAGGTATAAGCTTTGGCTGCACACGGCAGTAGCTTCATAAGATCAGCCCTGTTTAGATGCCCAGCTTCTACTCCAGTTCCTTGCCTGATTCTGCAAGCCCCCAATATCATTTTCATTTTACTTTTAATTGACTCTATAATAACTCCACAATAACTCTACAGATTCATAGGAAAATAGCCTCTTTTTGGTTTCCATGCCCCTTTATTGAGACATAATTTACTTACTATAAAACGTATGCATTATGACACAATTCAAGGAGTTTTAATAAATTTATGGTATGGTGTGACCATTATCACAATACTGTTTTAGAACTCTATGGGCCCAAAAAGTTTGTTCTTGTCTGTTTTCTGTTGATTCCCATTCATTTCTTAGTCCTAAGTGATGATATCTGCTTCCTGAGTCTCTAACTTCTCCACAAAATTCACACTAAGGAATTAAACACTCTATAGTCTTTTCTGTCTGCCCTTTCCCACAATATTTCATCATTTTTACCTTTAGGTGCAGGCTTGTCATTGCATGTATCAAAGTGTTCTTTTTATTGCTGAATACAGTTTCTCTATATAGATCTACCACATTTGGTGTACCCATTTCCCAGCCAATACCCTTTTAGTAAATCCCTTTTCTATGTAACTTAGCCAATTAGTGTGTTCTGTTGCCAGCAAAAGCTCTGATTACGTTCCTCCCCACTTTAGAATAGGAGTTCCTCAGTGGCAGGGGTGTCTTCATGGTTTGGGGTCTGCAGTCCCTGGCATGAATCCCAGCCATGGAAGGTATAATGGATGTTCAGTAATTGTGGCACTGTTATCTACACTGCCAATAATATCTGAACTGAACTCAAGGAGACACGATATATATCAGTATTTTTATTCTGTTGCTTCTGAAGATGAAACAATTGGAGCAGATAATAATTTTCTGTCTCTTGCATGCATGGATGCTCCACTGCTCAAGGAAATGTCTATCACCTTTACCTCCACTCTCCCACCCTGCTTCTTCTGCTGGGCTGAGTGTTCTCTTGTTGCATGACCTGACTCATCAGAAACCCACAGGTGATCTCTGCTCTTGGCTATGTTGCCTTCCTGCCCCTCCTCTTGTCTGGGATAGGAAGGTTGAGATGCCCTTCCTTGTGGGGTGGCTAATATGTCTTCTGTAATATGTATGCTGTGCACGTACCTGAACTTTCCAGGCTGCATCCTATTTATACATTCATGAGGAAACACTCAAGAGAATGTCATTTCATCAAATGGAGCTGAACAGTGGCTCCGCTTCAGAGGGATTATAGCCTGTTTTTTCTTTATTTGTAAATGTGCTAGCCTTAAAAAAAAATGCTGTATTTTGTCAGAGACAGGTGATTAAACACCTTTGAATATCTGTCAGTGCAAACCACCAGATCATTAATACGGTGCCAAAAGAATAGCTGAGGAAATGTGACTTAGACCATTGTTGTTCCTTTCCTTGTTTGAAACAAATAACATTTACATCTTTGGACAGAATGTTTTGAAAAATCACCCAGTGAATCAGTGTTTTCCAGAGTGACATCAGTGGTGTCACTTTGGCGTGCATCTGTTTAAAACCTCAAAGTGGATATTTTAGTCTGAAGCAGTAGTTGTCCTGAAACGGAAAAGCTTCTAAATTTCCTGAGGCTCTGGAAGCTTTTGATCTTTCTCTGGTCTCTCTCCTGTCTCTCCTCTCTCTCTCTCCTCTCTCTGTCTCCTCTCTACTCTCTCCTTTCTTCCCTTTCCCCTCTCCCCTCTTATTTCCTCATTACACAATGTAGTCTCTCATTACTACACAGTTTTGAAGTAACGTTTACATCTTGCTAATATCTTGGCCTGGGTTTTGAGAACAAAGGATTTTACCTTTTGGTAGAGTTTGGAGGACTTTCCTGATGCTTGATTTAAAGAAGTGTCAATTAGTGATTTTTCAAACAAAAACAATTCAGGAGGAGGAAACCTTTCTTTTAAAAGTATAGCATGTATATTCACTCTAGGTGTTTATGAAGTAGAATGTTTTTACACTACATTAATAATAAAAATACCTCATTCGTTCTTTTCCAGTATAGTGTTATGGTTTTAATAAAGAGTTCTATTTTCAGTGTAAGTTTTCTTGAGATGTACTCCTGTTTGTTTCCTATGGATTCCACCACATATTTTATTCTCTTCAATAAAAAAGACTAACAAATGTGCATCATAACAACTGCTATCCAGCACTTGGCACTTTATAAATCTCATCACCTTGATTATGCCACTCGATCCTTACAATAAACCTCTGAAGACAACAAGATACTGTTTTGCAGATAAGAAAACAGGTTCTGCCATTTTTTGGAGGACTTGTCTAAGATTGTACAGAATTTGCAATAGTTTGGTTCAATACACAGTCACCTTATACTTTGTGCTCAGGGTTAAGGAGACAAATGAAATGAAACTTCTGTCTTCAAATCGAAGTCTGGTGATTGTGGAGCCAGGAACTTAACCCAAGTCTTCTGGTTGTAAATCTTTGTCTGCACTTGGCTCTGTGGTTGGGCCAACCTTAGGCAAAATGATCAGATCAGAGAAATCTGTTTCCACCGGCAGCCTCCTGTCTTAAACTCTCTTTCATCTTTTATTTTTCTCATCCACCAAATATTCTGATGCTTTCCAAGGCTCTCCCTTAGATTTGTCATGCAAGTTCACCTCCCTCCTCTCTTAACTCAAACAAAAGTCTGACTAGGTTTTACACCTACCATATATGGTTTGAAGCTACCAAACTCTGGTATTGTTTTGAAACGTTTTTATCGCAACCTACAGGAACAGGATCACTTATAAGCTCATAGGACTACTGTGAGAAAACTTTTAAAAGGTACTCCTTCTCCACAGAATCACTGTCCTGCGGCAGAGTGTGACAGTCTCAGCCCACCCACCCCCATCCCTTTAGCCAAGAACTTTCTACAGGGCATAGCCTACAGCATCACAGGGCTGTCTGCGTAGTAGAAGAGCCACTTAGCATTGTCCTGGGGCAGCTAGTGGTGGTACTTCAGGGAAAGTGTTTGTGGTCACTCTCCGTGGTGCTGAATAATTGTAGCCAGCAAGGATATTACCTCTTCCATGTCTGGGTCCCCAGTGATTCTTGACAAATTCTTCCACTGTTCATAGGTTGTCTTTGTTTTATTTTTTCTTCTGGATAAAAATTTGCCCCCTTTTACACACACTGTCACAACACAACTAAGACCCATGATTCAGGCATTAAAATTTAAGAAAAGGAATGGATTCAGGCAGCCTGTGTTTGAATCCTTAACCCATCATTTGCTAATGGGACCTTAGAGAGGGGTTACTTAGCATCTCTGGACTTCAGTTTGTTCATCTTTCAAGTGAAGATAAAAAGAACAAATAACTCATAGGATTATTTGGGGGATGAAATGAGAAAATACATGCAAAGTGCTTTGAGAGTGTGTCATTTGTAGAAGGAAAATTGCAGTAGTTTTGAGGAGTAGTAAAAGTTTTAAATGTGATAATTGATATAATTTTAGGAGTCAGGTCATATTTTCAACAGAAATGTCTATCAGAAAGAAACTAATGAAACTTCATCTGTAATGGTCAATATTGAGTCAAAAAAGCAGAGAACATACTTGTTATGTTAACAGAGAATATATTATATGAATTAATGAAACAGATGTTGAATAGAAGATAAAGCTAAAAAAACCATAAAAGTAGCTCAGAGACAGTAATGGCAAGATGCAGCTACAAGCCCTAGGGCTGGACCAACAAAGAGAAGAAGTTGGTGTCTTGACCATATTGAAGGTTCCAAAAGGAACACCTCCCTGCCCATGCAAACCAATAAGTAAGAAGGACTTAATGAGTAGTAATAGCTTGATAAATTATCAGTCTAGTCTATTCAGAAAGAAGGGCCTGCTATGTGACTCAATAAATTATCTCCTCTGTTCTATGCAATGTATTGTGAAATATTACTTTACATTTAAAAACTAAGAAAAATTATTTAAAATTGGAAAAATCAAAGAATGTCACATGTCCTTTAATGTCATATTGGA
>NW_004955438.1:11532027-11541027 GCF_000276665.1 Chinchilla lanigera | reverse complement strand
AATCAACCAATAACAAATGCTGATGAGGCTGTAGAGAAAAAGGAACCACTGCTAGAGGGAGTGTAGACTGGTGAAACCATTGTGGAAATCAGTTAGGAGATTCCTCAGTCAACTATGACTAGAAGTCCCATTCAATCCAGCTATTCTCCTTCTGGGTATTTTCCCGAAAGAATTGAAAACATCATATCACAGCGATATATGTGCACCTATGTTTATAGCAGCACAATTTGTAATGGCTAAATAGTGGAAGCAACCCAAATGTCCATCCACTGAGGAATGGATAAAAAAATCGTGGGATTTTTACATAATGAAATATTACTCAGCTATAAAGAAAAGTAATCTCAAGGCTTTTATAGATAAATGGACACAACTAGAGACCATGCTCATAAGTGAAATAAATCAGACCTGCATGTATAAACACTGTATTGTCTCACCAGTGTAAGAACCTGAAAGAGTGAATAAAATCTAGGAGGTACAATAGACATTGTGAAATGAAAGGAAACTGCTCAAAAGGAAAGAACAACTGGGATGAGGGAAAAGAGAAAAGAAAGAAGGGGGAAATATGTGTATATGTATACATAGGATAGCTAAGATAATTGTAATACTGACTTTTATTGCTCTATTGAAAGGAACAGTTAATGTTTAAATGTTTGACCAATCTTACATGCCTATATTTGTTTATCTGAGTATCCAAATTGAAGATATCAATAGAGAATTATATTTTTTTAAAATCAGAGTTTGAGAAGAATTGGAATCAGAGCGGATACTTTGCTTAGCTGAGGTCACACAGAAAGTAATGCGATCAGATTCCTACTCAAGTTTTGCTGACCCTAAAGCCCACATTATGATGTCTTGGTATCTTTACTCCAAAATAACTCTGTTTCATAGAGAAATTACATAAGGAATTGCTGCCAAGTTCCTGATAAAGTTTGACAAAATTGAAAATAAACTGGGGTGATAAACCAAACTAAAATATGCAGGGTAGATTTACAGACTGAGACAGATCAGAAAAGGTCAAGGGCTTATGGAAAGCAGAAAAGATCATGAAAATGGAAATGAGTGTCTGAGAAGGATGGCAGTAGTGTTGACAAAGATGAATTTTAAGACAAACACCAGACTCCCGCTGTTTAAGACCTGGTCTTGTGGCCAGTGGCCAGGGCTAAGCCTAGGTAAACCCCTTCCCGAGCCTCCTTCCCCAGCTCTCAGCCATGGGCTCCCAGGCCTAGTTATACTGTCAGGAAATGCTAGGCTGCCCAACCAGGCTCTCCTGACAAATTCTGAAGGCACTTCCTGCAGAGCCTAGAGGAAAGGTGCTATTTTGGAATAAAGAGAAAACAGCAACAGCTATGCAGGAGGCTAAAGCAAACTTGTAGGTTTCACTTAAAATTTTTAGTGCCTAAAATTTAGCCTTCAGTCAACTTTACAAATACACATAGACCTCCAGGTCAAAAGCACTGTGGGGAGTTGGGGGAAAAAAGACTCTTGAAAGGAATCTTTGATCCATCTACCCACTCACTTGTTCAGTCAACATTTTTACTGAGGTCGTTCTATGCCCCAGGTTCTGTTTCAGCCCTGGAAAAGCATCAGGAACAGGATCATGGAGATGTTAATCCTTGTAGGGCTCAGAACTAGTGGGAAAAATGGATACTAAATAATCTACATATATATTCATGCATCACTTAATGATGTTCTGGGCAATGATGGACTATATGTATGATGGTTGTTTCGTAAGACTATAATGGAGCTGAAAAACTCTTATTGCTTAGTGATTGCATAATGTCATGACACAAGATATTACTCGTGTTTGTGGTGTTTCTGCTAAACACACCTGTTGCTTCCAGTTATATAAAAGTATATAATACATACCATTTTGCACCATACATAATATTCCTAATGATAATCCACTATTGGTTGGCTTATGTACTTGCTATACTTTTTTAAAAATTTATTGTTAAAGTATACATGCTATACTTACCAAAAGAAGTAGTTTAAACCAGGCATGGTCTCAGCCACAGGAGCAGACTGTGGTGACTGAAAAGCCTGGGAAGTATGGGGAACAGAGTGAGACAGGCCTGACTTCAGTGCACAAAGGACCAATGCTCACAAACACAGATGAAAAGTCCAGTGGCCAGAGCTGGAGCCTTGGACTCAGTTGGTGTCATGGTAAGACTGGTCATGGTGAACCCCCAAGTTCCCTTGCTATGCCAAGGGCTCAGTGTTGAGCACATCACAAGGATTCCTACCCTCTTGAAGCCCACAGTTTAGCAGGGTCAGAAGATACCAAAGAAATAATCACCTAAGATAATAATGACAGCCTGAAGTGAGGGAGGTGACTGCGTGTAAGAAGGACACCTCCTCTATGATTGGGAAGTCTTCTTCAAATTATTAGTATTCCATGTCTGTGGTGACAAGTTACCTTAAATTTAGGAGTTCAAAACAACACAAATTTATTCTCTTACAGTTCTGGAAGTCAGGAATCCAAAATGAATCTCAGTGAACTAAAATTAAGGTCTAGGCTGCATTCCCTCTGGTAGCTCCAGGGGAGAATCTTTCTCACTTTTTCCAGCATTGACAGGCCACCTGTATTCCTTGGCTCGTGGCCTCCTTCCATCTCTAAAGCTGGCAATCCCACTATTAGGACCTCTGCTCCCATTGTCACACCTCCTCTGACTTTGGCTTTCCTAGCTCCATCTTGAAAAGGTCTTTGTGATAACATTGCTCCCACCCAGGTAACCCAAGGTCATCTCCTTGACTCAAGATCTTTACTTTCATCACATCTGCAGAGTTTCTTTTGTTGTGCTGGATAACACGTGCACAGATTCAGTACTGGATGTGGATGTCTTTGGGGTCCATTCTTTTGCCTATCACACTGAGGAAGTAACACTGACATAAATGGACGGACAAGAGAGAAATAACTGAATGGACTGAAAGAGTGTGAGAGAACATCTCAGAAAAGGAAATGGTGTGAACAAGGGTCCTGAGGCAGGAACAATAGTGGGCTGGAGATCTTTAAGAAAGGCTAATTGGTAGAGCCCAGAGAACAGGGAGGGGAAGTGGAGGGAGGGGAGTGAGAGTGAGATGGAGAGGAAAGGTGGGAATTTCATGGCCTTTGCCCTGCCTATGAGTTTGGATGTGGATGCATGGAGTCAAGAGTGGATACAGGAAGACTGTTAGATGCACAACAGATTTGGAGTCACTTGGGCTACCACTTAAAAGTCCTCTGGCCCTCCTAGGTAATGTATATGAGTCACATACACCATACTCAGAAACTTTGATATTAAAGTTTGATATTAAACTTTGATATTAAAGAAACTTTGATATTAAACTTTGATATTAAAGAAAGCTTTTCTTTCTTCTTTTTTTTTTTTTTGGTTTGTTTGTTTGTTTTGTTTTTTTCCGGTACTGGGAATCAAACTCATGACCTCGTGCTTGCCAGGCAGGCACTGTGCCACTGAGCTAAATCCCCAGCCCCGATATTAATTTTAGTATGAGAAATTAAAGATATATAAAAGTAGAGAGAATGGTTTACTAGAGGCTCCTATGTCTATCTATTCCTTAGCTATAACAGCTAATTAGTTTATGGTCAACCTTCCAGCACGTGTAGTCCTTCATTCCAACATTATTTTGAATCAAGCTACAGTTGTCTTATCATTTTATTCAAATTTATTTCAGATTGTGTCTGTATATGTATAAGAACTCCTTAAAAATAAATGCTGTTCTGAAAGCTGAGAATGTTCTGCACTGGCTCAGGACATATTTGTGGAAAGAATTGATGAATGTATTTAGACAGCCTTGTAGGAAGAATATTCCTATCCCTTCTTCTCCCTTCTTTGCTCTGGATTCCAAAGTTCTTTTCATGGTAAAATCTACAATCTCTCCAGGCAGGGAACACTGATCTGAATCTTCTAATGCTCGATGTTCCATTCAGCCACTGTCTTGGCGCTAAGCAAGATGCCTTTTAAAATGACAAAAGAGAGTCATGTATCCCACGGTAATGACACTGCTTATGTCAAGGACACTTGCACTTAGCCCTTCCTCTTTTCCAAAATTCCTCTACATTGCTGAGTGTGAAAGTGAGAGGTGGAGAAATCGCTAATTACACCTTTTTTACAGGCTTTGGGTTCTGTGACTATTTCAAGGAAGAGCAGAATGATACTGATATTCCTCCTTTCAAATAAGGACACGCCTCAAAGGTTTTCTTTCCTCCTCCTCTCCAGAAGAAACTCCATTTTATGACAATGTTCAGGAATAAAACCCCAAACACACTAGCTTGAAACAATCATTTTATCACAGAAACAAATCTCATGGGTTCCAAGCCATATGGACAGATATATTGATGGAACACCTTCAAATCATACATCAGTACTTCCTCTTATCCCCAAACTCTCCCACTTGTACTACTGAATGCTTTTCCTTTCAGCCACTCTAGTTAATCCACCACCTATGATTCTAGGTGGTTGTCTAGCTGCACCAAAACACACTGGCTGAGAGTCAGGAGATAGTTTTTTATTGAAGTCTGGATGTTACTATTGGAGGAACAGGCAATGGACACTGAAAACACAAAAATAGATATCCACCACAGTCCACCCCTTGAAGGCCCTTCTTTTATACATATTTCTTTCCGTAAGCCCAGCTTCAAAATATCCGGGCAACATAATGCAACTGCTTCATGTTTAACACTAAACTCAGTCATCTCATTCTGACACAGAGACATCCCAAAGTCTTGCCTACCTACTGTATTCTCAAGAAGGATGAAGTCTCAAATGAGTCAACCCAAGATTTTTAGTTTTTTTTCTTCTTGGTGGCCTCCACTGAGTTTGTTGTTCTCACACAATAACATATCTGGAGGCAAGCAGTCCCCTGCTTAAATTAGTGATGCAAGGAAATCAAGAGACCATGAGCTATGTTCTGTTGTCCTTCTCCAGCATATAGAGTACTGTAGCTCCAGCCATCATGTCTGTATCCAAGGGAGAAATAAGGAAGAAAGATACGCTCAGTGCACATGTTCCATTTTTTACTACAAATATGAACTCAGAAGATCTCCTAGAGGCCTTCAGAAAACTTTCTTTTATATCTCAAGGGGCAGAATGGTGTCACATGCCCACCTCCACCAGGAGAGGAGGCAGAGAAAGCTCGTGTTTTACCTATTGTTCCCCAAATACAGTTGAGACTCTATTAGCACTCAGAGTCTAAAAATTCCCTTAGGGATAGATAATGAGGACATGGGTGGCATGGTTTTTCAAAGGAAAGTTAGACATCAGTTACCTACAAAAGAGAGGAATCAATGCCAGTTAGGGAAAAACCGCAGATTGCTATGCATTTTCAGATACACGTGTTTTTATCATAGGGGGGAAAATTGTCTCTGGACTAAATACAGCAACATAATCTCACAGGAATTTGGGGAAAATAAATTCAATTTAAAAAAACATCTTCCCAAGAAAACAAACCATGATGACTTGTGATTTTATCAGCAATTTAAGAAACAATGAAAAGAAGGCTTATAGTGTGCTGATATGTTCCTTATCATCTCTAGCATAAGGTAGTTTTTAATCATGGGGACACCAAGGAATTGAGGGCCGCCCAGCAGCCTTCTCTTCCTTCCCACAGCCTTGGAGAGTGCTAACACTAATTTACATAACCACTGACACTAAATGGCCCAAAGTCTCTGCTGGTCTCCATTCCTATGTTCACCTCAGTTAATATTTCTGGGTCTAGAGCTAAGAAAGCTTAGGAGAGATTTTTTTAAAGCAAAATCTCTTCACAGGAACAAAGTGTTATTATTTCTAGGTGGGATTAGTTGGCTCATCCAACCAGGGTAAGTCCAAAGGTCCACTTAAAGCCCTAGCCGGGGGCAGGGGTGTCCTCGTGGGTGATCCTGGGGCAAGGTGAGGTCCAGCAAAGTGGGCAACAGCACAAAGTGAGCTACAGTTTAGGGCAGAAGAGCATTCCCACGTGTGGAATTGCTGTTCCAGGCATGTCCCAAGGGATAGGTGCTAATAGAATAGACATCTTCACTAGAAATCAAGAAATGTGAAGCAAATGCTAATCTAGGCTTCTGTCTGCTCATTTCTCCCCGCCCCACACACACACCCAGCTAACCTGAAATAATGGTAGAAATTATTAGGATCACATCTGCTATGCAAAATAGTGTGAACATGCTGAGCAATGGTGACCCAGTCTGAAAAAGAGCACATGTATGTCTTTGGGCTCAACTAAAAAAAGAATGCACTAATCCAAAGTGCATCACTCAAGCAGTTTCTAGAGCCCAGGGCCCTTTAAATTTATCACCCCACAGGGAGGGAATGGAAATCCTTTTTAGGATTCATACTCAGGATTTTAATCTGTTTTCTATTTTTAACCTTTGGAAGAGAAGATGAGACCCTGCAAACTAAAAGAAGCCATTATCTTTGCTAAAGTAATTTCAGCTCAGGGAGAGAGAGTCCAATTTAGATTTTTAGGGCTTTTTAAAATTCCTTGCAAATTAGAGCAGGTTATAATAAGAAGAGTTGGAAAGCGGGGGAAATAGATCCTGTGGGTACCAGGAAATAGGGCCAGATATGTCATTGTGCATATCACATTTCACTACTTTCCCATACCACCCCCGTCAACTCCCCCAGCCTGGTCTGATGCATCTCCTCCTAATCACTCCTCTCTTTAATCTCCATTCTACAATTCTGTTTGTGCTTTTTTCTGCATTTAGTTCTTACCACCTCCTCCCTTCCTGTACTGTAAACCTGCAGTGAACTCCACACTGTCTTCAGAAATGAATGCAAATTCTAAAGCAATAAAACACACACCTCTCAACCTACCTCCTGGCTCCAACCTGCCTTTGAAAGTCATTTCTTGTCTTTGCAGAAAGTGACCGTTGCCTAGAACAGCACCTACTACACATTCAGGTGTAGTTGTCCAGCATATGTTAACCAGCCATGCCAGTTACTATCTCCTATGTGTAATATTTCTCCATATTTTGTACAGTCAAGCCATTCCCTTTGCCAGGAACAGTTTTCCCCATTCCATCTGCATGGGGAATGAGTTTGTATTCCTGAATCTCCTACTCACATGTCATCTTCTTTCCATAGACTGTCTGACACTCCTGCCATCTGTCCACACACTCCAGGCAGAATCATTCTGGGTTACTGTCCTGTATTCTGAATTCTTCTGATGCAGCACATCCTGCATTGTATATTGATATCTGGTATGCTATAAAAGATAATTGGATTCCTGAGAAAACTTACTTTATCAGAATTGAATTATAAAACCAATCGATTCAGTGAGAGATAAAAGGGGTTGAGGTTAGGGCATTTAAGGCTCACAATAACAGAGTTAGTTTTCCTGCAGGAATTTCAATAATAAGGGCACTCTGTAGCTCTCAACATATTTCATTGCAAGCTAAAATATCAAGTTATTTGATCAAGAAAAACAAGTGTCTCATTTACCTCACAAGCTACACACTCGTGAGCCTCCCAAGCCCTAATCATATATGGCCTTGACCTTCCAACTTTGCTAGCATCACAATTCTTGACACACAGTTACAAAAGGACACAAGCACGAACAAGTATACAAAACAAGCATCACTCACACCATTGCAGGTCCTGACGCTTTGTTCCAGTAACTGTCCACCTGCTTGTTGGCAACTAATCCCTATGGACAAGCCTGCTGTGACCAGGGGCAATCAGAATAATGCAAATTGTGTTTGTTAATTCATTGGTCAATCTCCAATTTAATTAAGAAAGCTGTCACTGTAGGAGAAAGATATCTATACAGTAATAGATTATCTTCCTTCTACATGGAAGAACACCAAAATTAGAAATAGTGTCTTCTTCAATTCCGTCACCCCAAGATTGCTAAACTGATGATACACATCCTGCGTTACCCAGACAGTTAACTTTAGTCTTGAATTTGACTAAAGCTTGCTTAGTGCCTGAACCCTTTTAGCGTGTATTGTATGCATTTCTATTCCTCACTTCAAACTTGTATATATTGATAACAAGACTTTACTGTCATGAACTATTTTAATAGACAATTGACCCATTTATGATAAGATATTAATGTTTATTGAGAAATAAACTAAGCCCTTTATATGAATTACCTCATTCACTGCTCCTGTTAACCCCGTGACATAAGAATTATCATTGATGCATTACAAGATGAGAAGACTGAGGCTTAGAATGTCAATTATTGTCCTCTGAAAAAACAACTGGGAAATGATAGAACAATCATGCCAAAATAAATATTTTTCAGTTCAAGTAGATGCTTTCTATTACATAATTGGTTTATAACTCTTTACTACAAACAAAAGGTTAATTCATTTATTTGCACATTGTCAGATTTTGCAATTAGTTTATATTGCAGGATTTAACTGCTTAATGTTAGACATTCAATGGATACTTTGTCTCTGTGGTTGAAATGGTGCTAACTTAAACATTTTTAAACTAAGATGACTATATCTCTTTTCTCTAGCAGAAAATCCAGGCCCTCAGCCATACTTTTATTCAGTGTAGCACGGGACCATAAATATTTTCTAAAGAAAAACCTGACCATATCTAGAGGTACTTAATTACAGTGAGGCTCCTTTTTAACCAGAGGATGTCAAGCCACTCTAAAAATTTGCTATTAGAACACGTAGGGGTTCCACACAATGTACACCATCATACATGTCCTGTGGTAGTAGTCAAGGTATCCCTTAAACTCCCTGCTGCCTGAACTTTATTAAAAGCTTAATTTGTAAAAATAAAACTTATGAAAGATGTATTGAAGGCATGTTATACATATAGTTTTGTAGATGGCAGATATATCTTGAATCAATTTTGATATGAAGATACATATATATACAACATATATATATATGAGAGAGAGAGAGAGAGATCAAATCAGGGTGATTTTAAGGAAACTATTTAATTTCTTTGCACTTTAGTTTGTTGATTGGTACCATAAGGTAGTTAGGCTTGGTGACTTCAAACTGGTTTCCAATACTAATACTTTCTAAAGTATTCTCATGAA
>NW_004955438.1:11513002-11531927 GCF_000276665.1 Chinchilla lanigera | reverse complement strand
AGAGAGAGCGATCAAATCAGGGTGATCTTAAGGAAACTATTTAAATTCTTTGCACTTTAGTTTGCCGATTGGTACCATAAGGTAGTTGGGCTTGGAGACTTCGAACTGGTTTCCAATACTAATACTTTCTAAAGTATTCTCATGAATTGAGACAACAGACCATGGAGAAACAGATTAGGGGTGGCTGTGGAATTAAGAGTTCAACTTTGAAGCTGGGCATAGCGGTCCACTTCTATAACCTCAGCTACTCTGAAGGCTGAGGCAGGAGATTTGCAAGTTCAAGACCAGCCTGGGCAAACTTAGCTAGATTCTGTCTCAAAATAAAAAAAAAAAATTAAAGGATTGGGGATGTATCTTAGTAGTAGAGTGCTTGCCTAGTCTGTGCACTAGATTGATTCAGTTCCCAGTTGGGAAAAAAAGAGTTTAGTTCTTTGAAATATGTTACATTAGAGCTTTAGGTGGAAATGTCAAGAAGACTGAATATGTAAGTCTGGAGTAAAGAGAACAAGTTTGGGCTGAAGATGCAGGTTTGAAAATCACTAGCGTGCAGGTTAAGATTAAGGTTTTTTGTTTGGTTTGGTTTGGTTTGGTTTTTTCCCGGTACTGGAAATCGAACTCACAACCTTGCGCTTGCCAGGCAGGCTCTGTGCCCCTGAGGTAAATCCCCAGCCCCTAAGATTAAGGGATTGGATTTGGAGAGAACAGAGGAGGAATGTGGCTTTCCACCACTTCCTAGACCTGTTAGAACTTCAGCCTGCTCTCTCTCCTTGACCAGTTTTCCCCATAATTACCCACCATCAATCAATCAATTCATCAATCAATTAATCAACAAACTGAAAACCTATAATGAATGCTTCCCAATCTGATATCTGCATTTCTCTGTGTTCTACTTTAGGACAACAGGATTTAATGAGGACTGAACCGAGTGCTACTTCAAATTTAGCACCTTCTCCAAAGAGCCATTCTGCTAGGACGCACCCATCCCCTAAGCAAGCAGGGGAGCCAGTATTGTGACCCACACAATCACAGTTCCACCTTCCCCAGTCCATGGAAGTCTCCTTGGGGAGAGTGAGCACAGCCTGCTCATCTTTGAACCCACCCCAGCGCCTAGCACAGTGCCAAGTCAGCCAGTCTGTTAACCAGCTGATGGCCGTTCTGAAGTCGGGGTCTGAATGGTTTGGAAGAGTGGGTAAGTAATGTATGAGCCAAAACTTTGCCTTACCCTTAGTTCCCAAAGGGAAATTTACTGGGTCATGACATAAAACCTGGAAAAAACAGAAATGGGATTGGCCATATGGGACAACTACCCAAGGGCCCCTAGGGTCTCCTCTCCCTCCAATTTCTACTTTTTACTGGACGTGTGTTTGGTATACTATTACTCATCTACACCCTTCCTAAAATTTAAAGCTTCAGCAAATCATCTTCATTTGCTTTCTATTATCAGACTCCATACTTCCCACCCTCTACTCATTGTGTAAACTTCTAGAAGAAAGGAATTGTACCTGTCATGTTCCTCAAGCGAGGACTCTGTCTCAATTTGGTCATCCCCAAGCCCAATCTATGTCTGAGATTTGAGGTGCCATGGTTCATTTTCTTTTCCTTTCTTTTTTGTAGCAGGAATCGAGCTCAAGACCTTGTGCTTGCCAGGCAGGTATTATGCTGCTGAGCTATAGCCCTGGTCCTTCATTTTCATTTTGAGTCATGACTCTGTGTCTGAGTTGGGAGGAGACACAGCACTAGAAAAAAAAAAAAACTGGGGCCAGGGGTTTAGCTCAGCGGTTCAGTACCCACCTGGCAAGTGCAAGGTCCTAAGTTCGATTCCCAGTACCCCCACTAACAAAAATGAAAACAAAAATAAAACAGGTAACAAGACCTTCTGCCAACATTAAGAGCAGAAAGGAAGCCAGGCATGTGGCCCTCAGCATTCAGATGGCTGAGGTAAGAAGATCGCCAGAGTTTTAGGCCAGCCTGGGCCACACAGTGAGTTTGAGGCCAGCCTGAAACACAAAGTGAGATGTGTCTTAAAAACAAAGAGAGAGAGAGATAGATAGATAGATAGAGAGAGAGAGAGAGAGAGAGAGAGAGAGAGAGAGAGAGAGAGAGCAAAAAGGATATAAGAAGTAGTCCCATGGTACCTACTAAATATAAGGTCTTCTTGGTCCTGAACTGTCCTTAAATATATGTGGGCATTATGCCCTCCAGGCTCCTAGCTTCTGAATTATCGGGATCTGGATATACTTTTAAGATACATTCTCTGAATACTACACTTCAACCTGAGTATAGCGACATTATTTTCCAAACCGAAATTCAAACTACATAGCCCAATAAACATGAGTAAAATAGGACACAACATTTGCGTTAGACTCATTGCCTTTGCTATCTGAGCCTTGACCCCATGAATGGCATTTACATGGGCAAGGGTTGGCATTTGCTCACACATATCCTTCCCAGTCTCACTTGCCTCTGATATCCAGCAATGAGTCCAATTTCCTTTAACCACTTGGAAAAGTGGCAAATTATAGAGAACAAATGTCCCTTCCAACAGCAGGAGAGACACCTGCCTAATGAATCAGCAGTTATGCAGATGGTGGGATAGAGAAGCCAAGCAGGAAGTATCTGGAGTCGGCTTGTCCTGATGGGCAATCAGTGCCTGAGCATTTTCCTCCTCTAATCCTGCTGGGCTGGACCACGTGGCTTTCCACACAAATGTAGGTCATTTACAATGCTGTCATTGAGCTGTTATTTCTTATTGCCAAGACACTGGAAAACCTAGAGCAAATAGGAGAAATTATTTCCAAGCTGGTGCTTCTCACTTAAAGCAAAGTATCCAGATTTTAAAAGCTCTATTCTTTCGTTCTGCACTCAGAGCTATGATTATTCTTTGGTGTTGCCCAAATAGCCACTAAGTTTTTATGAATGTGCACTGAAGATGAAGCAGGGAGAGGAGGCAGGTTGGGGTCTTGTTTTTAAAGGCAGGAGTTACACAATTTACTCTTAAATGTATTTTAAAACACTATATTCACTTACAGAAAGAATCAAAATGTCATCATCTATGCCAAGGCTGGGAGAAACATTTGGCCCTTGGTTAGCCGAGAGAGAAAAATATCTACAGTATTCTGCTAATTTAATTTACCATTTTGCAGAAGTACCTCTGTTTAATTCATGAAATTTAATCACGATCATGCTGAGATTTATTGCTTCTCATTAATGTTTCCTTGAATATGAGTGCAAAGACCTAGGGTTGAGAGGAAAGAAAGATTCTTTCCAATGTACTGTAAGACTTAATTTGGACTTCATTAAATTTCATTAGTTCACTAACACAAAATTTATGACACTTACAACAGAGAGTGGGATGGTATTCAATCTTAGTTTAATCTATGAGAAAGTGATTTTTCTCTACAGGTGAATGACATTAAAAAGTCTATATGGGAAGAGCCTACATACATGATAGAATAAATATTCATCAGGTACTGTCTTTTACATATAAGTACTGTGCTAATTTTAAATTTTAAATATTTTTATTAAGAAAGTGTTAGAGACTCCCACTTGACGGAAGTTTTCTACTTTGCTTACTATTGTTTATTTATTTGTTCCCTAGCCATTTCCAAAAAAAAATTTAAGCCAACCTACAACAAAAGGCACATTTATACAGGCAAAATTGACTTTTTTTTCCTGATGACATCACACACAGAATGTTGAAGCATATTTTTACTACATTCAGAGGATATTTTGGGTAGTCTTCTAAAAATATGTGATAACTGTGAAATTCATTTTCAAGAGCTCTGGGAAGTGCTACAAAAATAGTATAGCAATGTTACTAGAAATTCCAGATTATCAGTGACATCAACAGTGTAAACATTTATTTCTGATTAACCCTAAGGGAAGCCTTTAGCTAGGCAGGGTACTCTCCAGGTGCCAGGAATCCAAGGATTCATCTTTTTTGTTTCATTATCCTGGTACTGACTTTCATCTTTGAGACACCCCAGGTCCCAGATTGCCACCAGTAGTGAGAATACTGCCCAGCCCATAGGTAAGAGTAAGACAGCAAAGACAAAAGGTCCTCCAAAGAATAAGTGACCACATACAAGCAACCTTCCTAGAAATCCCAGTAAAACATACCCTTACAATTCATTGGCCAAAATTTATTCACATAGCCACACCTTTCCACAACGGAGCTTTTGTTAATAAGGGAGAAGAAGAGAATAGATATCGATAGAATCAGCTGGTTCTTGCCTCAGATACACAGCCACTCGCTTGCACAGCTGAAATTGTAATAGAATCAGAAAGGGAGAAATAGAAAATTAGGAGTAAAGAAAATAAAACAACTGATGCAGTTGCTATGATTGAATAACAGATTTGATGTTGTGCTTCTTGACAGCCAGGGCAAAAAAGAAACAATTATTTTTACTAAATAAGCAAACATATCGATTTCTCAGAGCCAGGTGTGATGGGGCACACCTCTAATCCCAGCACTCTGGGATTAGTGATTTAGCAAGACCTTGTCTCAAAAAATAGTAACAGGCTGGGGATGTAGTTGGATACTGTTATGGTTGACACATTGTGTCAACTTTGGGGAGTCTAGAGGTTAGGCTAAGTGACTCAGCAGTTCTGCAGTTGGAGTGAAAAGCAGTTGGAGTGAAAAGGACATGCCCTTGCCTTTCTGGGATATTGTTCATTGTGTCAGTTTGAGAAGTTTAGAAGGTTAATTATGTGAATCAGCAGGAAGCCAGGGTGCTTGCAATATAAGAGAGGGAAAGAGGCTCGCTCTTCTCTGCTGCTCCTCCCTTTTGCTCTTGTTGCTTTGCTGTTCTGCCGCCATGAACAGTTTCCCTCTGCCATGTGCCACTGCAATAACCCAGACTTCAAAACAGAGCAGGGAAGGACTGGTTTTCAGCAGAGGCAGGACTCAGGGGTGTTCTCACCAGACATTGGATTGGGTTCTTTACCTAAGATTACAGAAGCCAATAGTCAAAGCAGCTAGAATGAGAGTCCAGGTCAGCCTGACTGCAAATATATTCCCAATCTTCTTTCCATTCCATGAAGATATTCATGCAAGTGCAAAATAAATGAGGTAATGTACTCTAAATAGTCTGACCTTGTCCAAATTAGACCTTAGAGTGCTTTCAGGGGTAGATGTAACATTTATTTGTGTCTTCCTTTCTGAAAAATCACCCATCTTATCTGGCTGCTGAAGATTTAAGATGAAATAGCAAAATATTAAAGATTTTCTTTCAGCAGATGTTGTATAGTATTGTTTTGCTACCTCCCCAATTGGGGGAAAACAGATAGCAAAATGGTCATACTATGTGTATTTTCTTTAAAAAGTATCTTAACTGCAAATTTTCTCCCAAAGCTTAATCTTTTAATACTTAATAGTTTAAACTAACTTTCCTCATTAATTAGTAAGATCAGTGGGGCATGGTCTTTAGGATAAAGGTAGTGGCCTCTGATCTCAGTACCCCAAGGCAGGTCAAACCTAGATTCTTGCATAGAATAGATGAGCAATAGAATTTTGTTGAAGCAAACATCCAGCATCCTTATCTGACCCTGAAAACCACTAAGAATTTGTGCTAATCTTATTGTAAGTTCAAAGCAGTAAACCCTGAAGACAATATAATTTTGTGAATAATTATCATGTGAGTGAAAGATTGCTTTACCTACTATTCTAAATTTATTTTAGGCCATAGAAAATAATAGGTTCCAAATGATAATATAATTAACACCATGACCTCCATGAAAAGACTAAATGTTCTAAAGGAGTAAACCACATTTGCAGCATGCTGTGAGCCAAGATGTGTGGAAAAGAATTTTGTTTCAATAATAACTTTGTTTTCCCGGTATTTTCCTTCATTGTCCTTCTCATTCAAGCAGCAAGACTCTCCCAGGAAGGCTGTGAGAACGCCCCCACAGCATTGTCCCGGCTTTGCTCCTAAAAACCAGAAGTCCTAGCTGGGAGGCAATGTCCTAGACAAATACTGAGAGAAGGGAGCTTTCCTTGAAGATGGAGCAAGTATTTGCCAGACACTGGGAAGGAGAAAGTGATGTGGCTACGGATGCCAGTAAGTTCTCACACAGGGGCCCAGCAGTCTGCTTCCTGGTAGATCCAGCACCAGAGAAGAGATGGAAGGTTTGTGAGACTAGGAAGCTCACTACTGTGACCGCACAGTATTAGCGAGGACACCATAGTAGCAACCTGCATGGACTGATCACTATAATACCTACTACCAAGCCTCACACATTGTCTTTCCAACAAAGTGGGAGGAACAGTTGAAGTTCTGACTTGTACTAAAAATGTATGTATGTTTGTTTATTTGTTAAGGAACTTTTGAACACAGAGCTGAATTTCCCTAAGTTAAATATGAAGCAATTGCTCCTGCTTCCCAGAGTTGAGAAGAGGGTGGGCAAACAATCATGTCATGGCTTATGGGCACTATGTGAAGGACAGTTCAGCAAATCTTACAATTATTAGAGTTATGGACCATTGGACCTTGTAACTCTACTGCTATATCAAGTTATGATGGAGTTACATCTTGATAAACCCATCATAAATTGAAAAAAGTGTGAGTCGAAAATGCATTTAAAACACCTAACCTATCAAACGTGGTAGCTTAGCAACACAGCACACTGTAGTGTCGGTTGTTTCCTTTATGATTGTGTGGCTGACTGGGGGATCACTGTCAATATCCAGCATCTAAAGGGGATCAGGCTATATATTGCCTGGGAACCTGGAAACGGTTTAAAACTCAAAAATTCAAAGTACAGTTTGTACTGAATACGTACAAACTTTCCCACCACTGTAATTTTGAAAAATCTTAAGTCAGACCATCATAAGTGGAGACTATTTATGATCAATTTGTAATAAATACTAAATCTAAGGTTCAGTAACAAGAACTTTCAGTGGAGCCTTGTTCACAATAGGAAAATATAACAGAAAATGAGAAAACTCTCCAATCCCAGGGCTGAATCAGTGTTAGGAAGGTAAAAGCTCTTTTGATCCTTAACTGAACTAGATTCCCTTTTCTACATAAAACCTGGTGACAGAAGGGTGGCCCTGCCCATGGGCTGGTGTGCACTGCTGGTGAGAGCTCGTGTGCTCAGTTCCGCCTCTCCCATCAGCCAAGGGGTGTTCAGTAAGCGTCTATTGGAATTGTCCTCAGTGTAGTCTATGATAGCTGTGCTTGTTCACTAAATAGTCTGAAAACTGATGTAATATGAGTGCAGAGAAAGAGTAGTTCTATGAAAACTGTGTTAAATGCCTAGGAAAGACCTCATGAATGAAAAGTGCTAAAGAATTGCCGTAGAATGAGATGTCAGTAAGACAACTACAAAGGAATGGGAAAACTTTATAATGATTTTGCACCAGGATTTCTTGGTAAGGTCTTTAAATTCTTATTCTGTATTAAAGACCTAGAAAGTAGAGATGTAGATGACGCTCTTAAGGGTGTGTTTAGGTTAGACAGAGGGCTGGGGCTCCAGTAGTAAAGATTGGCACAGTAGTAAAGATTGCACAGTCCTGTGCTCTGTGCAAAGACTCTAGTGAATGCATACATATGAATGTTTTCTCTTGAACTAAAATGCATAAGGTTATGTATGTAAAAATTTGTAGGACTTCACAGTCTGATTATTTGTCTATTAATGGAGCAACTGCTGAGACATTGAGTCAGAGGGAGACAACCACACATCCATAGAAATGAAGTTCTGCACCAATCAAAAGCCAATTGTAGAATATTTTTAACATAAAAAGGGCTTCACAGTCCACCGCTAAATAAAAGGATCACGTTAAAATATGCACAGCATAATTCCACTCACATAAAAAATACTAGTGTCAAAATACAAACTGCATTTTTAAAACCATTGAATTGGTGGGAATATTGAATGACACTTATTTCCTTCTTTATGTTTTGCATATTTTCTTCCATGTCTACAATAAATATTTTGTGGGAAAAGTTACAAGGAAAGTGTGATTTTGCTTAGAAAAATATATACCTGCATCCCAAGATCGAAGAAAGTAGAAGTAGCCATGTCCAAATTTCCTTTTTGTCAGTGCTATTGTTTAACTAGTGTTGGAGAATGAGTTCCCAAAATCACCTGGCAATGGTATTTGGAGGTGGAATTTTTGATGGATAATTGGGATTAGATGAGGCCATGAGGGGAGGGGCTCCAGGAAGACATTGGTGGCTTCAGAGAAGAAGTAGAACCTGAATTAGAATGCTTGCTCTATCTCATGTGATCCTTTCACTATGTTGGAAAGCAGCACAAGGTCCTCACCAGATACTGGTACCATGGTCTTAACTTCTCAGCCTGTGGAACCATGAGCCAAATAAACCTCTATTCTATATAAATTATCCAGTCTCGGGTATTTTGTGATGGCAACAGAAAACAGATTAACACAATCCAGTCATACTGGATGAAGGATCTACCATACTCCACCATGACTTCATCTTAACTAATTCCATCTATAACAACCTCATTTGTTATAAGGTCATATTAAGGTCACATTGTGGTCAAATAAGGTCACATTTTGAGGTATTGGAGGTTAGGATTTTAAGATATGAATTTTGGGGATCATAGTAGAATTCATCATAGCCAAGGCATCCCCTCTTGCCAAACTCCAGTCTGCTGGACTCAGCTCACTTTGCCTATGACACAGCCATTTACACTTCTGTCTGAAGGGCCAGTCTCCCTACTTGGCTTTGTTCAGAAAGATGTCCTAATGCCTTCCACTCATCCTGCTGCACAGGGCAGAACAGAGTAAAGGGACACCCAGAAGCTGTCCCCGTGAATACCCCATTCTGTTCTTCACAGGACTTGGTCTCAGCACACTCCAGGAAAGGTGACCTTTTTAGCAATGCAAATTACCATTTCAAATGGGAATGTCCCACTTATAGGATGCTCACTTCAAACTTAATTGAGGAAGGAAGTTCCTGGGGTTCTTCTGGTTCTACTGACTTAGGTCCTGCATCCCTATTCTGAGAACGACCCCCAGCGGCCCCGGGCCCTCAGAGTTCTGTGGTCACCTGCTAATGCACGTCCTCACCATCTTTCTGATCCCACAGATGGTCACAGTCTGCTTGCCTGTCCAGACCTGAGAGTTCAACAGGATGTCAGATGTCAGTTCTGTTCCCATTCATTCTCCTGCCTCTACAGGGCGGTAGCCTCTGGGATTGACAGGAAGGCAATCACAATGACACACACAGTGAGCCCTGAAGCCACCCAGCACCTGCTTGATTCTCCTTCTAAGGACACAGTGTCCTGCAGGCTGCCATTGGAAGCCCTGCTACTCTCCTGCAGGCAAAGCTCTTTGTCTCTGTGTTAAGTCAGCAGGAAGTAAAGGGAAAGTAAGGTCTGTCTTTTCTGGCCACATCTCCAGCGGAAAGGCGTGACTTGGGGTAGTCCCAAATGTACAGCTGCCCAGTGTCAGCATCTCTGAGTCTTCCAAACAGGCTCTGTGATCAGAGGTCATCCAGTTAAGGCCACGAGTCACTGCTGCCACTTGGGATGTTGTCCTGAGAATTCCTTTTGGGCACTGGTGGCTCAAGGGTCTCTGCACAGCCTTACTCCACAGGGCAGTGTCTTGAGGAAAAGAGATGATGTACGGCCCAGGAGTCTGCACCAAAGGCCCGGTGCATGCTCCTTCCCTGGGGTGCCCTTGAGATCACCCCACTCCCTGAGCAGCTGCACAGTGGCTGCAATTTGACCCAGCTTCCTCTTAACGGTCCAGAGCATTGAACTTCCAATGAATTGCAAAGCTCTAAACCTCTGGAATTCTTTTCTCCTTTTGGCTTGCTCAGGCTAACTGGAAAGAACATGAAGGCCATTTTTTTTGAAAGCAAATAAGACACATAAGTAGATACAGAGAAAGGAAGGGAGAAGGAGGGGAGGGTGAGGGGCTGAGAGAGAGAGAGAGAGAGAGAGAGAGAGAGAGAGAGAGAGAGAGAGAGAGAGAGATGCATAGGTATAGGCATAGATACTTGAATCAGCCTTAACCTAGAAGTGATTCATTACCTTCTAGGCTAACATCTCCTTGGGTCATACGTGTCTTGCATGAAGGATGGGAACTCATTAGCAGAAATGAACTCTACCTCTCAGACTTGTTCTCACCTCCAACTCCTGACAGCACCTCCGAGATGCGTCCTCAGTCCACCCCCAATCTGTCATGGCTGTGGAAAGGAACATTGCTTTGCCGCTATTCAGTGGCAATGATTCAAAACTTGAGCTGCGCTGTGGAACTGGTAGAAAGCAACCCATCCAGGTTTCTAAAGGTGAAGGATTATCTGGTGGAGAGGTGGCCACCTTAGGAATGTTCATAATCTAATAGCAAATAAAAATTCCTGTACATAGAATCTTGTTGATACAATAGGGTGAGGGGACCACATGGAGACCAGCTAATTATAGCATTTGGCCCAAGACCTGCACTTTGAAGTCTCTTTTCCTGTAAACAGTGACCCAGGGAAATCACCTTTCTGAACAACAAGAAAATTGAGGTTTGGAGGCTTGTCTAGATACTGGTCTCCCTGAACTATCTTGGAGACCAAAGAATGCACAGCTCCTTAAATTTCCTTTTGCCTTTCTTCTGACTTCTTTTTTGGGCTTCTCTTTTCCTCTATACTCAAATCCAATTTGACTTCTTTCCAAGCAACCAAGGTGCCCCAGAAGTTCATGAAAGGGGATTATTTTGCCTTCATCCTTGCACCCCCAGCCCAGCTCTGCCCATAGCTAGCACCCCACATTTATAAGCCCCCTTTTCTCTGCCCCATAAATCGGGGATACAAGTAGGTCTGGTTATCAATAGGCTATCTCTGTTTGAACAGCACCCAGGAATCATCAGGTAATGGCCAGGAGGTCAGCTGATAAATAACCATGTTCATACGCTTATATTTCAAAGGGAAAGAGCTTCTTTGAGAGCTTGAAGATCTTAGGCAAAGAAGCATAGTCATTCATGTGCTCTTGATTCCAGCGTGAGTCTCTTATACCAAAGTAGGTTCTTTTCTCCTCTCTCCTCTCTCTCTCTGTCTCTGTCTCTGTCTCTCTCTGTCTCTCTCTCTGTCTCTCTCTGTCTCTCTCTCTCTCTCTCTCTCTCTGTCTCTCTCTCTCTCCCTCCTCTCTCCCTCTACTAGAGACTGAACCCAGGGTCTTCTCACTAAGCTACATCACCAGCTCTTTTGCTATCTTTTACCTTGACACGGTATTTCACCAAATTGCTAAAATGCCTAGGTTGGGCTCCTTGTGATCCTCCTGTCTCATTCTCCCTGAGTTCTGCGATTACAGGTGTGTACTACCATGCACAGATAGAAGTTACTTTCTTTTAAGAGTCTGAAAGAGAAATCAAGGAAATAGAGGCAATAGGCCAAGGCCAGGAGGAAAGGGGTAGACTCTTACCAATCACACCAGACTACAAATCAGTCAAGTGTTACAGTTACAGCCAAATTGCTATCACATCATGGGATTTACTAATTTGTTTAGCAAATTTTTGGTGAGAATGTACTATTATACTAAGCACTGAGGATCCAGTAATGTGTTAGTCTGGATCTTTTGAGAAATGAACATCACATCAGAATTAGCAGCACAAGGTATTTATTAGAGAGACACCAACAAGAAGGATCCAGAGAGGGTCTGGAAGAGCAGCAGACTACAATGCAGATCTGATCCCAGGGGAAGGTGAGAGGGCAGTATCACAGCTAATTCATGTGTCAACTGGTCCAGGCCACAATGCCCACATAGTTGGCAAACGTTTGAAATATTTCTATAAAGATATTTATTAGATGATATTATTTAAATCAGTATATGGAGTAGATTCCTCTCCATAATGTGGGGGAGCCACATCCAACCAGTTGAAGTCCTTAACAGAAGACAGACCCAAGCAAGGGGGAATTTTCCAGAAATCAGCCTTCAGACTCAGACTGCAAATCTTCTCTGATCTCTGGCCTGCTGGCTACTCTGCAGATTTTTAATTTGTACCTCCATAATCCCATGAGCCAGTTCCTTAAAATAAATCTCTTAGTACTTTCTCCCTGTATATGCATATATACCTCTTGTTGGTTCTGTTTCTCTAGAGAACTCTGACTAATACAGGAAGGAAGGGAGGTTGGGTGGAAGCATCTGAAGCACAGCTCATCAACCAGCTTCCAGTTGTTGTAACAAAATGCTCCAGAAAATTAACTTATTAAGAGAAAGATTTTCTTAACTCACAGTTCTGGAGGTTCCAGTCCATGACCTGTTGGCCCTATTGCTCTGGCCCTGTGGCAAGGCAGCACATAGTGGCAGGAGTACATAGTGGAGCAAAACTACTTCATCAGCTAGGAAGTAAGGAGTCAGAGCAGAGACCCAGGTCCCATAGTCCTTTCTATTGCCTCCAGTGATCTGAGCACTTCCTATCAGACTCCACCTCTTAAAGGTTGTACTTCACCTCCCAACAATGCCACCTCAGGACCAAATCTTAAAGGTGGGTTTTTCAGGGACCTTCAAATTGCAGACTACATTATTGAGTTCTGAGAGTCTGGCAATGTCATTGGGGCATCATCCTCAAGCCCCAATCACCCACCAGGCCTCTCCCAGGAACAATCCTGTCTTCATATGCATGTTTTAGTCAGTCACCTGATAAGCACAACCCCAAGAAGCATAGCCTTGGTATGAACACAGTGATGGGTTTCTGAGCAGAGTGTCTGGGTTTTATCCAATTATGTTCCTCCTAGTCCAGCATGTGAGATATACATTGTCATGGCTGCAACAAGTAACTGACACACAGATATGAATTGCTACTTTAAAGGCCTTACATTTGAATGGAAGACCAATAATCCTAATAAGGAAAACACTGTATGCATGTTAGGAATAAGTTCTAAGGAGAAAATTAAGAGAGAGAAGGATTGGGGTGAATGATTTGAGAAGGGCTTAATAAGAATAAGTAATAAACTTCTAATGTAAATATCTTGTACATGGTGGAGCTCATTTTAACTTAACATATGCAGCAAAACCTCATCCATTCATCCAAAGGACATTCTTTAGGCTTCCATCTGTGCCAGCCACTGGGCTATTTTTGACCGTTCACTCTTACCCTTTACTGTACTCTCTGCATCTGCCACACTCCTCACCTGCACAACTCTGTAGATTCAGCTGTTCTTTGCTCTTGGTCAGCCTGACTTTTTGGTCTGTACACACTCACATTTATTGTCTTTTATTGGAAATATTACATTTTCTAGTACCTGGTCTTATAGCAACAACTATGTATGTCTTAGATTTCCTAGAATAATCTCAACTTAAGATATTCCCTCCACTTTCAAATTATCAGACCGAACATTCTAGTTTGTTTGGATACAAAATATCATCACTGTGGTTTTAGTTCTTTCTGGTAGTGTATAGTCTGATGGGAGAATTGAGCCCTCAGGAAATTTATTTCTATTTACTTGTTCATCTAGTTGTACCCTGTTTGGTGTTTGCAGAGGTATCTTAGATGACTTCCAGGATAAATGTAAAATATAAGTCAGAAAGGAAATGATGAATCATGTCAGGTACTGGGGGAAGGGTAGTTGTTTAACACAGGGAATTGTTTACAATGGTATTAAGAGACTGAAGAACAAAAGGAGGACATAGAGGTAACACACATATCAGTAACTAAAGGAAGCAGTCAACTATTTGTCACCTGTACTCTCTACTGCCATGGAGTCTTTACTGGACTGTTGGTTTCAACCAAAAAATCTGTGAATAATTTTAGGTCCTGAGTTACACACAGATTGTAATTCTTCTGGAGTTCCTCATGGTATTATAGAATTTCAGTGGCAAAAGTCTCAATGCAAAAGGCTAAATACAAATGAAATCTGAGTTTTCATAAGCTCACTTCCAAAACAATTTGAGAACCATGATGATACAGGCATCTCTGAGGAGTTTCAGCTTACCAAATGGCTCCCTTTGAGCAACAATCAAAAGATCAGCTCTACACAGGTGCCAGGTGCAACTGCCAACCTGATTCCTGGGCCCAAATATTTTTAATGTTACTCAGGCACTGTTGATTCAAACAGCCACTCCTGGCGATATTGTTGCATGATTTCCTGGCATATCATAGAGAAAGCCTTTTAGTATATAAAAACTGTTTTCACAAATATGCCGAGACAGGTCATTTGAAAAGCAATTGTTTTATATGTGTTCTGCAGAGATGTGATGAGGTTTTTCGAGGCGGTGATAGAAGAGACAGAAGCCCCATGCTTCTAAAATTGATTTGTGTAAGCAAAATTATAACAGTTTTCAGCATCTACAGCTTCTTCCTTTCAAAGGCCCCAGGAGGGAGATGAGATCTTCCACAGTAGTTGCTCTCACTTCCTGGTTGGCCTAGACAAAAGGGAAAACAATTTTCTTCTGGAAAAAAATCACCATCAGATTTGGCAGAAACAATTGCGAACATTTCACCTCTAGGGAAATATTTTGATGTCAGAGATTGGCAACCATATATAGCTAAATCCCTGAGAGGTTTGTTCTAATGACATTAAGTCTGGGAAAAAGGGAGACTAAAAGCTGGTAACTGGTCAACTTAGAAGCAGAATAATACCAAAGCAGTAATTACCAAATTGCATCCAGTGACTCAGAGCACCCACGGTGGTCATAGTGAAGATTCATTCCATCTTCTGACTTATGGGCCATCTCCCATGCTAACAGACACCATTGGAACCCCCAGTCTTGGCCTCACATGGATGTGCTGACATTTAAAATTAGAAATGAGGCAAGGAAGTGAAGGGAATCTCCTCCTACACAGGATGTGCCGGTGCCCTTGCTTGAACTTCAGTTCTTTATCTGTTAACCCACTCAGCTTTCTAAAGAGTATTAAAGAATAGTGAAAAGGAGAATCACTTATCAGGTGGGAGGGAACTGATGCTTTTTAAAATGATGACACTCCTTCAATGCCTATTTTATGCTATATTCTGTGCTGGTCCTGCTGGGATACCATGGTGTCTTAGTCACTTTCTTGTTACTGAGACACAATACCCAACACCCACAAATTCAATGAAGAGAAGTTTATTTTGACTCACAGCTTGTAGAGGTTACAGTCCATACTCTGCTGGCTCCAAGGCATGAGAGCCTAGCACAGGGATATAGTGGAGAAAGAGCTCCTGACCTCATAGCAACCAGGAAGTAAAGAGTCAAGGAATGACCTAAGAAGGGAGATAAACCTCTCCGGGTCACGTCCACCATGACACACCTCTTCCAACCAGACCCACCTCCTAACAGCAAGGCAGCTATAATGTCCCCATAATCCAATCACCTTCCAAGCACATGAGGCTTTGGGGACCAGTTTAGATTGAAACCAGAATACATGGTAAGTACATTAGGACATGGTGTTTGCTCTCATAGCATCACAATAAACTGAGAGAGACAAGCATTAGTCAAAACCCCCACACGCAATTACTGTAAAATTCTGTAATAATGTTATAGGGAGTCTCCTTCAGAAGAGGAAAATGGTGCTGGAAAAGTAAATAACAAGAGACCCCATCTGAAGATGTTGGGGAGGGCTTCCCTGAAGAAGAGATTAAGCTGAGATCTGAAGGAAGAGAAAGAACTAACTAGGTTAAAGACTAGAGAGCAGAGGTGGTAGACAACAGCACACACGAAGACGAAAAGATATATGATTCTCCAAGTAGTTGTGTGTCTTAATTTCACATTTCTAGGACAAAATACCCAACACCCACAAGTCAAAGGGGGAAGGGGTTATTTTAGGTCACAGATTGTGGAGGTTTCAGCTCACAGTCAGCTGGCTCCAATGCAGGGCAGTATGGCAGAGGAGAAACAGTCCATGGCATGGCAGGCAGGAAGCAGTAGATTTCTTCTTCTTTCCCTTTTTATTCCGTCCAGGCTGCAAGCCTACTGGTTGGTGCAATCCACGCCCAGCGTGAGTCTTCCCTCTTCAGTAAATCCATCACCCATACCTAATCAGTAGGCTAATTCAATATCATATACCCATGATCCAGTATTACACACTCATGAACGATTCACTTCCAAAAGCTCCACCAATAAGCCATGAGGCTTTAGGGGGACATGTAGATATAAGCCATAACATGAAGGTATGTTCTAAGTTGTTATGACAAAAGACCCTCCAAATACAATGATTCAAGTGATCGCAGTTTATTTCTGACCATAATAGCCATCTTGGATGAGGCAGCTCTGTTCCGTGAGGTCATTCAGAGACCCGAGTTCCTTCCATCTTAGTGCTTAGCCATATCCCTAGGGTTCCAGGATGTTTTCCTCATTCACATAGACACCAAAACCACATCAGCATTTCAGCCCAAGGAAAGGGGATAAAAACAAAATGTGTAGGAAGCACCCTTAGAACACAGTCACAGAACCAGAACAGAACAGTCAAAAACACAGTCACAGAACCTGACCCTGCTACAGGAAAGGCTGGAAAATGTGGCCTCCAGCAAGATGGCTATATGCTCAGATGAATCTTATTTATGAGACAGAGCAAGCTCTACACTGAAAGAGAAATGGAAAAACAAGCACGAGGATACTGTAGTCTCTGACCAAACCAGAAAGAGTCCCCAGCGTGTAATTATGTTGATATTAAACTAAAATATAGATTAAACATCAGCTCTGGCCTTAGTCCAGTTAAAATAACTATCATAAAGCCCATTTTATAATTTTATGAGCTCTCTGGAAACACTCTTGTTGCAACTTTCAATCCTTGCAGATCATGAATGAAGCTCTGAATTTTACCATCTATGGGACGCTCACTGTGTTGACTTCTGTGTTATGTATGCTTTACATACCTTGTCTCATGGAGAGTTTGGGACAATACATTTCACAGATCATAGAGCTGAGGCAGAGAGAAACTGAGATCACACTAAGTCACATAAGCGCCTACACTGAATTAGAACTCACATCTAATTCCAAACTCCACGATTTTAACAAACATACTATGAAAATGCCTCCCTAGAAATTGTGACTCTGATGGAGGGAACTTAAGACATAACCATATATGTAACTAGTTAAACTCTCTTTTTAATGTCCTTAGAAATATTGTGTTTAAACATCTTGCCCTTTGTTTCTTTTCTCCCTCTCCTCATTCATGATAATCCTTCCTTTTAATTATCTAAGTGACTGGTTCACAAGTTATCCTTATAAAGACCCAGGTTACAGCACATACTGGACTTTGAATACCAAACAATAAAACTCTCAGAAGAGACTATTTCTAAAGTTATGCTAGAGGGAATCTGACCTTGTTTAGTTATTCAGAAGTTCTCTATTTTATTTGTTCAGTAAACCTTTGCTGATGGTCTGCTTTAGGCACAATGTTTAGCATCAGCTATGATGATGAATGCAGCCCAGATCCTGCCCTCAGGATACTGCTGGTCTTACAGTGAAGATAAACACACATGCCAAGTGGTCACAACACAGGCTATAATAGCAGTAGGCATATGGGTCAGTACTTATCAGGGCATTAAAATTTGTGTGTGGACAGGGTGTAGTAAACTCAGAAAGAGCTTCAGAGGCATGATTCTAGTTGAGGAAGTGAACAAACAATAAGAAAGTCAAAGAATTTATATAGATAGCTGGAAGAACATTTGGTGAAAGCACAGAGAGGTCACATATATGAACATCTGATAAATAACAAAAGCTCTACAACAATTCGGTAAGGAGAGGGGTGGCTTTTCCCATCATCTTCAGATCTCCGGGGGGGGTTGAATCTTGATCCTACCTCCCACCATCAACAAAGTTAATTCATCCTAGATCATAGAAGTAAGTGCAAAACTAAAACCAGTGAAATATGTAGGAAAAAGATAGGAAAATGTCTGTATGGCCTTGGAGCAAATGAAGACACCTTACAGACCAAAAACATTAACTGTTAAAAGTGGATAAACTGAATGTAATTAAGATCAAAAACTTAGGCAAAAACAAATTTAAAAAACCGTGGGAACGGTGAAGAAGATAAGATACTGACTGAAAAAGATACTTATCAACAAGGAGTTGTATGCAACTGTAGATTAATGAGAAATTTTTAAAAATGGACAAAAGGTTTGAACAGACACTGCACCAAAAAGAATATCAAAATGCCCAATAAATATGTGAAAGTTGCTTAGCTTCATTCATTATCACAGAAATGTAAACTAAAATCTCATCGAGATATCACCACTACAGTGAGATACCCTCATACTTCTCAATGGGTAACATTTAAGATTGACAACATCAAGTATGACCTAGGATGTGGAACAACCAAAATTTGTTACTGATGTGATTGCAAATTGGAGCAACCAATTTGGAAACATCTTGCTAGTACTTAGTCAATCTGGAGTGTATTTTATGACCCAGGAATTCCATTCCTCAGTATGTACCCAACAGCAATGAATGCTATGTTCACCAAAAGATTTGTAAAACAGCATCCATGGCAGCTTTATGCATGAATACCAATAATTGGAAACAACCCAAGTGTCAGCCAATGGAAGAATGCATAAATTGTGGCACAGTCACAGAATGAAATACTAATCAGCAATAAGAAAGAATAAACTACTAATACTTGTGTACAACATTGAAATAAAGAATTGACATTGAAAATACATGTTGTATGCTTGCATTTATATTAAGGTCAAAAACAAGTAAAATTTACTCGTGATGATGGAGGTCAGAATGGTGGTTATCCTTAAAGAGCACTGACAGCCACGTGATTACAGAGAGCCTTTGGAAATGCTAGAAAAGTGCTGTACTTTGATTTAAATTTATATATTATACATTACATATACTCTGTTGTTGATATATATACTTTACACAAAACTGTACAACTAATATTTGTGCAATTTATTCATTGATTTTAAAAAGATTTTTGAAGTTCAGAGTTGTGAAACTGCCTGACCAGGTTGGAGACTGTAAATAACCTGAACTTACTAGAATCTGTAGTGAAAGTTGAGGAAGTGTTATGGTTTGTGTCTGTGTGTCCCCCCAAAGCCTCATG
>NW_004955438.1:11487149-11512902 GCF_000276665.1 Chinchilla lanigera | reverse complement strand
TTTTTTTTGGTTTTTCTCTGGTACCGGGAACCGAACTCACGACCTTGCGCTTGCCAGGCAGGCGCTTTGCCGCTGAGCTAAATCCCCAGCCCCTGGGGCAGGCTTTTAGAGTTTGATTGATTATGGGTGTGAGAGCTACACCCGCCCTGGGGTGGATAGTTTGCATATATAAGGGAAAGGAAGAGTCTGCTTGTGTCCATTCCCCCCTTTTAGTGGTTGTTGCTTTTGCTGTGTTCTGCCGCCATGAGCTGTAGCCCTCTGCCATGTGCCACTCTGCCTTGTAACCTGTCAAGTATGGACTGAAACCTCCACAAACTGTAAGCGAAATAAACCTTTCCTTCCTTAATTTTGGGCGTAAAGTATTTTGTCCCAGCAACGAGAGAAAAATAACCAAGACAGGATGGTAGAGGAGGACACTTCTGTTTTTAAGAAGGACTGGGTGTACACCTACGCTGGGCTACACAACAATCTCCGTTTCAGTAATTCTGCCCTCGTCATAACAGTTTTCGTGCAGGAGACGGCAGAAAGAACAAAGAGCAACAAATACGTCATTTCGGATGTGATGGGAAAAAACACTAAGGAAAGAAGAAAGGAAATGGCCTCTCAGAATTTGACATTACCTCAAGGCACTGGAGCAGTGAGTCATGTGGATATCTGAGGAAAGAGCGCTGCAGGATGGGGGAGACGGAAGCAAGTGCTGTGTCTACCAGAAGATTTGTACTACAGCAATAAAGAGTAAAGGTGGGCTTGGGACACTGCAGAAGCCAAAGTGGCTGGAAGGGGATTAGAGTCATGGGGGTGAGGGAAACAGTGGGGAGTGAGGTTAGAGAGACATCAAGGGCTGACTGCACAGGTTCTGCTGGACCACTGTAAGCACCGCGGTTGTATTTCACATGCCCTGGAGCAGCGTGGAGGGGAAGGGATGATTGATTGGTCAAGGGAGTGACACAGTGTAGTGCAGGTTCTCCCCAGCATGTGGAAGCAAGAAGACAATGTTAGTGTGAGATTGGAAGCTTTATGTCATGAAAGATCTTACTGAAAGACATTGTAGTGGCATAACTGAAGCAGGGTGTGACTTACTCAGACTCGTATTTTAGAATGATCATGTTAGCAACCATGCAGAGTGACCTTGAGGTGGAGAGTAGAATGCGGGGGAGGAGACTGTGGACACGCTAGAATTCTTCAAAATCCTCCTCAGAATCAACATTCCAAGTGTCTGTCAGATATTCCTTCTAGCTGGGCAGTACCAGTCTGGTCAGCACAACACCCAACGCCACGCAGCTCTCTCCATGGAAACCTCAGGACCAAACACCATCACTCTCTTCTCTCCTGTAGTGTTTTATGTAGTGGGAAACAAGTAGCTGTCGTCTCAATGGGCTTCCCCTGCCCCCATTTCCTTCAAACAAAATGGCAGCCAGAGCTGAGCAAGGCAGAACTGGGAGGGTTGGCTGCTACTTGGAGTCTAGCTCCATTTCCGAGTTTTGCCAATCCTGCGCTGGAAAGTAGAGTGAGTCGACGGGCACCTAAATGAAGCCCAGCTGTGAGAGAGCTAAAAGAGAAAAGGGCTGGGGGAGATTGGTGATTACCACAGCATCCCACTTGAGTCTCATTCTGGTGTGTCAGAACAGCGAAGGAAAATGACAGATTAAAATCCTCAGGAGCCAGCTGGAAGTTCCTTGGTGGCAAAGCCTGTCTATATTCTTTTGGTACTGTTTGCTAAAAACTTGCAGAAGGCTGGGGACCTGGAGGCATTTTCAAGTACTATCATTACAGAGAGGACTCCCCGAGGATCTCCTTTAGCAACCATGCAATGCTATCAGTTAAAGGAATAAGTACATAGTCCTTTTTAAGTGCTTTTTTCAGAACTGGAGGGACAGGTTTTAAACACTGAACAAAGGTAAAATGAACAAAGATATTGCTCAAAAGCTATAGAAATAATGACAATCCCTTTTGTTTGAGAAACAGCAAGAGTAGGATGGTCAGAAGAAAACCATGGAATCAAAAGTTAAACCAACTGAATAATTCTCAAAAAGGTATTATATCTCTCTGAGTATAATTTTCTTTCTATAAAATGAGAATAAAATCCATAGCTTTCAGTGTGTTTCAGTGACTATTAAATTAAGAAGTACCCATAAAAGGCTATCCATATAGTAGTAGGTGCTCAATAAAGGAGAGATAGAAAATAATGTTACCATTTACAAAAGGCCTCCATATGTGTAGTTGTATAGACTCAAAAATAGTGAGACATGTTGGAAATATAAAATAAAATGTCCATTTTGAGTATTTTTGAACCAAGCCGTGACATGCCCCTCCAAGGGCCCATGTGACCATGGAACCCACCATTCCACCTGCTCTGTTAGACCAGATGCCAGCCCAGGAGGCACCTCAACTGTCTCCACTTCCCCAAGGAAAATAATGCTCACCTGGAATCTATCACTGATCTCTCAAGAGAAGAGTTTTCCCTCTACAAACCAGGACCAGCTGTCTAAATGGTTAAGCACTGCTGCTTCTATCTGAGATTTAGTAGTCCAAGGTGTCATCTCATGTTAGGGACAAGCTTATATTCTTTGCTATCTATTTTGATGGTTAAAGTGGGCCAAATCAATTATACATTTTATTCAGAACAAATTCTCACAGAACCCAGACATCAGCTGGGAACTCCCTTCTCTAAGATCTGAGAAAGCTTGTCTCGTGTGATTTCCTGGTCTGAAAAGTCTGAAGCCTTTGTGAGGTATCTACAGATCTTGAAGGATTTGGCCCTCCTGCTGGCCTCACCTTCTAACTTTTTGTGCTGTAGGTATGAGGCCCTAACCTGCTTCTATGAAGGACATGTGTGTTGCCTAGTCTTTCTTTCATATCAGCCTGTCACTATTTACATATGCTCACACACAACCTACCCCCCAAATATTGGGGTCACAGGGACGAGAGCAAAGACAACTCTTCCCACTGACTTCACACTAGAGCTTCCTCTCCTGTCTGTTCCCCGCCCATCTCTTGCTGTGTTGGCCTTGCCCATATCTTTTTAGCAAAGGCATAGTGTTTCTCCCTGCTTCCAAGGCAGTTCCCTTCCTCTGATGAACTATGCTGAATAGAAATATTAAACTTAAAATGCTTTTCTTAGGGGAAAGTCATCAAAAAGAGGTGTTACTAACAAGAGTATAAGAACTAGTAACCCAAAGCAGTGAGTCTGAAAGTGTGGCTTCTAGACCAGGAACTTGGGCATTTCCTTGGAATTGTCAGAAATTCATATTCTAAGAAGAAGCTCTGAGGGTGAGATCCAGCAACCTGGGTTTTAACAAGCCTTCCAGGTAAGTCTGGTGTATTTAAAGTTTGAGAAGCACTGGTCTAAAAGAAAGATTTCAGCTATAACTAGGTAGAGGTGCCAGACTCAAAAGCCCAGAGAGACCAGGCAATAATGTAAAGTGAAGCAGGCAGAGAGGATGTGTGGAGGACACTCACTGAGGTTGATTTTTGCCATGTGAAAAAATGGTGTGAGATGGTTGGATTTTCTAAGTTTTTAAGAAAATGAAGAAATTTGGATATTTATGTGCACTCTCCAATGTTCAAATGTTGGCAACCAATTTGTGGGGTCATTCTAGGTGATTTCGTAAGCTGATCATCCTCCCCCAACCCACCTCCAACTGGCCCTACTTCAATTGAGAATTATGGGCTTCCAAGCCCTGCCCCTGGTTCTGCTGTTCTTAGTTCAATTTTAAAGCACAATTAGGAGCAGTGAAGAAAAATGAAACGAAACCCTAATTTAGCATGGATTTTGTGCCAAACAATAAAATGAGTCTTTAAGTGAATAGAGGACTACAGAGTAGAGAGCCTATAAAAATGGCAGTGAAATGACAATTGGACTAATGTGAGATATTGTTCCTAGGAAGCCTTTTTATTTCTGTCTATATTTTGTGAGAAAGTCACCAGGGAATCAGTTTTGTTCCCTACATCACAGTTAAAGCTGGGCCTATAGAAATATATGCAGCGCTCTGTTGCCGTGGCAACCATTACCTTCTCCTAATTCCTTTTTCTTTTCTAAAAATACAGTGCCCTTTCTCAGAGTATCATTTTCCACTTTTTATTTAAATCTCACACTCTGCAGAACCCTCGCCCCCCCTTTTGACCTGAATGTTACTTTTGTTTTGCTTGAGCAGAGCTGTGGGTTATATACACATCCCTGGCCCTGCCCGTCAGCCATCTGAGTGTTAAATTAGAAGACTAATGAGAGCGACAGACACAGGACTGTGAAACAGCCCCAGTGACTTCATGGAAGGGGGTTATGGTCTCACTGCTACAGCACAGATGCCACTTGGAACCACGTATGCTCAGCCCATTAGTTCATCTGCTTCTTCCAAAGAGCTATATTTCCATGACAAAAAAAAAGAATAGTCTGAGAGATGAAGAGATGGGCGGAGGGCCTGACGCCCTGCTGCTCTGATGAGCTAGGAAGCCTCAAACCTCCTTTGATCCATAACTAGACAATGGCCCTGCTCTTGTTCCTTGGCATTGTCATAGGCTTTCCTTTGCCTGCAGCGGAGTCCTGATGATCCACTTCTGAAGCATTGAAAAGGCCAGAGGGAAAGGAAATGTTGAGTACCAGCCTAAATTTGGCAGCCTTTGTACACCAAAGACCAGGCTTGATCAATACAGCTACTGAAAGGGATTGCTTTGGACTTCTTAACCAAAAGGGATATGCTCTATAGACGGTGTCCTTTCTAATGCCATTTGCCATGCTGAGAACTTATGAGGATGGATCCTGTCATGAGAAAACATAGAGGAATCAATCTGCCCAGATGAAATAAGGCAGGTAGGTGCAACCCTGCCTTCTGGAGGTCTACATCCAAACTAGACCACACTCTGTGTCCAAGAGGTTGACGGAAGACACTGGTAAAGTCACAGAGGCGTCTGTGTGCTTGGAGTTGTCTCCGGGTGGAGGTTGAGCCATGCACACCCATCCCTCTCCACCCTTATTGTCATCATTCTGCTCCTGCCAGCCGAGCTTCTTTATTAAGTCTGTAATGATAAAAGAAAAAGACGCCTCTTCCTTGCCAAGACAAGTGGTCAAGGCAAGCATGCAAAGTGTGACTCTAGTCCACAAACAGACGTGTCTACCGGGAGTGCTCAGGTTTGCCCCTTAGAGATAATATGAGCTTAGGCAAAATCATTGTTGTCATTATTTCAAATTTTGTCCAATTTTTTTTTTCCTACTGTAATGCTGTTCATTTGGTTCATGGTCCTTTGGCACCACTCTGTCTTTACTGAGGGAATGTCACTTTCTCATATCTCAGTTGAGTACAGTGGCCAAGAGTGAGGCTGGACTTGATGCATCAGCCAGTAAGGACTGAATGTAGATGATTAAGAATTGTCCTCTGGGCCAGGTTACAGCAAGAAGTCCAAACACTGCTTAGAGTCCTGGACCACATCTTTAGATGGAAAAGTCACTCACATAAAGGGACGCTGGACTATGATCAGAGGTAATGCCCAGTTCTACTATCAAGAGAAGAGCATCTAAGGGTGAGGGCTGAACTGTTGGAGGGTGGAGGTGTCAACGTGGAAAGAAGGCTCCTTCTCAGACCACTTTCCTGTGAATCTCATAGTCAGATACATAAAGGCTCAATTATATAACAATCATACTGATCTTGACCTTCATGGTGCTCTCTCTAAGGATTTTCTTATCATAGGCTCACAAATTTCATGTAAATACTTGATCTTGAAGGAAACTGTTGACCCAAAAGAGTTGAAGGCAGGACATCGGAGAAATATTTAACTATTTAACTATGTTTTTTTTTTTATTTTAAAGAAAGTAGTAAGAAAAAGTACAATAGCAAAATGCCAACATCACAGACATAAACAAAACAAAGTAAGAACATTAAAAATGACACAGAGTTTCAAAAAAATGATGGGAATTAACAGTGGTTGTTATATCACATATTGTTATCTTCAGTGAAGTTGCTCAGATTACCAGATGTAAGAATGCAAGATTGATCTAACCATTAAAGAGAATAAAAAAATTATTAAAAAAAAGTTAAACACTGTACAGAGTTTCATTAGACAAGATGTAGGAATCCACCAGTGGTTGTGTTATTGCATATTGTTGTTCTCAGATCAGTTGCTCAGATTACCAGATATAAGCAGGCAAAGTTGGTCAAAATATAAAAAATTGTAAGCACTAACTGTTCCTTTCAATAAACCACCACACATCAGCAGTACAGTTATTCACAATTTCCTAAAAGTGAAGCAACTCAGTGTTCTTTGATATGTGAATGGATAAAAGTATTGGCACATACAAGCAGTGGTGTACTGTTCAGCTTTTAAAAGGAAGGAAATTCTGACACACACTACAACGTGGATGGACTTTGAGGCCATTAAGCTAAATGAAATAAGCCAATCACAAAGAGACAAATACTATCTGATTCCACTTATAATACATTCCCAGTAAAGTCAAAGTCATAAAGACAGAAAGTAGAATGGTGCTTGCTGAAGACTGGTGGGAAAAGGAAATGTGAAGTTGTTTAATCAGTACAGAGGTTCAGCTTTGCAAGATGAAAAGAATTCTGGAGGTTGGTCACACAGTAATATAAATATTCTTCACACTGCTGAACTGCATGCTTAAAAACAGTGAAGATGGTAAATTTTGTTATGTGTATTTTATAATTTTACTGTTGTTTGGGGAAGAAAGGATTTTTTGAGACAAGGTCTCACCAAGTTACCTAGACTGGCCTTGCAAACCTCGTGCCTCAGCCTGTTAAGAAGTTGGGACTACAGGTTGTATCACTGTGCCCAGACTACAATAATTTTTAAAAAATTGTTCAGTGATTTCCCTTTCTTTTCCAGCCACTCCACTGAGATTAATTGAAGACTCACAAGTTATGTGACTCCGGGCAGCACATGAAAACTTCTGAACCTATTGTTATTTATGAGTATTTGGAAATAATAGTGACTCTTAAGGATCATATAAGAATAGGTTTTATTAACTAAAATAGGTAAAGGGCTTTTGGGTTAATAATATCCCTTAGTTATTGTGGGCTGATAAGGCCTGTAATCTCCCAAATGAGCGTATGGCAAAGGCTAAATTAAAAAAGGCAAATGGAATGATTTCAGGGCTCCAGGAGGATCAAGGCCCTTTCACAGAATTTGAGGTTCTCTCAAGGCTAAGACCAAGACCTTCTCTGGGTGGCCCATATTTATTTGGTTATCAGAAGAAGGGAAGGGAGTACTCAAGAAGGAAAGAATTACTCAAGGACTTCTCCAAGTAAGGTATTAAATTAATCCTTAATAAAGATTAAATTAATCCACTCAGAAGTGAGATTATAGTCTTTATCTAGTTGAGATGAGATCCAGGTGTCCTTGGCTGTGATATTGTCTTATTCTTTGAGGATTTCCAGCTTCATCTGCCATTAGAAATTTTAGTAGGGATTAGTGACTCACAGAAGTTCACTTACTATCAGTCTGTCTCCCACTTCCAGACAAGCGGTCCAGGCTTGGACAGACTCACAAGTAAACACAAAAAGCCAATTGTTTAATTTAAGTCCTGCTCAGAGCTGCTTCATAGTGGTCTCCATCAAAGCATGAGGGCTAATGAAGATTATAATGCTATTATATCCCATATGTCCCCTCAAAATGCATATATACGTTCAGGCACTCAAACATCAAAATGAATGGAGAGATGAAGAAATGTACCCTAGATGGCAAGCAACCCTCTTTGTTGAGACAGAAGAAGGAAGACAGTGAGCTTGGCTTTCAGATACCACCGCTAATTAGGGTCTCTTCCTCCCCTCCTGGGCCCTCTGAGCTCAGACTGTCGCCTTCCCAGAAATCTAGGTAGTTTTACACTCAGTTGTTGATTCACAGGCCTCTTGCAGGGGTATCTACACTTTTTAAAGGAACACTGGGGAAAGCAGAGGGCTTAACCCCACCCCATCCTAAAAAAACCCTCAAAGATTAAAAACTTAGGCGTTAGCAATAGTGCAATATGGACAAAGTTTTGGAGCCAGGGCCCAAAAGGGAAAAGAAAAAATCATGTTAGAAATCTTTCCATCATTGCATGCAGCAAGAAAAGATTGAGTCCTCATCTTTTACGGTCTTTGCCATTTTTGTGGTAAACATCAAAGCTTAATGTGAAGAACAAGGATTCAGGAATCTAACTATCTGGATTTGGATTTCAGCTTTGCCACTTAGGAGCTGTCTTGTTTACTTTCTTGTTGCTGAGACAAAATACCTGACACCTGTAGTTAAAGGAGGAAAAGTTCATTTCAGCTGACAGTTTGTAGAGGTTTCAGTCCATAGAAAGCTAGCCCGAAGTCAGGGAGGCATGACAGAAGGGCATGGGTGGGGAGAAACAGTCTATGGCAGGGAAGGCAGGAAGCAGCAAGCAGCCAACTTGCCCTCTTTTCTGTCCATTCAGGCTACAAGCCTATTGGTTTGTGCCACTTACACTCAGGTTGGACCTTCTATTATCCACACCCAGAACTATGCTAAACCAATTTAGTTACCACACACCCTCAACCCCAGTATCATACACCCTAAGTCCAGCCACCTCCAAAAAGCTCCACCAACGAGCACATGAAGCTTTGGGGTTAACATCTAAATACAAACCATTACAGCAGCTCTCTGGTCTTACATGTGTCATTTAAACTCTCTGCGATTTAGTTTCCCTCACTTTAAAATGAGGATGATAGCTATAGCACCCTCCCCACAGGTTTGTTGAAAGAGTTAAATGAGTCTTTATTCATAGTGAGTGCTTGGGTTGCTGGCACATAAAAATTCCTATATAAATATCTGTTCAATGCAACCCAGAAAACATTCTAAACCCCCAGATTATTCCCTGGTTTCCCCATTTGATCTCCCAGTCCCTGCTCCTCCTATCATCTGGATTCCCTGCATGGAAATTGTATGCCCCACCCATGCCCTGGCACAAACAGATAATTCTTTTAGGTCAGAATCCTGGCTGCCACTAAAACTGGCTTTCAGACCTCATTTTCTAGTTAGTTGCCTAATTTAGAGACCTTGTCAATTTGCATTACACAGATATAATGCAATAAGACTTCAAAGCTACTTAGAACTGTGCCCTGCAGCCCATCACTCTGAACCTTCCAAAGTGGGTTGGAGGAATTGTAAATTATTCGACAGCATGAAACTCATCTTGTGATCACTGGGGCTACAACAATTTTGGAATCACAGTGTAGAAAATAATTGGCAAAAAAATGTTCCATTTTCTATCCACAAATGGAAGCTAAATGAAATTAAATGTCTTCATCATAATGGTTTGGATTATTCTATTGTTACTACAGTTCTTCCTTATTTCTGTACTTTCTCTTACTTCTTTTCTTGTTTGTAATCTAATAAATACCCCTGATCAAGTTCAGATAAAATAGAATGCACAAATACAATCTGCAGCCAGATTTTTAAGAAGCAAAATATTAGGATCCTGTCCCCTCCCCCATAAACCTTTCTAGTTGTCACTCTTCCCACCGCTGAGCTAGACCATCCTTTCAAGGGTGTAGAAGAGTTTTGACTGCTTTGAATTTCAGATGAATCTTTCAGAATGCATGGTTTTATGTCCGCTCTCGCTCATTTTGTGTTTTCTGAAAATTCCCCATTTTATCGCATATAGTTTTATATCATTTACTGTCATTGCTTTAGAGTATTCCATTGTATGATTACACTATCACTTATTTATCTGTCCAGTTGGATGAACATTTGTGTCATCTCCAGTTGGGGTCAATTTAAATAGTGCTGCTAGGAACTTTCCCATGTAGGGTTTGTGGCAAATCTGCATCATTTTCCACAGTACAATCATTTTATCTCCTCTCCTTCTAACAGGCATCCCTCAGGGCACGAGGCAAAGTGGTTGGTTAGAAGGAAAGGGAACCCCACCTTCCTTCCAGCCCATGAGCCAGCCTTCTGCCACCTCCTCTCTCAGGACCTGGGCTTTGTCTATCCCAGTCAGGGAGCTTTCTTGCAGTCTGCTAATGGTTATTCTGGGTAACCCCCCTCTTCAGTGATCTTGTTCTCCTGCCAAGGTGCTGTGTCACCCTCTTTCATTCACCTGCAGCTCTTAGTGGTGGGGCCCTCAGGCGAGTCCCCGTAATGCAGACTCTGCCCAGGCTGGATGCCGGTTTAGCCAGACTTCCCGTCTTGCCCTTGTTAATCCCTGCCTGCCTCCCTACTCTCTGGTCACCCTACAGTGGACCACACAGCACTTTCCCTGTGGTCCTACAGCTGGGGACCCAGCGGAAAGCTGCAAGTTGCCATAGGTGCCCTCTGGTCACCATCTGTTTGGAATCTTCTTCCTCCAGGCCAGCAAATTTAGACCCTTGCAGTAGTTATGAGTGTGGGATTTGAGGTGAGGAATATCTACCTTCAAACTGCAGTTCCAGGTACTGAATCTCTCTGAGCTTCAGTTTTCTCATAGATAGTGACAGTAATAGTCTGCACTGAGCTCATAACATGGTTTTGAGTTATACATGCTGCTAATGAGCTAATATATGTTATTATTGTGGTCATTTTCATTATAGATGCCTTGCATTACATGTGCTTCTCTCTACCTTCTAAACACAAATCACCTTCGGAAAAAAACCTTAAAATCAACAATTCTTACCGTAAAAAGTACATTGAAGAATGCTATCTAGAAGTAATCATAATCAGCCTAATTCTTTTTCCCTTCCTTGAATGCACAGAAAAGTTAAAGTAATTAAGAAATATTCAAAATATACTTGTCATGGCTTGTGTCTGCATGTCCCCGCAAAAGCCTCATGCAGTCATGAGGCAGGCTTCTAGATTTATGATTGATTCATGGTTCAGTGTTGGAATTATGGGTGTGAGTGCTACACCTGCCCTGGGGTGGGGAGTTTGCATGCAATGTAAGGGAGCTTTTTGAAAGAGGAGACTTGCTGCTGCTCCTCCGGCCTCTCCTCCCTTTTGTTCTTGTTCCTTTGCTGTTTTCTGCAACCATGAACACTTGTCCCCTGCCATGTGCCACCCTGCCTTGGAGCCAGCCAAGTATAGACTGAAAACTCCACAGACTGTGAGTTAAATAAACCTTTCCTTCCTGAATTCTTGGTGTCAGGTATTTTGTCTCAGCAATGAGAGAAAGTAACCAAGACAACACTGTAAACGCTCCCCTACAAAAGAGGCAAGATACTAATATTTATATATTCTTTTTATTTTAAAAATGATCAAAAACATATAGGGAAAGAGATTGTTAAGTAAGATACTAAAATGTCAGCAGGGACTGAGGTGTAGCTCAGTGGTAGAGCAAGTGCCTAGCATGTGAAAGGGCCTGGGTTCAATCCCCAGCACCTCAAAAACAAAAAAGTAAATATTTCCCATTTCCCTTCAGATGACAAGATTCTGGATCCTTTCTACAGTATTCCTGGTTTCCTAGGTATATGGTTTGTATTGTAGTCATTGTTATTATATATGCCTGCATTACACATGCTCATATATATGCATATATATACATACTCATGTACATTTATATATTAAATTATAGGCCAGAATTTTAAAAATAAGCCATTATTAATAAAAGGGAAAGTGAATTAATGCACTGGCTGTAAGTGGAATCAGAAACTGGTTTAGTATCAGCTTCTTGGCTTTCACGTCTTTCTTTGTGTGCAAAACTAACAGGTCACTGTCATGCAGTGGAGTTAAGGAAGAATGTATATAGCACTGGGGTGGTTCAGTTGGTGTCTCTTGTTCCTTGAACCATTTTGACAGCAAGTGTACCAGTGCAGCAACCCAAACCCAGAAGAGGATAATAGCCATGGCTCAGAGCCCTCAGGAAGGCAGGTCTGGGCCATTCCATCAGGTAAACCATCCAGGTGAGCAGCAGTGCTGGTTGAGAGTGGAAAGAATCTACAGTGGATGATAGTGGAAGATACAATAAACATCAATTGTGGTTCTAAGATTGGTTGTCATAGGAGGAACTCTAGCTTGTCCTGGTAACCTTGCTCTGTGGAGGGATGCTTCCAGATATATGTGAAGCATGGATCCAGGTGTGCAAAGGGACACTGTGGTGGACACCATGCCATCCCATCTAGCTGCCCTTTCAGGAAGTGCTTGTGGCCCTTGTTGCCAGAACTGCTGTTGGTGACTGCCTTTAGTGGTCAGCCCTTCATGTCAGGAAGTGACATGCCCAAATTTAGGCTTTAGAAGAATTTCTGTGATAGTTGTGAAAGGGAATGAACTAGATCTAGACACATCTATACAGAAAGCATTCCAAAACATATCAAATATAAAAATCAGGATGTACTCTTTCAGTTTCTTACACTAGGGAGACAATACAATGTTTACATATGTGAGTCTGGTTTATTTCACTTATAAATATGGTCTTGAGTTGCACCCATTTATCTAGAAAAACCTCCAATTTATCTTTCTTTATAGAAGGAAAAGAAAAAAGAAAGAAGGGAGAAAAAATACACACACACACACACACACACACAATAACTAAGATAATTGTACTACTAATTTCTATTGGTTTATTGAAAGGAACAATTAATGCTTAATTTTTTGACCAATTTTGCATACCTGTATCTGATAGTCAGAACAATTACTTTGAAGAAAACAGTATGCAATATAACAACCATTGCTGATTTCCTATCATCTTGTTTTGAAATTCTGTATCATTTTTAATGATTTTTAAAATTTTTCTTCTCTTTAAAAGAAAAAAATTTTTAAATGTAAAAACAAAACCAAATGCATAAAAATATATACAGAATGTAACCATTGTATAAATCTTGGAAAACACACACTTAAATAGAACTGCATGTGACACATATGTATATCCTAGTATAGAAAATAAATACAACAGATACATTAGTGTTCATTTGGTAAACTTTGACAATATAAATACTTTTAATTAGTCAGCTTTTGCTATAAAACACAGAACCCCGGCATCTCTGCGGGTTACAATAACAAATATTTGTTTTTACTCACATTGCATGAGGGCTGCAGGCTAATTGTGCTTCTGTTCAACTGTCAGGATCTGCTGGACTCTTGTGGGTTTAGCTGGGCTCAGCGAGGGTAGCAGTATGTGCCTTCTCATTCTGGTACCAGTGCTGGAGGAACAGCCCTGACCTGGGATTTGCTATAACCATGGTAAAGGACAAGAATTCAGGAGGAATGGCAGTAGACTATGAGAGCACATTAAATACTTGGGCATATACATGCTTCCCATTTATTTGTGTCTCTTTAACCAAAGAAAGTCACACAGCCAAGTCCAAAGTCAATGTGTCCTGTCTGCAGGGAAGCACAACAAAGCAAGAAGGCAACACATGATTGTGAACAAATAATACAAGCACCTAACTCATGGTAGTGGTTACCTCTGGAGAGGCAGGAAGAAGATTGGGCAGAGGAGCTTGTGAGTAAGGCAATGTTATCAAGAACTATAACATAATTTTATAAAAGGGTGCAAACATGGCAATGGTAGGTGATGGAGGTATAGATAATTGTTTAGTTACCTTTGGGATTTAGTCTTCCAGTTTTGCAGAAATAATGGGTTGATGAGTGGGTTAAGGATGTTTTGGGGGGGCTGGGGATTTAGCTCAGCGGCAAAGCGCCTGCCTGGCAAGCGCAAGGTAGTGAGTTCGATCCCTGGTACCTGAAGAAAAACAAAAAACAAAAAAAACCAAAGGATGTTTTTGGGAATAGTTAAGAGGTAATTGAAGAATGACAGATAAAATAATAAAGACCTGGATGACAGCCCTCAGAACAGAAATTGAGTAATGGAGTTATTGAAAAGCTAGAATTTTGACCAAATTTGAGAGCTAATTAAATATGAAGGGTCAGAGAGGGGAATGAACTAAAAATGCCCACATAGCTGAGTCAGGAGTAGCTTCCAGCTCAGGTGCAGGTTGGAGAAATGGCCATTCTCTCTGCCAGAGAACAGAGGAAGACAGACGACAGGTCTTCATTTGTTTACTTATTTTTTCCTTTGCTTGATCTTTCTCACCACTGGTTTTCAAGCCAAAAGTGCATTCACTCCTTTCATTTGTTTTGTATTTTTCCTGGAAGTAAGTCTTTTCACAGCAGAGTTCTGTTTATACAAAGATAGGGGTCGATGGATTACTGTAAGCTGGTCAGGAATGGGTTGTCTGAAGAGGAAAGTGTCCACAGTGAAAACTCTGCCTCAACAGCACATCAGTACATAATTATTATAGACTTCTCCTTTTCCTCCTCCTCCTCCTCCTCATCCTATTCCTTACCTCCTCCTCTTCTTTACTTCTTCCTCCTCTCCCTCCCCCTCCTCCTCTTCTTCTCCTTCTTCTTCACTGTTTTGGAGACTCATTTGCCATCATCAAATGCATGTATTAATTTATTTGACATAAGCCTGGAGTTTCAGACAGAGATATGCCTCCATGAGTGACTGATAGATAACAAGATCAGTCTTAAGATTTGGAATCTCAATACAGGACTTATGACTTTTTAAAAATTGGGAGTTCATTTTTGAAAATGCTGTTCATTTCTCTTCTATAACTTGCCCTCAGTCATTATGGAGGGAGTATCTCTCTCCCCTTGGGACTTCCTAAACAGAATTATTGGATCAGCCTAATCAAAATATAGTCTCCAAATTGTTCAAAAAAAAACCTCTCCAATGTTTCACACAATATCATAACAAACATAAGAAAAACAGCTAGAATTTCTTATATGCATATAAACAGAGTTTGAGAAAAGAAAATACCACTTTTTTTGGTTAAAATAAGCCTGCCATTACATCTGGACTATGCCTTAATTCCTCCTCACTCAACTATACTTAGGAAGGGACTGGAAGCTAATAGCTAATTCCTGTACCCATGATTCTATCCCACTCTACAACCTATCTCCACTATCATGTCTGCAGCTCATATTTCTAGCAGTACAATGCTATGATCCTATTCCATTTAAAACAGGGCTGAAAGAAATGGTGCTGCTGAAATTGCCTGGATCTCGCCTGTTAGCTTTCATCCTTACAGTGCAGGAAGAACATAACAGAAGAAATTCTGGGCTATCGGCCCAGTTTTTCTTCCACTCTGTAATATTTAGCAAATCACGTAATATTTCAGTGGTTCAATTGCTTCATCTATAAGATGAGAAAAGTGATAGCCACAATGTGTATTTTTTGAGGATCAAATGCGATAATTTATGTGAAAGTGCCAGTGCTTGTTACAGCAGAGCTTCTCAGATTTGGGTGTGTATATAAATATATATATGAGGATGGAACACATATTTGGGTTCTGTGGGGTGATGCTGGGGCCTGATTCTGTGCTTCTGGCAAGCTTGAAAGAGGTGCTAACACAGCAGACCCAAAGGCCATAGCACGAATAGTATGGTATGCCCTGTGCTATCCATTATGGTAGCCATTGGCTGCACGTGGTCATTTCAATTAAAATTAGTTCAACTGAATAAAATTTTAAATTCAATTTATTAAGAGCTGTAACCACACTTAAAGTGTTTGCAGTTTCCTTTGTAGTCACTTCCTGTAGTGGCTATGATATTAGACAACACAGTATAAGCACATTCCTATCATTGCACTAAGTTCTATTGGGACAGTGCTCCACGAATTGCTGTAGACATGTTTCAAAAAGCCATCCAATAATATTCAAATGGTATTTACTGAGCATGTTCCCTGCATATTTCTCCGTACAAATAATATAGAAGTTATCAAAACCAAGTACTTTGCCTCATAGAGTTTAATTCCAGTCATTACTGATTTGAATAAATAAGAGATTATCACAAGGTGGATTAGGGCATGGGTGCTCTCTCATAAGTAGACTCCACATTTGTCCTATGATATCCTCATAGCAGAACTCAATATTCCACCATATGCCCTGCTATAGTTTGGTTTTTGAATGTTCCCCCAAAGGTTCATGTGTTGGCTTTTGGGTACTTTTTGCAGGTGGTGGAACTTCTAAGAGGTGAGACCTAATAGGCATTTGGGTTACTGGGGATAGGCCCTGGAAAGGAACTGTGGTATCGGCTTAATAATATCCCTTAGTTATTGCAGGCTGATCAGGTCTGCAATCTCCTGAATGAGTGTATGGCAAAGGCTAAATAAAAAGAGGCAAATGGAATTATTTCAGGGCTCCAGGAGGATCAAAGCCCTCTCACAGAATTCAAGATTCTTTCAGGGCTAAGACCAAGACCTTCTCTGGGTGGCCTGTATTTATTTGGTTATCAGAAGAAGGCAGGGGAGTACTCAGGAAGGGTGGAACCACTCAAGGACTTCTCTAAGGTATTAAGTTAATCCACTCAAGAAGGGTGGAAACACTCAAGAATGAGATGCCTGAGGCTATAGTCTTTATTCAGTTGAGATCTGATCCAGGTGTCCTTGGCTGTGATCTTGTCTTATCCTTTGAGGCTTTCTGGATTCATCCACCACTACAGGCAGTAGGAGGGATTAGTGACTCACAGAGGTTCACTTATTATGAGTCTGCCCTTTCCAGATAAGGAGCCTAGGCCTTGGACAGATTCACAAGTGAATATGAAAAGCCAGTTGATTAATTTAAATCCTGCTCAGGTCTGCTTTTTAGTGGTCTCTATCACTGTGAGACTCCAATGTCTTCCTGTTCTCTTTTCTAACTAGTTCATGATATAAGTAGTATTCTACATGCTCCCACCATGATGCTCTCTCTTGCCATAAGCCCAAACCAATAAGGCCCCTTGATCATGTACTGAAACCTCTGAAAAATGTGAGCCAAAATAAACATTTTGTCTTACAAGCTGTTTATCTCAGGTATTTTGTTACAGTGACAGAAAGCTGACTAACACATCTCCCAAGGCATAGTACTCAACTCATAAGTAAAAAATTATTGAAAATTTTACTAAGGAATTTTTAAGGATGCTAAAAGGAAACATATTATATAGCACAGAGTGCCTTTGATATTATTTTCTTTTTTCTTTTTTAGTTGTGAAAGTATTAAATAAATATAATTTTTACCTGCATCTCACTCCATTTCCTAAAATGCCCTATACAGTACTTCTTTTTAAGTACTTTTCTAGTCACTCATGGCAGAGACTTTCCCAGTATTTCCCCCTTTGGTGCAGAGAAATCTATCTCTGTCCAGCTCCTCAAGGCTTGTATCTCTGTATCTTTCACTCCTTAGTCCTACCACAGCATTAATTGCCTGCAATCAACTTGCCTTCACATTACTGACAGCAAACATTGCTGTTTAGCTGATACTAGCTTTTGCCAACTCATGAGAGCCAATAGAGCTTGTCTCTTCCCACTTTGCATTCCCAGGTGAACTCACATTGGAAAGCTTGACTTCATCATAGTAGGACTGTTTACACCACAAAAATTGGCATATGCTACAAACCAGAGAGCTGAGAGGTAATGTTTAAACATTTACCAGCATGTCATTGGATATAGATATGATGTGGTGCCCAGTGTAATTTATAATTTATTTGGAAGACCCTGTCCTACTCTGAACCTTCAGATTCTTCTTTGTTCTCTACCGTGAAGTCTGACCTGGGAAACTGACCAACAGGGACCCACTCTGTCAGGAAGGAGGAGAGGCAGCCACTCTGATCATTCCAAGGCCATTCCATGACAGAGCAGTCCACAGTGTCAGGAAAGATGTCAGGAAGAAAATGAGAATGAATATCCCCCTCCCCAAATTTGCCCCTATTGATAAAATACACAATGCACTCACTTACCTACAGGTGTGATTCTTTCTGTTTGTGACCAAAGCATCTCAGTTCATTTTCTCTGTGACTACTAAACTGAAAAATCAAAGAAATACATTGGTGATCAAGGAAAATTGGTCTAACTTTTCATATCACAACTGCCCTTAGCTCTACCATGGGTGAACATTCTGGAACTACAAACACCAAGAACTACCTTTGCTCATCATTGGGGTTGGGGTGGGGAAATTAAGTCCAGTGATATGAAAGTCATTTGGGGGATTGGAAGAAGTTCTGAGTTGGGCAGGCTCTAGGAAAATCTCCTTTTCAGACCTTGTTTTCCCTTTTCTGTGCCAGGGGCTGAGGCCTGAGCCAGGTCTACAGGCCGGTAGAGGTTATACCTCCTAGGAGACTCCTAACTCCAGCCTACTGTTTTTATACTTCCCTTTTCTATTTCTTGAGGTCTGCAGACATCCAGTGAGGGCTTGTTTGCTTTGGACCAAACCCTTTCTCTTGGTGGGAGAGAGAGTAAGAGAGGCCCTCACTTGGACTTATCCTTGGTTTCAGCAGGCCCTAGGCCTGCTCACGTCAACACTGGCTGTTAGGTTCTGCTGAATGTTAGGTTCTGCCCTAACATTTCAGTGTGGAAGTCACAATGATAGAGGCAGCACCCAAGGAGTAGGGGGCCACTGGTCCAGATGATTGGGGAAAAGAGGAAAAGAAGCTCTTCTGAGAGGGAACCAGCCACAGATAGCACATCCCTACACACACACACACACACACACACACACACTCCTGCTCCTTTATTCCATTTGGATCCACTGTCAGCTCTTTGTCTCTTAATTATAGTCTCTAAGGGCCAATTTTGCAATGAATTGGCACCTAAATTGAGCCTGTGTCTTTTTTTACACTGCCATTTGGTTTTTAATAGTTTGATTAAGTAAGCCACTCAGGTAAATCACCTTGTTTTAAGGAGGCGTTTAGGGCTATGAGGGTAGGGGAAGATAGTCTTTATGATATGGTCTGCTTAAAGGCAGAAGCAGAGCTAGCAAAGAGCACAGATCCCAGAGGCACCCCCTCACCTTATGTCTGGTGATAAATCTCTCTCTGTGTCTTTTACCTGACTCTCAGCTGATGACCTTGCTTACTTCAGTGAAATAATAGGAGCCATGAGAGGAGAATGTCACCTGCTCCCTGACACATCCTTCCAGGTAATATTGCCTACCCCTTTATATTGCATCATTTGCCCTGTAATTGTGCATAGAGCTATCTAGGCTTCTATCTAAAGTCAAACCCAACACTGCAATGCAATGCCTTACCTCCTGCAGTAGTATAGCATCCCCAAGATTGCGATGGCATCCCCAAGCTTCCCCATTACAAGACCATTCCCTGGATGACCTTGGACTCACCCAGTCTTCCCCCTTTCCTGGCTTGCAGTTCTTGAGAATAATTGCAAAGTGAGCAGAGATGGAGAGGGACTGCCTGAGACAGCTCAAGCCTTGTTCCTCCCTCCCCTAGGAACAGGGTACCCTTCAAAGCTTTGACTGGTGAGTCACATATCCCCTGAGCTGTATAACTCAGGACAGGCTCCCTTTCCGGCTCTCTCAGGTGTGGTGAGCGCGTGTAGAGTGAAGACTCATTTATCTTGGGAAGCTTGTTTGCAATCATGGGACCAACTCACAATGGACCCCAGATTTCTTTTGTCCCTTGCTACCTATTTCTAATAAAGCCACTCCATAAACTTGCATGTGAATGTATTCTGCCTCACTGGACTCAGACAAACAGGTAACCAACCAATTTATTGTGGACCTAAGCAGCAGCCCAGGATGATGCTGTGGGCACACGTGTATAGATTCCTACTTCTGCCAGTTGCCATAGTGATGATTCTCCACATGGTGGGAGTCCTCTCTCGGCATTGAGGATTAGCGAACCTGCTCCACACTTCTCTCTCCTGGATCATTCCCATCAGCACACACACACATGATGTATACTGCCTATATAAAACAAAGCAAGACAAAAAATAGAAATAAATGCTTCTTTTGGCCTAATATTGCCAGTCCAGATACTACCCCTCTCTCACTCCCTTTTATAGGCAAATACCTTAAATGGGTTATCTACTACTACTGGCTTCACTCCTCTCCTTTTAATCTTTCTAGACCTCTTTCAAGTCAGATTTTCATTGCTGTGAAAGACTTCTAAATCCAAAGGTCAAATTTAAGTTCTGTTCTTTTTCCATCATTTGACTCATATGACACTGTCCCCCCATACACACACTTTCTCTCTCTCTCTCTCTCTCTCTCTCCACTAGGCTTCCAGCTCACCACTATTTCTCTGCTGGTTTCCTTCTTATTCCTCGCTGCTCCTCAGGACCTCTATCAGTGGTTAATCACCAGAGAATGCAGGGGCTTTCTGCATTTTCTGTGTTCTGGATAACATCATCCTCCCCTACTTATTGCTACCCCACCCTTCCAATAATTGCGTGACCTAAATCCAGTATTAATTCCCTTCTGCCTAAATACCTACAGCAGTTTCTGTCTTCTGACTGATAAACTTGACTGATGCAAATATGTGTCTTCCATTTGTATGACAGTTTATGGTTTTTGAAAAGCTTTTGAATGAACTCATTTAAATTCTACAGTTCTCTAAGGCCAGCATAGCAAAGAGTATTATGGCCATTTTTACATGTGAACAGAAAAATAGACAAGCAGGGACCTCATTGCAAGTCTTGTCTTTTCTTTTAACCAGCTTAGTAATTTTGGCCAATGTACTTAATCTTCTTACACCCCCTTATCTGCAAAACAAAGAGATTGAATTAAAATTGTTATCTTTCAGTTTCACAGCAACTCACAATAAGAAATATATTCTACATCACCACCCTGTACTTACATCTGCATGAACATAAAAAATTAAAATGGTAGTTTCCTGAAATAATACCCTTAACAAGTACAACATGCTCTGATTTTTTTACTTGTGCTACTTAGTTTTAAATTTCCCTTGGTGATCAACTACCTAGATTTCACAGCCCAGGTATATAAAGTGGGGAAATTTTCTTTCATACCCTTTCACTAGGATGCTTCTACATCACCAAAAGCATTAAAGCAATGGCAATTGACCATGGATGGAAATTTCTGAGACCATGAGCCAAAGTAAGCCTTTCCTCCTTTAAGTTGTTTTTCTCTGGTATTTTGTCACAGTGACTGAAAGCTGATGAGCACACTTCTGTTCCATTAACACATCCCAAGTTCTACTGCCTCAGGACCTTAGTACTTACTGTTCCTTCTACCTGAAATGACCTTCTCCTCAATCTTTGAATGATGAGCCCCTTTTCCCATTTAAGTCTCAGATCAAATAGCATCTGTTCCAAGAAAACTTTTCCTGGATATCAGGGTAAATGGCTGTTCCAAACCTCTGCTCTCCAGAACAACAACTTGTTTTATTTCTGTATTACTACTTACCGTTATTGATAGTTATGTCTTCTACTTAATTTTCATTAATTGTTAGTCTTCTAGAATGTAAAATCAATGAGAAGGAACCTTGCCTGGAATGTTCACTGCATCCAGAATGGAGTTGCACACATTACTAGGTCCCTAGCAGTTACAGAACAAAGAGTTCTACAACTACCCCTTATAGATTAAACAAGAGAACTAAATCTCAGAGAATATGTAAAACTCATACAGAAGGGAAAGGAGATGGGCATCCTAGGCTGAGAAAACAGAGGAGCATATGTGGTTGGCACTGATACATAAAACAGCTTAACACTCTGGGGAAGAGGCCAAATGTAGGTAGGCACAGGACAAGAAAAACTGTGTGCCATGCCATGCTAAAAAGTGGGAAATTATTCCTGCATGGGATGAGCTACTGAAGGTTTTGATCAAAGCAAAAGGAAATAGACTGAGAAAGAAGCATGATGGTCATAGACTGATCTACAGAGGGAAAGATGGGTGGCCAATGGAAGGAAGGACATGTTTTTTTAAAATCTTGCAGAGGACTCATACTGGACCTGCATTAGCCAGGTCATCATAAAGATTTGGCAAGCACTGTAAGATGAACTAAGGAAGAGAGAGACCAGAGTCAGGGACACTAATTAGGAGTTTTACATATTGCAGACATTATGTGACTAGGGACTAAATAAGAATGGCATTGTTAATAATGACAAATGAGGGAAAAGAGTCTTTATAGAGAATCAGGATGTAGTGAAGGATTGGCCATTGTGGTCAAAGACAAATGAAAGTCGAAGATAACTTCAAGGTATAAGGCTCCAGGAACTAAGGATGGCTAGAGTTGCCACAAGATTATATCTTCTAAGGGAAAGATGACAATATGGGTTTTACATGTAACCATTCAAAGTGAGACACCCAAGTGGCTGAGTCCCAAGGTAGTGACACATTCAGAAAACACTGTCCAATAGTTCAAATAAGAAAAGGAAATCCATTCCTTGCTAAAGCTAAGGGCATGGAAAAGGATCCAAAATATAGATGACCTTACTCACATTATAGTCTTCTCTCCTTGTTTTTTCTTCCCTTCAGTCCCCGTCTACTGTCTCCTCCCTACTCCCACCCCCACTATTCCATCTCTTCTGCTCTCCCTCCTTTCCCTTCCTGTCTTACTCAGATTAATTTAGCTTGTCTCCCAAAGCGGAAGAATTCCACCTCTTCAGAAGAAAGGATAGTATTCTAATTAGCATGCTAGGAATGAAAGTCTTAGAACGAACTTACCCATTCAATCATACAGCTGTTCATTGAACACTTAGCATAAGAGACATATAGAAGTATGTTCAGGATATGCAAAATGAATCAAACATGAAACACTGATCTTTTTATATCCTGTCACAAATGGATACATATTTGAGGCAGCAGCTAGGCATCCAATAGTACTATAATCCAGCCTATTAGCAATGACGATTTTTTGAGAAGTTTAAGAATTCAGTGATTTGTGGCAAAAGGTAGTTATGAACTTGAGCACCTACTGTGTACCCAGAACTATGCTAGGCACTGGGAACACACCAGGAAACAAAATATATTCCCTGCCCTTTCTGGAGCTTCTCTCTGGCTGGAGAGAAGACACACACTAAGTATTTATTTGACTCACATGCGGTATTTCTGCAAAGGGAAAATACAGACCGTGATGAGAACTGGGTAGCAGAATTGGCCCTATACAAGCTTCATGGCAGGCTTTTCTGAGAAAGTAATTAAAGCAGGCCTGAGAAACCGAGGTGGGATTGATGGAAGAGATGGAAAGGTCCCAGTAAATGGGAACAATATATGCTGAAGTCCAAGTCGCTTTATCTCTCTACACTTTCAAATCCACATGCATAACAGAGACGTGATCGAGCCTGCCTCACGAGATGATCTGAAGGTAAATGAGCTAAGCACCTGGGTGAATATCTGTCCTGTTGCTTCCCACCATCCACATACCTCTCCGATTTGGAGTGGGTCCCAGGTAAGGTGGACAGCAGCACTACAGAGGCCGGAGGAAGGTGAAGGCTCTCCTCCCAACTCCTGGAAGTTACTACATGGTCAAGCTGTGTAGGCTGGGGCATTCAGATGCTGCTGTCCACCCTTAAGTTTGGAGACAAACAAAAGAAAAGAAACAGAAGGATCACTTGTGTTGGCTTTAGAGACAGCCTAAGTCCAGCTGCATCTCAAAATCCAACGAGCAGAAACCATGAGCAGCAGGAAGGTGAATGATGCAGCCAGGTGAGGCTGGAGCAGCATTCTGGGCAGATGTTCCTGTGGTGTGGCCTTGACCCACCTTCTACCCCACTCCCTTTCTTCCTATCCCTTAGGCCCAGTTCACCAATTATCTCACCATGTCTCTGTTCCAGGTCACATCCTTCTGACATACATTCCCTTTCTGCTCAAGTTAGCCAGACTTGGTTTCCATTATTTGCAACCCAAACCCCCAATCTTAGCACCTAATAAAGTAATCATTACAAAAATGACGTCCAAAACAAACATTATATGGTAGTTTGTTGTTACTGGAAGATATTGAAATCATGGAAATAAAGAGGTAAGCTTTCTTCCAATGAAATAGCAGTCATAACTATACTTTAAATTGTTCCTGGGCAGAGACGCCCATGTTCAGAATGATTGTTAACAAAAAACAGCTGGAAAAATGGTAAAGTGCCAGCCCATTACCACCCTCACCCTGCTTCAACACTCCTCTATTGTTGTGGTTTACACTAGAGCCCAATATTTACATCCTTCTATAGAATGAATACTGAAGTATACCCAGGAAGTAACTAGATTTTAATATAAGTCACAGCAAGCCCCCAGAGATAAAAACTGGGCTGATATGTAGCAGTTATGAGACAACTAGCTGCAGAAATTAGAAGTAAAATTCTTTAGGACAGGGGGAGGGGTACTTAATTGGTGCAGCATATGATGGGACATGTCCTCCAGGATTTAATAAAGTTTAGATTATCTGAATCTAATTGCAAGGCCATTTGCAAAATCAAGTTACTAGATAGCATTTTTAAAAAATGACTCATGCTACCAGGAAGTGCTGCTGCACAAATGATTATGTGCCTTATCCCTGAAGGCTGTTCCCCTTGTCATAAAATAAAGCTCCTGCTAAGCCCCTTGCATGTTATCAAACCTGCCTTGGTAATGATTGCCTCTAGCAGGAGGGAAGAGACCTAGCGAACATAATAACAAAGCAGGTGAAAGAGGGTGTAACCCTTTACCCCAGAATCTGACTATTTTTCATGATGTCCAGGAGCATTCATGTCTCATTGCTACAATGGTTTCCTAGCTTGTCTCTGTTAAGGAAAAAATAAAAACAGAGACCACAGTTCAGATACTCCCCAGGGACAACCACCTACAGCTGTGTAACCAAAACTCAAGTCACCCTGATGGTCCTGAAACATTCTGCTCAAATCGTAAACACAAAACATTAACTTTGCATCTGTGTTAGCATGATTCACTGAAACTACACCAATCAGGTGTAGAAAAATTAGTGCAAACAGCTGCTTGTCCTAAAAAGAATAACATATAACTTTCAACGATGAAAAAGGTTGAAATACATCCTCTTTTATGTTTGTAAACTACGTGGCTGCAGCTGTTGTGAGACTAGCTTCTTACTGCCTAGTCTGAGGCCTCCTAGATTGCAATATGTACCTTCTTTTAACATACAATGATACATTTTTAATTTCTAAATTTGATCTGATTTTATTTTTTTTAAAGAGAGTAGTAAATGAGAAACAAACAAACAAAATAAATAGAACAATAGCAGCATACCAGTATCACAAACATAAACAAATCAAAGCAAGAACATTCAAACTGATACAAGGTCTCAAGACAAAATAATACGAATCAACAGTGGTTGTTACATTACATATTGCTATCCTCAATTACATTGCTTAGATTACTAGATGTAAGAATGAAAGATTGCTCAAACCATTAAAGAGAATAAGAAAATAATTCTTTCTCCCTACAGCCTCTCCAGCATTTGTTATTGGTTGATTTCTTGATGATAGCCATTCTTTCTGGGGTGAGATGGAATCTCAGTGTTGTTTTAATTTGTATTTCTCAAATGACTAATGTCACTGAACATTATTTCATGTATTTATTTGCCATTAGTATCTCTTCATTAAAGAGATAATATCTCTTCATTATTAGAGATAATCCAGAGTTTCACTAGGCAAGATGGTAGGAGTTTACCATTGTAATTCCATTACATATTGTTACCTTCAAATCGGTTGCTCAGACCTCCAGACACACGCATGCAAAGTCGATCAGAATATAAAAACTTGTAAGCATTAACTGTTCATTTCAATACACCATCAGACATCAGCAATACAGTCATCACAGCTATTCATATATACATTTATATTTTGCCTTCTTTCTTTTTTCTCCTTTTCCTCACCCCAGTCATCCCTTCCTTTGAGCAATTTCTTTCCCTTTCCTATTATCTACTGTACATTTTGAGTTTTACCTAGTCCTTCAGGTTCCTATAACAAGGAGACAATATGATGTTTACACATGTGGGTCCGATTTATTTCACTTATGAGTATGGTCTCCAGTTGCATCCATTTACCTACAAAAGCCTCGAGTCTACCTTTTTTAATAGCTGAGTAATACTCCATTGTATAAAAATACCACAACTTTTTTATCCATTGCTCAGTGGATGGGCATTTGGGTTGTTTCCAAGA
>NW_004955438.1:11460836-11486055 GCF_000276665.1 Chinchilla lanigera | reverse complement strand
ATGGCCATTTTCACAATGTTGATTCTTCCTCTCCATGAGCAAGGAGTATCTTTCCATTTTCTGATATCCTCTTTGATTTCTTTTTTCAGAGTACTATAATTTTCACTGTATAGATCTTTTACTTCTCTCTGATTTTATTTTTGATAACTCTTTATTTTGATTCTTCTTTCTGGCCCACCCTCACCATGGCAGAGTGATCCTTTTAAAGCCTGGGTCAGATCATGTTCTTAACAGAAATTCTCCAATGGTTCCCACCTCAATCCAGAAATGGGTATAAGACCTCGCTGATCTGTCAGTACCCCATTCACCCTCATACACGTTTGCACTCACACACACATGTACACACATATTCTCCCCATCTCTTTGTGTCTCTCTCTGTCTCTTTCCCCCTCTTACACACACACACACACACACACACACACACATACACTCCTCTCCAATCTCACTTTGTTTCTCTTTCCCTTGCTCACCTCCATCATCCTGATCTACTCTGCCCCTTGGACAATACCAAGTATGCTCCTGTCTTAGAGCTTGGAACACTTCCTCATGTGCCCTCTTAGCTCACCTGCAACCTGCTTTCAGACACCCACTCCATTATGCTTGTCCAAGCCTGTCTATTCAAAATTGCAATTCACTCCTCCTCAAGCCATTTTCTCCTGGCATGTATTCTAGCATATATCCATATTTATCAATGGTTGCCTATCTCCTCTGCTGCAATATAAGCCATACAATTGCAAGGATTTCTGCATATGTTGCCTATTATTGTATCCCCTTGGCCTAGACTTAGTATTGAGTAGGTTGCTCATATGTTTGTTGAATAAGTGAATGGACAGTCTCAGGGAAGAAACACAGGAGGATAGAAATAGAGAAAATCTTCCTGAATTCCCACAACTCTAAGCCTCCAGACAACAGAAAGAGAGAAACTTCAAAGAGAGAGGATTTCCTCTCTACCTACCCACTAGAAAAATATTTGAGAGGACTGAAGGAAAACAATGAGGGCAGAGAGTTTGGTGAGTTCTGGAGAGATTCATGCTCCATGGCCAGACCCCCAGGACCCCTGAGGAGGCACACAAGGGTATTTCTTTGCACAGAGGACCAAAATGGTGCACACACCAAGAAAAAGAGGAAAAGCACAGAGATTCAGGACCCAAATGGCCCCCTGGGCAGAAAGGAGAAAGGGCTCAGGGACAACCTGCCTAGGTTGTGTCTTCCTGCATGCTTGTCAGTATGTAACCAAACCAATATGCCCAATCTTCCCAAACCCTTAGCAAGTAGAGTGATCTCTAAATACTGATTGTATTTCCCCTGTCCCGTTGGAACAAAGGTAGAAATCCTGATTAAGTTTTATATGCATAGAATTATATCTCCAGCATGCCAGGGATCTAACTTACTTCATTTTATTTTGTGTTAAAAAAATCTCTAATATTTTCAAGAGTGAGATGAATTTTAAAGAAATATTGGCCCTGTGTCAGGCAGAAGCCAACTCCTCCCTACCTTGAGGACTAGGATAAGCATTCAGTGTCCTCTCATGACCTTGTGCATGATTCTGTAGGGAAATTAGCGATGCATTAGGCAGCTGCACACAGCTGAGTAATCACCATGGCAACCAAAGGACCATCACCTGAGCTTTCTTCCAAGCTGATTTATCAAGAGTGAATTGTGGTTCGTTTCAGAAAATGGAAATGGAAAATTCATATCACCCCCTCTCTCCTCCTTTTTCATGTTTCAATATTGAAGTTCTAAAAGTGGCCCATCTCTCCTCTTCCTAAAATTATTCTAAATCATTTTTTCAGATTTGCTGTCTGACTCATGGATCCTGTGCTTGAAGGATTGGGATAGAATTAGCACACAGCAGTTCCCTTGGGGTCACCCCCCATATCTCATGTTGGCAGCGCTGCTAGAATGGCAGTATGTCCTTGACAAGGCCATTTGTGGACGAGCATATCTCTGGTCTGTTGAATGCAACCCATGACCTCATCACTCTATCACTAGAAAGGACCATAACCAGGATAGGAAAGTTGTCATGTCGGGCTAGACTTGGGATTGTTTTAATGAATAAATGATGACTTTTTCAGCAGACCTTTGTGGGGCCTTTCTCTCTAAACTATCATGTGAAGTAGAAGGCAGTGAAGGGATTTTGGAGTACAATTCACCTGATGGGTTCTTATGGTGATCACACACCTATGAGTCAATGTCCTTCTGTACACAGTTCCAACACCTTAATGAGAAATAAGAAATCAACTACACAATGTGTCTAAAATGCATATTCCTGGAGCCCATCTCCCCAAGATCTGATTCAATAAGGCTGGGTACAGGGCCCAGAAGTTTGAGTTTTAACGAATACCTCTCCCCAAGAAGATCCTTATTTAGGTGTCTTCACAGCACACTGTGAAAAACGTGTCCCAAAGATTTGTCATGAGTAATGACTTTGGGGTAGGAGGACCTGCCTGCAGTAGACATTGCAGCCTTGAGTTAGCGAAAGCCCTCAGTTTTCTCAGCTGTGTTTTCTTTATTCAGGAGATACCTGGAATTCTTGTGAATGAAAAACTGATGCCAAATTACTAACCCTAATATCAAGCAAATATATAGATAAGAAAAAAGTTAACTCTGGAGTCTGTTTCATATTAAAATAGACCTGATTCTTTTAGAAAACTTAGAATAATGATTTTAGGGAGAAACCTTCCATTCTTATATGAAAAGAAAATCCAATTTCCTAGCTTGGCTTTAAAATTGTATAAGAAATGCATTTTATAACTTCTAGGCCTTTAGAGCTGTCATAATAAGAAGCAATATGGGTTTTATGAAAAGTTGTGTTACTTTGCCTTAAGGGTATATGCATGTACATTTTGGGAAGAAAGACTTCAAATCATTCCATATATGGTTGTATTGCACTGCAAAGAAGTGGACAGAATTCAATTAGCTGCTGGAATTTAATTAAGTTTATTTCCAATTATTCCTTTCATAAAAGTAAATTTATAAAACATAAATATTCCTTTCATAAAAGTAAGTTTCATCTTATAGAAAAGCTATGGTTTTTAAAAATACTGAATCATGGGATTTTAGGTTGGGAAATACTTAAGAGAGTCTGCATTCCTATTTCTTAGCATTCATAGATGCCAATGGTCCCACCTAGCCAAAATTCTCAGAACTACTCACCTTGTTGTGCTATGCTAGAGGTTTACCATGCTAAATGTGACTTAAACTAGATCCACTGGGGTTCAAATATATTTGTCACTCAGTTATTTTGCTTACTTGGTTTTTACTATTTGGATTTGACTTCTACAAGTATATCACAAACTCGTTTATTTGTTGTGTTATGTTTTGGGGAGATGTATTAGATAAAGGGAGTTGTTTGAAATAATAGCAAAATAAGCTAACACAGAGACTAATAACAGACATTTTTAAAGCAATAATCACAGGTGATATCTCAGTATACATTAAACTTAACATTTTTAGATTGTTCTGTAATCTTGTTAGAATGACCACCTCAAAGATGTAAGAGGTACATTTATCAAATAAATATTTATTTATTCACTATTCTCATTAATGAAAAAAATAAATTATTTGATGCATGCTTAACTGTCAGCTTTGAAGTTTAACTGGGGTACTTAACAAGAAAATCCAATTTTCTTCCAGTCTCACTCCCTAAGAATTTAGAGGTTTAACTACGTGTTTTTTTAGAAGTTAAAACTTTGGAATTTTTTTCCACTACTAAGGACTGGACCCAGGACCTTCGTGCATGCTGGGTGTTCTACCATTCAGCTCCAACCTCAGCACGATTATTATTTTGGTTGTTAACACAGCCTAAGAAAGAGATTAGTATAAATGAAGTGCTCTGCATTGCCTTCAAGTTCCTGGAAATGCTCCCCCTACTATACAATGGATTCTTACCTCTTTTCATTGTTCTCTTTGCTTCCAGATTAACTACTATATACCAGCACAATCCCAAGCAAAAGCAAAACACCCTGCCAAAGGTGCAAGTGACCAGGTTATGCCATCCCAGAATGCACCCAATCGTCAGCACAGAGATGGTAGGATCTTGTCCAAAGTGCATCTGACCTGGCTCTGAAACGAGTTCCCACAACCAGCAATTGTCGTAAGCCAGACCTTTCAATACTTGGGACAATTTACTCCTGTGAAACATAAAGAAAAAGATTTAAATGCTCTTTGCAATCTCTTGTGGCTCCAAAAACATCATGATTCCTCAATCAACTAGTACTTGGCACCTAGGGACACCCCAAAAATGTGGCTCTGTGAATGGATTTCTCCAGTGTGTATGAAGAGACAGGAGCCCTCTGGCCTCTGTGAGCTTCCATGATCTTCTATCAAAGAATATGCTTTGGAGATGAAAGCCAGCAACTAGTTGTGAAGCACAACTACAGGCATTCTGCATTTAATGACCGAATTGTGTTCCCACTACTAGATCATTCACTGAATTGATTACTAAATGAGTTATATATAATATGTACATTACAATATTCAGAATAAAGAAATGATCAAAGAAAACTCCAATTTGATAACTTTGCTTTTATTTGCATAGCTTACATGCAGTACTGTAATGAATAAAATAACATAAAACTATAGTACTGTACTATACAGTACAATCAGCAATAATTACAGTACTGTACCATAGACAAAGCCGCCATAAGGCCACACTGTTGCTCATGTTCCCGGATGAAGCTCATAAGTCCAAGTCACAGGTCATAAGTGTGCTGCTTTCATTATCTCCAATAGTCATGAAACAGGTAGGTCATTAAACAAGGAATATGTATAGTGAAATATTTATGTAAAAAATATTTTAGTGGAAGCCATTTCAACTTTCATCCTTTCATCAACTATTTCTTAGTTAAATCTAAAAAACTATACTTCTTCATGAATATCTAATATAAAGTTTAATGTTGCTTTTTTGTTGATCTTTCCATAACAACTCATGTGACTCTAGCTAAGGAATCACCTTAGATGAGTAGATTTGAATAATATCTTTCCTGCACCTCATGTTGATTTTGTCTGGCTCTCTGAGCCTGCTACAAAGCTTAACATGTTCTCTTTAACTCCACATACAATGCTTAGTTATTTTATATCAACAACTCATGATTTATTTATTTCAGGGTTTGACACCATGCTGTTATGTGAGCTAACTCACATTTCTTGGAGTAAACACGAGATATCATGCTATCTACTATATCTGAGCTATACTGAAGTAGGTGTGTGTAATTTAATACAGTGCCTAGAACATAGTGGACCTTCAGTAAATGTTTACTGAATGAGTATGGATCACTGAAATATTCTTCCCAGGATGATTCCTTCCCCACCACTTGCGAAGGTCCTTTACCATCCATTCCTGCCCCAGGTAACGAGCCCATGTAGTCACCCCAGACAGACATAGGATGCCACAGCATGATAACTGTCATGGACTCCATACTCCTTACCACTTCTGGCAGATATTGTTAATCTGATTTGAACTAAACATAAGCATATTTCCTGGCCAGCAGTATATTCTCCCTTTGAGTCACAGCTATATATCAACAACATAAAAAAGAGGGTGAGGAGATCTAGAGGAAGCATTCCTAAAATTCATCTGGAACTAGAAGAACCTAGAATAGCAAAAGCAATCCTGGGCAACAAAGGAAAGGCAAGAGGCATCGCAATCCATGACTTGAAATTATATTTATTACAAAGCTACTGTAATAAAATCAGCATGGTACTGGCAAAGAAACAGACCTGAGGATTGATGGAACAGATTAGAAGATGCAGACACAACCACAAACACACTCAGCCACCTTATCTTTAACAAAGGGGCCAAACATATTCACTGGAAGAAAGATAACCTCTTTAATAAATGGTGCTGGAAAAACTGGCTGTCTATATGCTGAGGATTAAAACCAGACTCATGTCTATCACCATGCACTAAAGTCAAAATGGATTAAAGATCTAAATATCAAAACAGAAACACTAAATCTACTGGAAGAGAAAATAGGTAGAAATCTTGAAGACATAGGGGTAGGCAGAGAGTTCATGAACAAAAAACAAACTGCACAAGAAATACGTCAAAGAATCAACAACTGGGATCTCATCCTGTTAAAAAAAAAAAACTTTTGTCCTGCAAAACACATCACCGACAGGGTGAAAAGAAAATTCACAAATTGGGAAAAAATTTAATCAACTACCCATCAGACAAAGGACTTCTATTTAAACACATAAAGAATTTAAAATAATCAAGCCCCCAAATTCAAAGACCCAAACCAAAAATGGGTATCTGAGATGAATACACACTTTTCATATGAAGAAATAAAATTAGCAAATAAATATATGAAAAAATGCTCAACATCATTGATCATTTGAGAAATGCAAATTAAAACAACACTGAGATTCCACCCCAGAAAGAATGGCTATCATCAAAAATCAACCAATAGCAAATGCTGGAGGGGCTGTGGGGAAAAAGGAACCCTTTTCCATTGTTGGTGAGAGGGTAGACTGGTACTACTACTGTGGAAATCAGTGTGAAGATTCCTCAGAAAATTAGGATTAGAGGTCCCATTTGACCCAGCTATTCTCCTTTTGGGTATTTTTCCAGAAGAACTGGAAACATCATACCACAGCAATATATGTGCACTCATGTTTATAGCAGCACAATTTGTTATAGCTAAATCTTCGAAAGAACCCAAATGCCCATTAGCTAAGGAATGGGTGGAAAAGATATAGTATCTTTATTTTTATACCATGGAGTATTACTCAGCTATAAAAAAGATAAAGTTGAGGCTTTTATAGATAAAGGGATGCAACTGGAGACCATACTCATAAGTGAAATAAATCAGACCCACATGTGTAAACATCATATTGTCTCCCTAGTGTAACTGAAAGAGTAAATAAAATCCAAAAGGTACAATAGATACTATGAAAGGGAAAGAAACTTCTCAAAAGTAAAGAACAACTAGGATGAGGGAAAGGAGAAAAGAAAGAAGGAAGGGAAAAAAAATATATATATATATACACAAGATAGCTAAGATAATTGTACTACTAATTTCTGTTAGTTCACTGAAAGGAACAGTTAGTGGTTAATTTTTTTTATTAATCTTGCACACCTATATCTGGCAATCTGAACAACTACTTTGAAGATAACAATATGAAATATAGAAACCATTGTTGATCTCCTATCATCTTGTTTAGAAATTCTGTATCATTTTTAATGTTTTTTAAAATGTTTTATTCTCTTTAAAACAAAAAAAGGCTAAAGAAAGAGGGTAAGAAGGCTCACTTTTTCTGGGCTTTTCAGTGCCTTTTCCAAGTTCAAACATGAACTTAGATCTCTTTCATTGAAAGGCTTTTCCCATCTAGGCCCACGATACCCAGAGCAGCATTCCACCTGACACCATCTGTAAAGACCTTGTGCTCCCAGTATCACCTTAAAATCCTCTTCCAGGTATTACTGGCCTTATGAAAAGTGTTAGAAGCAGCAGACTTCAGACAATTAGGCCCCACACCCCTGTACCCACCATTCCCATAGTGGGGTGAAGAGGGTCCTCCACATATTCACCTCTGCACAAGTCTTATTTGGACATAGGCTTTTACAGGTACAATTAGTTAAGACAAAGTCATACTGGAGTACAATGAACTCTGTATTTTTCTGTTTTTCATTCCTATAATAAAAACCTGAAACTGGGTTCTTTATAAAGAGAAGTTTATTTAGTTCACACTTTTGGAGGCTGAAATTCCAGGATCAAGAGGCCCTCTCTGTTTGGTCTCTGGTGAAAGCCATGTGGTTGTGTCACATCACAGTGGCAGTGTACAACAGGGAGAGATTCGGGGAGCAGTTTGCTCTTTTCATAACAATTCCCTCTTTGGAGAACTGACTCATCCCATGAGACCAATATTAATTCCTTCTGAGGACAATGCCCCAAAGACTTAATGACTTTGTACTCGGCTCCACCTCTTTTGGTTCCACCAATTTGACACTGACACATTTTGGTCTAAGCTTCTGGATCATGAAGTTTTGGGGAACACACTTAAACCATATCTATGTCTTGCAGGACTTAAATCCAGTGATTGGTGTGCATCCACCTAAGGAGAGGAGGAATTGAAGGTATAGTTCAGGGGTAGAGCAACTGCTAACCATGCATGAGGCCCCAGACACCATTTATAAAAGAAAAGGAAAAGTAGAAAGCACAACAGAATCTAGGGGAGACATTCATATAATGACAAAGGCAAAGACTAGAGTGATATAGCTACCAGCCAAGCGATACCAAGCATCATCAATGTTACGATTTGTGTCTGGGTGGCCCCCCAAAGCCACACAGTCATGGGGTGGGCTTTTAGAGTTAATGATTGATTCATGGCCCAACGTTGGAATTATGGATGTGAGTGCTACACCCACCCTGGGTCGGGTAGTTTGCATACAATGTAAGGGAGGGAAAGAGACTACATGCCACTGCTCCTCCTTTTTGCTCTTGTTGCTTTTGCCACCTTCCACCACTATGAACAGTTACCCTCTGCCATGTGCCACTCTGCCTTGGAGCCAGCTGAGTATGGACTGAAACCTCCACAGACCATGAGCTAAATAAACCTTTCCTTCCTTAATTCTGGGTGTCAGGTATTTTGTCTCAGCAATGAGAGAAAAGTAGCCAAGACAAGCACCATTTAAAAAAGAAAAAGTAGAAGACACATACAGAATCTACAGGAGACATTCATATAATGACAAAGGCAGAGACTAGAGTGATACAGCTACCAGCCAAGGGATACCAAGCATCATCAGGAATCTAGGAAGAGGGCAGAAGAGATGTTTTCCCAGAGCCTTTAGAAGGGGAATAGCCCTGCTGATACCTAGATTTTGGACTCCTAACTTCTAGCACTATGAGACACTCCACGTACAATGCCATGGCTCTATAGAATGAAACATTATTAATGACTCACCACAAGGAAGGGAAGGAAAAGAGAAGGAAAAAGAATGCTGAGCACATGCTGCCCTAACAGTAAAGCCCTGAACTAAATGTCTCATGTATACATAATTTTGTTTAATATTCAAATCAAAACCCCGTGAGAGAGTATGTCAGGATGCTCTCAGAACTTGACAAATTTAATATACAAAGGAGGCAATAAGGAGACAGGCACACTGAATTATAAAATAATGATTTTTATATTAAAGAAAAATCTGACATCCCTCATATAGAAAATATGCATATTTATTTGCCCGTGAGTCACATATCAAATGAAGGGTAAGTTTCCCTGAGAACTCATAGCCAGATATCATTAATCTCAAGAAGGTAGATGAATAAAGAAATTGGTAATCACATAGGCAAATCTAAATAGACATTAGCAAAATAGTAACTAACAGCTGTTTGGAAAGAAATAGAAACAAGGTGAAATTAAAAGTATTGGGCATGTAATACATTAATGTGTAACACTGGATGGTTTTGAATTATGCAGCAAAGGAATAGAAATATTAAATGTGTAGCCTTGAGTATGCCTCATAAATATTAAAAAATATATAAAAAGACACTGAAAGAGATTGTAAAGCTTCCCAAGCAGTACAAAAGCTAACAGAAGTGTTCTGTGACTCTTCAACTTGTCTCTACTCCACATGACAGGACCAGAGAAGTGCTGTCTAGCCAATGAATTTACTGTTCCTGATCTCTTTAGCCAGAGGGGTGGGGACAGGGACATGTAGAAACAGGTGGACAGGAAGCTGATCATCCCAACAGAATTCACACCACAAAAAATACATCTGTGTCATGTGGCAAATGAATGCACTTAATATGAAACTACATGAACATGAAGATTGTCTCTGTATTAAAAGCAAGTAGAAGATTTTGATTTCCCAAGTGGTAGCTACCCAGCAACTTTCAGGATCTCCAGATTAATTTGCAATTTAAAAAAAGGATATGATTCACTCCACCATACATATGCCCACACATGGGTGTGTGCACTCTCACACATACACACACACATACACAAATACACAAAGAAAACACCCCACATTGCCCTAACGGTGTCATCTATGTGGCACCATGTGGGAAGCAATGGATGTGTGAGCAAAGCCAGCACTGAAAGTGTCTCTAAACACTTACTCATCCTCCCACTGCCTTCCAAAAACATTGTATTGAGTTTACAGCCTTGAAAATGTAATTACCACTTTTACTCATGGGAGAGTAGATCCTTGAGAGTTTTAACAGGACATACTAGGAAGAGATTCAAATCTCAATGAGGGATGGTTTATTCCAAGAGTAACCCAAGCCTGGGTATATTTTTCTGGTCTCCTGGGAGCCCGGACACTAATAGGGGCTTAGGTCAACCTCTCTTTCAATACCCTGGACATTGTTATATTCCCCTACCTCATCAAAATTGAAAACTAAACCCCACAGAGTACAACTCTAAGCAACTTCATATAGTAAAAGCCTGAAAAAGCTACTTGAAGAAATAATATCTAAAACTTTCTGTCTTTCTGCCATGGTAACTTCACTAACTGGCCTCATAAATGTGGCATTTGCAAGAGCAGCATCTCTGCATATCAGCTGCCTTCGTGGTGTAAGTGGAGGGATACCATGAAGCAGAATATCTAGCCCCAAAATATCTCTCCCATAGTCTGCTACAATGCCTGAAATCCCACAGGAAAATACAAATCTTTTACTTTGAAGGGAGAAACATAAAACAGTTCCGATTAGACAATGATTTAGTAGCATCGTGATGGAAAAGACACAGAATAGGCATATTTTTGCAAGGGAAAAGAAGACCCAGAGTGGGAGATGCTTGTTGGCAGGGCAAGAGAGGATCCTGAGCCCTGTTGTTTCAGAGAAATCCAGCTGAGCGTATGAGAACCAGCCATAAAGTGCTGTGATGCCGACAAAAGAGGCAGACAGATTCAGGACTGTGCAGAGTGCAATTTACTGGGAGACTTGGGTAAAGAAAGATGCCTTTGGCAGCATCAAAACAGGTAGATTCCCACAAATTCCCAGGTCCTATAGTGGTCAGGTCAGAAGTGGCTTCACCCAAGCCAGCATATATCTGTTTTTTCTCAAGCTAATATCAAGCATATCAAGCATATTCCTGGTGCTGATGGCTACAGCGTCCTGGTTATAAAGCTCTCCATATCACTCTAATGGTTTTGTCTATTTATATCATGCTGGGCAACTATGCAGGGAAAACAAACCAGGGCTGCTCAAGGACAATCACGGCTTCTGTTGGGGGGCTTCAGTCAGGTTGTACAGAATCACTGTACTTGTGCATAGGGAAGGGAGGCTAGGGAAGGCAAAGGCGTATGTGGGACACTTCGTTCCTCTACCTATAGCTCAGAAGAGAGAAATATGGCATGTGGGTATGGCTGGGAAAACCAACAGCTAAATACTGACCCTTGTCCTAGAGGAGCTGCTATATATAAATTTGTAAGGAACATATTACTTATATACATATTTTGCTTTGGGGTTAAGTCATGATCAACATGGCCACTTAAAATAGAAAAGTGAAAGCAGAGTCTGTAACTTCAAATTTCACACTCATAGTGGATCTCTTGCATGGTAGCCTGGATTTTTCCAGCTGTGTCTCCTCACCTGCTCCTGCTAGTGGAAGTCAGTTTTGGTTTGGATTTGCCCCAACAACCCTCATGCACTCAGAAGTAGGGGTTTTGGAACATGATTATGGTGACACTATACCTGACTTGCTCTTAGGAGGTGGGAAGGCTGCCCTGATGTAAAGTTTCTCCTTCACTATGCCTCTCTACCTTGCCATTTCTGTTTGACCCTGCCAACCATGGACTGAAACTTCTGAAACGATAAGCCTCTCCTCTTATAAACTGTGGATGTTGGGTATTTTGTCTCAGCAATGAGAAAGTAACTAAGACATCACTATATTCTTGGGAGGGATGCTTGTTAATGAGTGTCAAGGATATAAAACTAAGAAACCTTGTTTTGAGGAATCAGTATCAATAGCATAGTATAAGGCTGAGAATATGTGTTCTTTTTGAAGTCCTTGAGAATTTTTGATGAAACCCTATTAGGGACTACAAATCCACACTACATAATCCCACTGTAAGAATGCAGAATGCAGACTAGATTAATACAACCCATTTCTGTCAGAGTCAATCAGAATCTTCTCCCTCTCCTTTTAGAACTGATGAATATGTCCCCCACTCTCTGTTTCCCTCCTTCCTTCACTCCCTCCTTCCCTCTGTAATGTGTCTCACATGTGCAGAGTACCATTGGAGGAGACTGTTTTCAAGTGCAGATCTTTCTTTCCTAGCAAGTTTAAAAACTCCAGCTTTGTCTTTCAGTTAATGTCTATATTATTAACTGTCTGAGAGGTTGGGAAGGTGGAAATATCTGGTGCAGAAGGGAATAGAAGACTTGTATGTAAGTCCCTAATTGGGTTTTTACTTGCCATGTGACTGTGAGTAGATCACATTATCGCTCTGAAGTTTGATTTTCTCATCTGTAAGATGGGCACATGAATTTTTAGACTGCCAGTGCCACAGGTTGCTAATAGCATCAGAGATCATGAGACTGACTGCACTGTAACCCACAGAGCTACAGAAATATCAGGACCTTCTTGTAGGAGCCATCACATCATCACTGAACCATTTATTCCCTGTGACATCTCTGTGTTTATCAGACTTGTGAGGGAAGTGCCGCCATGTCTCTATCTTCACCACTATTGTCTATTCTCAGTGGACTGAAAGACAGGAACTCACCAAGATGTTGAGAGTCCCAGGTATGCAGTTTACTATGTGTGTACCTTGGGCAAGTTGCATAATCTTTATGAGGTTATCACAAGCAAAAATGGGACTCACGACAGACAATTCCTAGAGCTGTGAGGATTATACACAATAGGCATTTAATACATAATAATTGCTTGCTATGATGAGGCTCTCTGTTCAGAACTATTTTATACTGGATGTGGTGGCACACACCTATAATCCCAGCCTTAGGGAGGCTGAAGCAGGAGAATCACCTCAAGTTCAATCCCAGGCTGAACTACATAGTGAGACCCTGTCTCAAAAAAAGGAAGATATTTTATGAAGGTCCAGAATGATGGCCTGTATCTTTCAGTTTAAAGCCTTTTCAAACTGATACATCTCCTATTGGAAATGTACAAGATACCTCCCTTTGAAGTCATACTAATAGTCTTTTTAATAGGCCTACTTACATTATCTACTTCTTGAGGGAGCTTCAATACTTTTACATCTTTTGAAGAATTTAGAGTTAATAGGGGTTTTTGAAATATTTGAGCAAGGTGGACCTCAACTTTAGCATAGAAAAGAATGGCCATAGCCTTAGACACTAACTTGAATATTTTAACATATATTACAAGAAAAAAATTATATCCCGGTGTAAATATTAATAGTTTTCTTGCCCCACAATTTCTGTTTGGTAAAGTATAAAAACATCACATAACTAGCAGGCCTGCATTTGTAAAAAGTCAACAATCTTGTTGAAAAAACTATTTGTTGCAAACTGTAATTAATGAGGCACCATCTGTGAGAGGCAGTGATCTTCCTATGAGCTGTGACTATCTCGACAAATTGTTATGCTTTGTAGCACAGATGGGAAAGAGAAAAGCGTGTAACTAAGCAGAAGGGTGGTATGAATTATCTGATCAGTTGCATATGCTATGTGATTTTAAAATTTTTATTTATTATCTAGTGTAAAGATACTCATTTTCACATTCTTTCTAGAAAACTTTATTTAAAATCTATACCTTGGGGCTGGGGATTTAGCTCAGTGGCAAAGCACCTGCCTGGCAAGCGCAAGGTCGTGAGTTCGGTCCCTGGTACCGGAGAAAAGCCAAAAAAAAAAAAAAAAAAAAGAACAAAATCTATATCTTACTTTTGTTGGATTTCATTCTTTTGCATGTGTGTTGGGTGGCGGTTTACTGTGGACCGAACTCAGGGCCTTCACACTGAGCCACAGCCCTAATTGTTTATTTTTTATTTTGAAACAGATTTCTATAAGTTGCCAAGTCACCCAGTCTGAGCTCAAAGTCGCAATCCTCTTACCTCAGCCTCCCAGAATGCTCGTATAAGAGCATACACCACCACATTCAGCCCCTACTCTATATTTTCAATTTGATTTAAGATATTGTCTCCAGAACAGTTCTTACAAAAACCTTCCACATTCCAGGACTTTTCTACTCCACCAAAGTTAGTTTGTATAACTAGCTTACTCTTACTACCACTGCCCAAATCCTACCCAGCCAAATTCAATTCTAGTGTCTCCAAAATATATTCACCCATTAGCAATGCCTGGAATGCCTCTCCATAGCCTTTGTTTCCTCTCTTGTTATCAAAATTCTGCGTATTCTTCAAGTTAAGGCATTCCAGTTTTCTTATATGTTCACAACGGTTATTCACTAAAAAACAAAATTAGAGAGCTCCTAAACTTTCATAGCACTTACCTTGCTTGAAAAAATAACCTGGTACTTCAGTTAACTAAGATATTTGAATTTTTAAAAAATCAGATCTAACATGAGAGAAAATAGAGGTCACAGAAATGAATTCTTATAGTACAGCCTTCTGATTCTTGAAAAAAAAAAAAGGTCAAAAACATTTGTTGGAAAAAAGACATCCTCTTTAACAAATGGTTCTGGGAAAACTGGGTATCCATATGTAGAAGACTGAAACTGGACCCTATATCTTTTCGTGTATTAAAATCAGTTCAGAGTGGATCAAAGACCTAGTTGTAAGACCTGAAACTTTGAAATGTTAAGAAGAAAACATAATGGAAACCATAGGCATTGGCAAACAGAGGAAAAAATAGCAAGAATCAAGTGGGATTACATCAAATTTTAAAGTTTCTACACAGCAAAGAAAATGCTCAACTTAGAAGAGTTAACCTACAGAATGGGAGAAAAACTTTGGCAGCTACTCTTCTGATCAAGAATTAATATCTAGAATATTTAAAGAACTCAAAAATTTAACACTCAAAAAAAATCCAATTAATAAATGTGCAAATGAATAGATAATTCTGAACAGAATGGTGAATTAGTATATTAAAAAGACTCAACAACTTTAGCCATTAGGTAAATGCAACTAAAAATTAGGCTGAGATTTTATCTCACTGCAGTCAGAATGACTATCATCAAGAAGAAAAACAACAATGAATGCTGACGAAGATACAGAAAAAAAGGAACACTTTTATGCTGCAGGCAGGAATTGACATTAGTACAGTCACTATGGAAGTCAGTATGGCAGTTCCTCCACAATCTAAAAACAGAGACATCATTTGATGTGGCTACTAATGACTACTACTACTATTAAGCAAAATCCCAAAAGAAATGACCTACTACGGTGATACCTGCATACACGTTTATTGAAGTATAATTCACAACAGCTAAGGTATGGAAACAGCCTAAGTACCAATGAGCAAAGGAATGGCAAAAGAAAATGTGGTATGTATACACAATGGGATAATATTCAGCCATAAAAAAATAATGAAATCATGTTATTTGCAGGAAAATGAGTGGACCTGGATGGAGACTATTATGTTAAGCAAAACAAAAGTGAAATATTGAGTTTTTTCTCTCAGATGAGGAATCCAGATGAAGCGGAAAGAGAGACAGAGAGGGAGAACATAAAAGTAGAAGGAAGATTAGTAGAGCTGAGGAAGGGCTTCAGAGGAAACGGAAGGAACGAAAAACAGGGTGAAGAGGTGAAAATAATCAAAGTATGTTTACACATGTACCGATATGCCCAAATGAAGCCTATTATGTGTAATTAAAATGCCCTAATAAAATAAAAATAAGGTCTATTGAAGAATAATCTACTTATAGTAAAACTGACTTTTGGTAAGAGTATTGAGTTCTATGAGGTCTTTTACAAATAATTTTATTGAGGCATAATTATCATATAATAAACTGCAAATAATTAAAGTTTGGTATGACAGTGACACATGTATACACTGATGAAACCATCAACACAATTCAGAAACACATCCATCACCTTCAAAAACATCCTCATACCTCTTTCTGGTCTCTCCCTCCGCTTCCTTCCTGCAACAAGCAACAAGGATCCATCCTGTCAGTATGCATTAGTTTGCATTTTCTAATATTTTATACAAATGAGATGATGTGGTATGTGCTTGTTTTTTGTTTGTCCTCTTTCACTCAGACTAATTATTTTGATATTCACCCATCTTGTCATGTATTTTCAATAACTCATTCTGTTTTATTGCTGAATAGTATGTGTGGCTATACCATAGTTTGTTTATCCATCCGTCAGCCGTCAGACATTTGAATTCCCTGTAGTTTGCAGCTATTACAAATAAAGTTACCATGAGCATTCATATCCAGTTCTTAAGTGTATGCTTTCCAAGTCTGAGCTGTTCTACATGTTAACAGTCACTTGATATGGTCCATTTCTTTAATTATTCTAATTTGACTTTAGTTTTCATTTTCTTAATGACTCTAATATTGTATTTGCAAATATTTTCTCTCACATACTGGCTTATCTTTCCATTCTCTTAATAATGTTTTTTGAAGCAGAGATGTGGTTAATTGTTGTGAAGTCAAATTTATGAGCATTTTCTTCTTGTGGACAGCTTTGATATTGTAACTAAAAAACCACTGTATAACTCAAACTTACAAACATTCTCTCCCATTTTTTTCTAAAAGTTTTACACCTGAAAGTTATTCATTTGACTATTGCCCATTTAGTATTAACTTTTGTACCTGGTATAAGTTATGAAGAAAAGTTAATTTTTTTGCAAGACAGTGAATCGTTTCAACATATTGAAAATATTATCCTTTCTCCACGGAACTGTCTTTGCATCTTTGTCAAAAATGTTTTCAGAGGTGTAATTCAGCCGCAGAGCACTTACCAAGTAATGATGAGGCCCTGGGTTCCAGACCCAGCATGGAAAACACTGTTTTCCACACATATATATGCTTCTATTTCTAACTCTTTATTCCATTTCATTGATCATTTGCCTATATTGATAGGAATACCACACAGTATTGATTCTGTACTGATTATGGTAGCTTTAAAATAAGCCTTGAAATCAGGTGATGTTAATCACAAAAAATTTTTTCAACACTGCTTTATTATTTTTTTAAACTTCTGTATTAGTTTTAGAACTAACCTGCCAACTTCTATAAAAAAAGGTGAGATTTTTATTGAGACTATGTTGACTTATAATTTGGGCGGAAACACTTTAACAGTATTGGGTCTTCCAACCTATAAGCACAGTATCTCTCTTCACGTATTTACAGCCTCTTTAATTTCTTGTAACAGTATTTTATAGAAATCATATACATGGATACATATGATCAAATTTGTACTAAGTACATATCATATTCTCGATGCTGTTGTGAGTGGTATTACTTTTGTAATTCCAATTACCAACTGTTGATTGTGAATTGATGGAGACCACTACAAAGCAGCTCTGAGCAGGATTTAATATTAACCAAATGGCTTTCCATGTTCCCTTGCGAGCCTGTCCATGGCCTAGGCCCCTTGTGTAAGGTCACAGCTGAGGATGCCTGGCTCCAAACTCAATTAACTAAAAGGAGAAAGCAGCTGAAGGCTCCGCACTCCTACAACAAATGTCAACTTGGAGATAAGACAGTCTCCCATTTAGCATACTTTACTACCTGGGGAAGTCTTTGAACTGTCTTCCAAGATTCTGCCCAGATTCCCATGTTTTCTTCTGTATCCCCCTCCTTTGTTTGAAAACCAAATAAATACAGCCACCCAGAGAAGATCTTTGTCTTAGCCCCCAGAGAATCTCAAATTCTGTTAGAGGGTTTGGATCCTCCTGGAGTCCTAAAATCATACCACTTGACTCTTTTATGTAAGACTTAAGACAGACATACACGCCTTTGGAGGACTGCAGGCCTGATCAGTCTGCAATAACTAAGGAATTATATTAACGCATTAGTAACTATATAGAGTTTACTTTGACATCAAAAGAGTAAAATGATAATCTCACAAAAATGTTTTTATTCAGCTAAAGACAAGGCTAATGCCATTTGCATGGAAGGATGTGCAATTGTTTTCAAAACTGCAATTGTTTTCAAATTGCTAAAGAAGTTTTTTTTTTTTCCCTCTAATCTGAGCCTCTGTGACCATTTTGGAATTCTGGGATGTATCATGGAACATTCCAGTTTTATACTCTTAGAATTTAAAACTGCATGAGGCTGGGCACTGTGGTACTCATTCTTCTGGCCACTTAAAAGGCAGAGGCAGAAAGACTGCTTGAGAACTGGAGTTCAAGGGCAGCCAGGGCAACATAGCAAACAGCTGTCTCACAAAACCAAACAAAAACACTATGCGGTAATAGCTTTCTTTCTAAACTCAGTATCTGGGTTCAATACTTCCCACAGTTGAGTTCTACCACATTCTTTCTAAAGTCTTAATTTTTTTAAATGCTTGAACTCAATCCCCATTGGAAGCTTTTGACAGAAATCCTTCAGATTAAGAAAGTTGGTGTAGAAACAACTTTAAAAATATAGTAATATGTTATCTTTAACTTTCCTATCTCTGGGTCATATCCTGATGGCTATCTCTAATAACCTGCTGAATACTCTGATCCTGGGAAATACCATTCCAAAATGCACAAAAGAGTCACTACCACACAGGAACGGCTCCGAATTGACACATTTGGGAAGGAGGAAGAACTTCTAGCCTCAGCAGTTACTTGGCTCAGGCAGCCCTCTTGCCAGATTTCATTTTCATCAGTTGGAAGTAAGCTCAATGGTATGAATTCTGGTCCAACAATTCGTATCTATGGATTGCACACCCCTTTATCCCTAGTAGAAGACAACAGTTAGTGGTCTTTCTACAGAAATGTTAGGACAGAAGCCAGAAGATACGCAACCTAAAAGTAGCTTTGCTACAAAGACACACACAGCTCCTGATGCACAGTATCTGTATGTTGTCATTCAGTTCTCAGCCATCCTGACCCATTCTTCACATCACTGCTGAAACGAACAACATAAATTCAAGATGAAAGTCTGTCCCCGTCACCTTAGCAGCACTGAATGCTTTGGGTTTTTGCTGTGCTAACATTCATTTTATATGGTAATAGCTCTATTTACAAGAGAAACATTGAGAGACGGTTAAATATAAGGTTTCAGAGCTCATACTCAAGAGGCTATGGTGCTCACTTTTGAATCTCAGCTCTGACAATTATTAGCTTAACTCCTTTAATACAGCACTGCAACAGACTGCAATGGGAATGAAATTAATTAATTCACACACAGTGCTTAGAACACTTGGGCATATTCACTATCCTCAGTGTCAGCTCTTATTCTTAGCTCTTACTTTAAATGTACTAATAAAAGTATTTGCATTATATAGTTTGAACTTAAATAATGAACATAGTATGAGGAAATTTGATAGCACTTAAGGAAATTCTCAAGTGCTAAACAAGCACATATCAGGGAGAAGCAAAAAAGGTTCAAGTCTGAAGCTGGGGAAAAGATCTTGGGTTCTAGTTGCACCTGTCCCACCAAACAGCTGTGTGAACCAGGGCCTTGCCCCCTTTGTCTATGGCACAAAAGGACTTCCTTATACATTTTCTGAAGGTCCCTCTACTCTCTAACAATCTATAATTCCTTGAATTCGATTTGTTTTCTTTCTATTAGTGAGGTAGTATTATTTATACAAATATGAATAGAATGTAAATCTCAAAATTTTTATGAAGCTAAGAAATAAAAAAAAAAATGGTACAGACAGATCCCAAGATAAGGTGTGAGTGGCTCGGATTTTACACGTGTCCTTGTGTGATCACTTTAATAAGAGCTCCATTCAGTAAGGTCAAGAAGTTCAAGCACTTTCCCAGGACTTCACAGCCTTTCCTGGGGCTGACTACAGGTGGACTCCAATCCTGATATTCTTACTGTAATAATATGATCTTCTATAAATGCCTTTTCAGGAAAAAAACAAAATCAGTAGTGTATTTTAAATGACTTCATTTATAAGAATACAAAACTTCTCAAAAACAAAAAAAACAAAAAAAAAGAATACAAAACTTCTGAAAAACTTATTTCATTTGAGATGAATAAAACAAAAACCCATGAAAATGACAGAATGTTAATGTTGTATATATTCGTTTATTTCAAAGCATAATATAGAATCATAAAATATTTGATTAGAAAAGTTTGAAAAACAATTTTTCGCCTCTGCGTAGGATAAAGACACACAATTAGTTTTAAAGGCAGATTTCAGACTTCTTAAGTCATATGATGCCTGATGCTTAAGGATTTTAAAAATATACAATTATGAAAATTTGAGGCAATGATTAACATGGTAAACATAAACAAACATCTACCATATAATGTGAGAGTTTTCATGATCTATTTTGTAAATACTTTAATCCTGTATTTCGTACTGTTCTTTTATAAAATCTTATTATGAAGTTTTCATTATGCATTCTAGTGAAAACTCTCTTATATGACATCTTCACTAAGCAGTCTGCATAGCATATATTATACTGTAGATGTACACACACATACTACTTTTTTCCATGGTATAATATCTTTCCATAAGAACATAGCTGATCTCAAGAACAATCAGAGCATAGCAAAATGCTGCTTTAATTGTTTAATTAATTGTTGTGTATCCACATGATCGGGAAATGCTGCTTCTGCTTTCTGTGCAGCAACGTAACTTCTCTGCAGATCTCCAATCTGTAAAGAATACCAGAATAAGACCGGAAAAAAATGAGTTCAGAAGTGAAAAAAAATACTATGTGGATGCTGTAGAAATGCAAAGGGCTCTTAAAGGTTACTTGTTTAATGATGCTACTTAAATTTTAGAATTCTCTCACCTAGGTTATCTTGAAAACTACATGAGAAAAATAACCAATTATATCATTTATGCTGCACTATAGCTGTCTAGTTATAAATTCACAAATCTGTGTTTTCTTCCTGTCACCGACAGTATCATACACATGAAATGACATTTGAATGCCTAAACCACCAGCTTTATATAGCTTAGGAAAACTATTTGTAACATACTACAAGACATGTTTTGATTAGAGTATTATCTTTTAGACAGGAAATTCAAGCAAAAAGGTCTGTATTTAAAACATAATGATGTGCTCTGAGAGGTTTTAAAATGTGCCTGTTTTTAAGATTATACCTGTTTTTAAGATTATAAAGAGTATCTCTGATTTCCAATGAACTCTGCGTTAAAGTCCAGTCCCACAGAAAAACACACATACTACTGGAATCACTGAATATATCTTGATTTGTGTATGCACTTGTAAAAAGTTGTAATTTTTAGTACACACACACACACACAAACCATAGGCAATTCAACTCCGGTGGTTCTTTTGGTACCATGTATACTTATGTATTAAAACATAACTGGACAGAGTGGCACACGCCTGTGTTCTAGCACTCAAGAGTCTGAGGCAGGAGGAAAATGAGTTTATGGCCAGCCTGGGCTACATAACAAGTTCAAGGCTGGTGTGGATGATATAGAAAGACCCTGTCTCAAAAAAAAAAAAAAAAGGAAAGAAACTCATAAATTGTTTCCTTTAGAAAATGATAATGTCACAACATTTCATTTCTTTTTTTTGTTTGTTTGTTTGTTTGTTTTTTTGTTTTTTTCTGGTACTGGGAATTGAACTCACAACCTCGTGCTTGCCAGGCAGGTGCTGTGCCACTGAGCTAAATCTTCAGCCCCTATCACAACATTTCTTAACACTTTTCTTTCAAGGAAATGTAGTCATGTGCCTAAATAATACCTCATTTGAGTTATAAATTATTAAAATGTGCTTATCTTTCTGAAAGTAGTCAAGCCTTCTTCTGCTCTAACTAACTACGCAGCAGTAGACGCCGTGAGAAACACACAGGCATCATAGATCTGGGTGTAAATTTGAAAGCTGCCACTGCAATGTGATTGAGGGGTGTCCTTCAATGTCTATGAGGCTTGGGTTCCATTAGAGCATAAACTTCATGAAACAGATAGAGATTGCCATCTGCTTTATTCACTGCTACATCCTCTATGCCAACAACCCAGCCTAGCATTTGCAGAGGTTCAATGAAGGAAATATCAGTTGTATACTAAAATGACCAGGGAAGGGAAGTGACATTCTGTTGGGGGTTGGGGGGAAATCAGAAAGGATGTGAAAACCTACAACAGTGGCTGGTACTTTTCAATCATTCCAAAAATCACAGTTTATGAATTGCAGTTTTTTCCATTTTCAAAACAGAAATGAGAGTATGGATCGCCTCATATTCATGCTACAAAAATAATCTTTTTTACATATTTGGTTAATAAAGACTCTAACATCAAACAATTTTAACCGTTTTTGTATCTTCAAGGTAGACTCACCTTCCTCGTTAAAGGGAGGTTTCAAAGCAAAAGTTAGTCATGAGATTTCTCCAGTTTCATCTTATTAACGAAGTTTATGTGATCCCTTTCAACCTTCAGATATTAATGGACTTGTGACAGAGTATCAACAGTCCCATTACCCTCATACTGTTCATAATTAAAATAGTTTTCACTAACATCCCTAATTTTATAACAACTGTGCCAGAGACATTACGGTAATATTTGCTGTAAAAGCCAAACAAGGAATCACTGAATGAGTATTTTTTTTCAATAATTAAACATCACTTTTAAAACATAAAATATTTCACCTGCAACTTATAATAGTGTTTAGTTAATACCCAATGATAAAGTTTATTTTAAATTGCCCCTTAAAGCAAATATCTTTGTATATAGAATAAATGAGAGGGTTTTTTTTTTTTTTCATTTTTTCTTTTTTTTAATTTTAAAGAGAAAAAAACAAATGATACAGAATTTCAAACAAGATGAATCATTTCTTTCAGACTGAAAAATCAACCTTCTGTTCAGGAAGATAAAGTTAGAATTTTCTTGTTTATCTGTATTTTTAAGCCATGAAAGTACAAGAAACAGGGCTGGGGATTTAGCTCAGTGGCACAGCACCTGCCCGGCAAGCGCAAGGTCGTGAGTTTGATCCCCAGTACCGGAAACAAAACAACAAAACAAAACAAAACAAAAAGAACAAGAAGCAGATCGGATGATAAATTAATAAAGGAACAGACTACCTTATCAGATATTGTTGCAAAGTTAAAATGTGGTTCATACATATGGGGTGCCAAAGATGATGCAGTTTGCAGTAGTGCTCTTGCCTGCAAAAAAAACAAAAGATATACCAAAGGCATGTGAGCATCACCAGTATTATACATGTGATTTTTTTTTTTGGTTAAAAAGAAATTCTATATCTATGATAGGACCTAAAGAAGTATGATCCTGTGATATGTACACATGACATGTCTCATGAAATACAATGAATGACCTTTTTTGAAATACAGTTAACTACTCATATCTTGACAAAATTATGTTAATAATAAGTACCTCAAAAGACAGAAGCAATAAGAGAATTAAAAATTTAGAGTAGATTTAGACTTATTTTATGCTAAGGATACATAGAGAGAGAGGGAAGGGGAAAAGGAGGGGAGGAGAAAGGGAAGTAAAAAATAACTAAGTTTATTACATTTCCCAACTCCCCACAATAAATATAATCATTACTAGGGGCTGGGGATTTAGCTCAGCGGCAAAGCGCCTGCCTGGCAAGAGCAAGGTCGTGAGTTCGGTTCCCGGTACCTGAGAAAAAACAAACAAACAAACAAACAAAACCCTACCAACAAACCATAATAAATTTCAAAGCCTGAGGATCTGTGCTGGACAACAGTAAGCAAGTATAGATTACACCGCTGACTGGTTTTCTAAAAGAAATAGCAATGGAAAATGATAAGCTTTCTGTTCTTGAAATTCCCTGAAACACAAAATCCACATTATTTTTCTGGCCCTTGCAGGCTCAAAGGATCATATATTGCAGAGGCCACTGAGTGGCATACTATGCTCATATATGTTGTCAACACTATAAAACATAAGAAGCTGCTGAACAAATTTCCAATTTGTAGTTAAACACAAAACTTGCATCCATGACCCTGAGGGACAAATTCATGTACCCTTTGAAAATGAAAAATACAGGGATATCATATAAGATGGTAGGTATTCATAATAAAATGAGGTTAGTATAAAGCCTTTTGCTAAAATAGGTCAAATTAATTTTATCCTAGACAAACTATACGTAGTAGGAGGGAAAGAAAGTCACCAACATTGAAACAGAAACAACCACGAAAGTACTTGCTTCATGCCGACCTGAGCAAAGTTTGAGGACAAAATACATGTCCACTTTGGAATAATGTTCATAAAGTACAAATCAGAGAACTTATGCGATGAAGTTATGTCTCTGCCCTTGTTACCAATGTGTCTGGAAGAACAAGTGCCTGTGCCAGCACGCTGTTCACTGTGTCTGTAACCCTGTCTACGACGACTGACCCTCTCTGAGGCTCCAGCTCTTTACCTCTAATGCGGCGGACGTAATAATATATACCCTTAATAGCCATTAACATTGTGGGAGTATAATTAGCTTTTCGCTATGTATACAGTAATAGCACAACTAGTACATAGTACATCTATGATATGCTCAATACCATGCTTGGACTTTATATAGATCACCTACCCCTCTCACGTCACATTCAGGGAAGACTGTGAGACAAGAGGAAGGGAATGGGGAAAGGAGGAGAGGAGCGCAAATGACGCAACCGACGGTATAAGGGGGTCGGACTATGGTCAAAGTTTGTTATAGCACATATGAAAATGCCCACAGTGAAAGTCAGTATTCTGTGTAGCTAATATGTGCTAATAAATATACCTTCTGGTAAGTACTATTATTACCCTACTTCACTGAAAGTCCAATTATTCCACAAATATTGACTGGGCACTTGAACATGTGCTGGGCACTGTTTCTTTCTTTTTTTTTTTTTTTCTGCTTACATTCCGTTTTTTTTTTTAATTTTAAAGATAAAAGAACTGAAACATATTAACAGACATAAATAAAACATAAAAACGAAAGCAATAGAGAATTTCAGACAAGGTGATAGGAAATTAACAATGGTTGTTGTATTACATATTGGTATCTTCACACTGGTTACTCAGATAAACAAATATAGGCCTGTAGATTGGTCAAACAATTAAACATTAACTGTTCCTTTTCAATAACACAATAGAAATTACTAGTACAATTATTTTAGGTATCTTGTATGTATATATATTTATAGTTTTCTCTACTTTTTTCTTTTCTCTTTTCCCTCATCCCAGTCATTCTTTCCTTTTGAGCAGTTTCTTTCCCTTTCACAATATTGACTGTACCTTTTAGATCTATTTACTCTTTCAGGTTCCTAGAGTAGGGAGATA
>NW_004955438.1:11448663-11460026 GCF_000276665.1 Chinchilla lanigera | reverse complement strand
GGGGGGCCTGATTTTTTTTTTAATTCTTCCTATGTTCTACATAGAAGTCCTTTATCCAAGGGATAGTTGGCTAAAATTTTTTCCCAATTTGTGGGTTTTCTTTTTACTCTGTTGGGGATTTCTTTAGATGTGGGCACTGTCTCGGACGCTGAGAATATAGCTACAATGTGGCAAATAAGGTCCCTGCTTTCACGCAGCTCAAATTCTACACATAAATATAATCATGTCTGGTAAAATGAGAAGTACTATGAAGAAGGAAAAAAAAAAACAGGAGATATGCTAGCCCCAAGGGCTCTTTTAGACTGAGGTTGACATGGCTTTTCTAAGGAAGTGGCATTTAAGAGCCAGTGACAGAAAGAAACCTATCACATGCGAGGTCTGAAGGAGGGACATTCTGAAGGCCCTGAAGGAAGAAGTCTGAGCACTGTGTTATCTGCAGAGCAGCAAAGCAGCTAAGGCAGCCGGAAGTGAGTGGAAAAGAAGGAAGTAGTGAGGGGTGCTCAGAGGGAGGCACTGGCCCACTCGTGGGGCCGCACAAGTCAGGTTTGAAAGCCCGGGTTTATTCCAAATGCCAGGCACTGAAGGAGTTTAAGCAAGACGGTGACGAAATAATCTCGTTTTACAAAAATAAAAAATCCCCTAGGCCATTCTGAGGAGGGTGTATTTATTACACGGGTCACTTATTTGCTGAGGCCAGTGGGGGAAAAGAGCCAGGCAAAGATGGCAGCACACGAAACAAGCAGCCAGGTTCAGACTGTGACTCTGAGGAGGGCTAAAAGGGTTTGCTGAACATGACGCTAGGGTGGTGGTGGTGCAGAAAGAGGAGAAAAGAAGTTTCAAGAGTGGCTCCTAAGATTTTGGCAGGGATAGCGCGACCATAGATGGCAGGTGGTAAACAGTGGAAGAACTCACAAAGATAGGGAAGACCAGGGAGGCGCATACTGTCCTACAAAACCAAATGTTCTATTTTGGAGTCAGAAAGTAACTTGCCCAAGGTCACACAGCTAACTCATGAGGGAGCTGGGATTCAAACCTAGGCCTGTCAGATTCGAAAGCTCATCTTAAATTATACAATGACAGCCACATGTGACGGCTTTGCTTCGAAGGAAGCAGACTGTCCCTGGTGTCAGTGTCCCCTGACCTGTTCGACATGGCCCTTCCGCATCTCCAGCACTGCCAGGTTGTTGTAGGCCTCAGCGTGATGGTTGTTGTTGACCAGAGCCAGCCTGAAACACTGATGGGCCAAATTCACATCTCCTATGCCCTGAAAGGCAAAGCACGCACATATTTGCACAGGTAGAGCCATATACTTCCTCCCACCACCGCCTCTCTACCTTCCTCAGGTAAATCTTTCCCACTACCTGGAGAAAGCAAATCTCAGCCATAGAGGTCAAGTATATATTCTGTGTAAGATTTAACTAGGGAACATAAAATGAGCTGTAGTGACTGCTAGAAATCTCTATAAATTCCCACATAATACTACAGCCAGGATTTACAATGCCTGAAAATGTCTTCAAACTAACTTATTTTTCTAGAACAGAAATTTGCTATCAAAGCGTAACATACCACAGCTATGTGTCCCAAGTTATACCAGACATCAGCTGCCTCTTCTTCGTTTTCCGCCAGAGAAAGGGCACGTTCAAATGAGGTCAGAGTCATATCGTACTGCTGGGCATAGAAGCAACACAGCCCCAGATTGTTTAAAAGCTGGCAGTTATAAACGCCCATCTGCAAGAGACGCCTTTTCAAAAAGGAGAGCACAAATGTTTAACCAACTTTATAAATGTTACAATGTGTATTTTTTACAAAGTTAGACATGAATTCATTTTATTATTATCAACACCTTCAGAGAATATAAATAGAAAGGGCTATGGTAAATGAAAAGGTGTTTAAAGCAAATACAAAAGCATCTCTTTTAAAATGGCATGAGTCATGGGGAATATGTCCCAAGTCAAGGTCAGAAACAATCTCTCTGTGTTTGTTTCCCCTAAAAGCTTTGTTAGAAAACAAAGTAAAAAATAAATAGCCACACAAAAGAAAACCATCACATTTTAGCTTTACAAAGCCTTAGTCCCTAGTGGTAAATCTCTGAGACCTTCCAATCTAACTTGAAGACTGAGTCATATTTTCCTCTAGGTTTTCAGCTGAACTGAGTACTGTTTTTGGCTATCTGTACTTTGTGGTTACCTGCACTGACTTCTAATGAGCTTCCACTGAGCAGATACCATCAGCAGGTCCCTGTATTATCCGCACAGCTTTCACGCTGCACCTGTACCTTAGGAGCCCTGTTTTGCTTCGAGCCATCATTAATCCCAAGGCTCAAAGGACAAGAGAGTTTAAGCAAATGAAAATGCAACTGAGCTGCCTTGTGAAGCCCCTGACCCACTTTGGGGATGAGGAGGAGTCACCTGCAGATACACAGGACGCACGTTACATATTTTACGCTTCCAAAATATATGTGAAAGAACCTTTGTCGGCTGCTGATCATTTCATTTATGTTACTTCATTCTTTGTATGAAGAGAAAATCATAGTTTGAAAATGCATTTTAAAAGGCATACGTAAGATTAAAGTTAGCATGCTCTTAAAGGAGAACCAGTGAACACAGTTGATGTAAGCTTTCAAGAAGAATTTGGAAAATGAGTCGACAGAACTTCGCACAACACGTGATTCTGCTTCAGAGCCTCATCACTGTTCAAATCAGGGAGCCAAGTTCTCTGTGGGTAGCTCTTCACTCTTTCAGTCTCAGTGTCTCTTATGTTTAGTGGTATTAGTGCAGATAGCAATGCTAAGGATTTACGTAACTGTTAAGCTGCTATGGACAAAGTGGCAAGTGGCTTACTCATACAGTAAGCTAAAAAGAAAGTCAATTTTCCCAGGTGTATTTCTGCAAAATGTCAACAGTTGCACATTTCCAAATTATTGGATGTCATTCTAATGCTCAGAAAACATGTGAGGGTCAGAACTTTTAGGTTCATATACACACATTTTCATCCTTCCTTTGTTATTGTCTCACTAATATTTCACAGGAAGGTAGTTCCACAAATTGAATGTAAAGCATACCTGTAAAACCGGAGAGCTATCTCTGGTTGATCAGAATAAAAGTGGTTGCTTCCAATGCATGCAATGGCTTCTACATGAGTATTGTCCTGTTTCAGAACTTCTTTGTAGTATTCAGCTGCTGATGAGCTATTGTTCATTTCCTATTCTCCACCAAGAAAAAAAAAACTTTATTAACATTGGACAAGAAATTATTTTTTTGATCAATTTAAGCTGATTCATTCAACAAATACTTATTGAGAGCTGTCATGTGCCAGACCCTACTCTAGGCTCTGTGGACACAAAACAATGAAGTCGTCCCCATGGAGCCTATGTACAAATGAATACATATGGCCTATAATAGGCAAGGAAGAGTGATGTGGAGAAACACACAGCAGGGTAAGGAGAGAGAGCTGGAAGGTGCTGCTGCAGAGGGAGTGGTCACCTTGGAGGAGGAGCCACTTCAACAGAGATCTAAGCAAGGGATCAAGACCTGAGCGTATGGAAAGAAAGCTGGCTCTGGCTAGAGAGATAAGCAAATGCCCAAGCCTAAGATGGAAACATTTAGAAGAACCACGCAGAGTGAGCAAAGCTGTAAAGAGAGAGAGTGGCAGAGGAGGAGACCAAAGAGGCAGCCAGCCATGGGAAGAGGTTTGTCAGTCATGGGAAGAGCTTCAAACTGTTTTCTAAATCCAGAGAAAATAAGCAGAGGGTTAAAAATGGAGGAGCAGCATGATCATACTGTGTTTGCACTTTCAAAGAATAAAACTTGTTTGCTAAGCGCAAGGCATACCAAAACAAACAGGGGTGGTTGCAAGGAGACCAAGTATCTAGGAAAGAAATGATGGCAACTTGCCCAAGTTCAAAAGTACAGTTATATACGTAGTTAAAAACTGAAGAAACCAGCTGGGCACAGTGGTGCACGCCTGTAAGCCCAGCACTCTGGGAACCTGAAGCAGAAGGATCACAAATTTGAGATCACCCCAGTCAATTTAGGGACTTAGGGAAACTCGCTCTCAAAATAAAATAGGGCTAGGGATGTAACTCAGTGCAGACGACTTGGATTCAATCCCTAGTATTACAAAAACCTTCTGTAATTATAATGTATATTATTATTTTTGTTGTGATTATTAAAATGGGGGCCCACTATATTGCCATGACTAGTCTGGAACCTCTAGATCAAGTCATCCTCCTGCCTCAGCCTCCTGAGTAGTTGGGACTACAGGCACACATCATCACATGCTGCTCATCTAATATTATTAATAAATGTTGTATCTCTCAAATCCACCTTCAAGGCTCAGTTCTGGCTCCACACCCTTTGGGAAAAGTTCCCTATGTCCTCACTTCACACAGCTCTTTTGCCTCTCAGCTTATATGAAATTTATTGCGACCCACACATTGATGTGAGGACTCATAGTTTGTGTTTAAATTTTAATCATATTTTTTATATCATCTAAGAAACTCACCCAGTTGTAAGAAACACTGTGTAATCCTTTTTTAAGCATAGAATTTTTACTAATGCTTTCTAATGGGCTTATTTAGACCTAAATGTACCACAGAGCACTCTCGCATGCTGTCTATAAAATACACATCAAAATAGATTGAATAAAGCATTCTTTCACATGATGTGCCAAAGTCTTCTGAATCTCTTTTTGAGTTGGTCATCCATGTCCATTGGTGATAGCTTTTCTTCTTTTAATTTTATTTTTGACAACTAATAATTTTATGTATTTATTGGGTACAATATGATGCTTTGATACATGTACACATTGTGGAAGGAGCGAATTAGGGTAATGAACATATATAACATATTAGTTACTACACGTAGTTGTCATTTCTGTGTTGAGAACATTTAAAATCCACTCACATCATTTCCTAACAGTACACTTTACTATTTTCTCCAGGATTTTCTTCCAAGCCATGGTCATTTCGCTATGCCTATGCCTGTGCTTTCTTGATCACACCAGCAGATGTCAACAAAAGCTTCCAGGCAACAATCAGAAAACAAGACCAAGTTCACCCTGTTAGTAATAACTACCAAGTTTCTACATAGGCAGATGATGACAACTCCATGACAACAGTCACTTGGCCACAGGGATCAAAAGATACTACCTATTGTAAGACACAACCAATTTCAGAGATGTTAATATGTGAAGAAATATATATTTTTAGAATCTATGAAACTTGGTAAGTTCTCTGAGAACAATACCACATGGGATGCCTCTCCTTAACACAAATTTAGTGCTTCTAGATACTCAAAAATTAACAGCCAAGAGTTAAACAACTTCTAGAATTCCACCAGAACAGAAGCTATCAAACTTTTTGGTCTCAAGATTCCTTTCAAATTCTTAAAAATTGCTAAAAATCCTCAAGGAGATTTGTTTACATGGGTCATATCTAAAGATGTTTAAAATTCAATGGAAAAATTTTAAATATTTACTGCTTCATTCTAAATATCATGTAATAAATAATGATAACAAAACCACTACATTTTAACGTATTTTTATGAAAAGATATTAGGCTCTACTGAATGGAGAAACCCGTAGAGAATATACCATACCTGCTATATGTGGTAGCCTAGCTCAGATTAGTCTAACTCAGAGAAAAAAGATGACCAAGGCTTTGGGTTTGCTGATCTAACGTTACATGCTCCAGTTCTGTTTTTATAAGTAACAAAGTTAATGAATTAGGTTAAAGCTGAGTTAAATAAGGTACACATTAGACTATATAGAATGATTCTATTTATGGTTAAAATATGCATACCCATATGTGTGCCTTTAATGTGAACAAAACTGTATTTCTTCCATTCTCCATGAAATTAGTGTTTTATCTTCTATTTGTCTAAGTTTTGTGGGTATCTCTGAATTTGTTCTCAATTTCAGGAACAGGGTGTTATTTACCAGTCCCAAAATATCCTAATAAAACAATTTCTGGTTGATTCACATACAAGTCTTTTTTTTTTATGTGCATTATACTTGAACTTCTTACCCAAATGCAACAGCATCCTGCTCTGCAAGGCTTCTGAATTACAGCTGCCAAAGGTGGCGATACTCACCGCAAAGAAGACTCCAGCCTCCACAAGCATTTTGTTCGAGGCATTGGGATCCACAAAACTATTTTACAATACTTACATACTTGATTGATAGTCACAGAAATGAATTTATGTAATCACAAGGAACTTGAGAGTGAAATATATTTATTTTGCCAGCATATTCATATGCAGTTTTTCGATTGACTTTTGTAAACTTATAAAATACCTTCCTATGCTAAATAAATTTACACAACAAAAGCATACAAAATTTAAAGTAAAAGCCCTAAACCCAACTGGCAGAGGCTTTGTTAGTAGTCTTGTGTATTTGTCTTCAAGAAATTTTGTTCATATAAAGTATACAGACAGGTATGCATGTTTTAACCGTAAACACTCACTCTACATACACTGTAAGACAGTTTATTTTTTTCATTCTCTGTATCTTGGCACTTTTCCATATCAAAATAAATCTAATTCACTACTTTGTATTTCTATATAATGTTCCAGGGAAGCTTAGACCATAATTTGCTCAATAATCTCTTTTTGGTGAGCCTTAGTTTTATTATAAAATATACTATAAAATCATCTATGTACATATCTTTGTGTACTTATATGAAAAAATCCTAAAGAAAAATTCCTAGATTGCCCAAAGAGCACACATATTTTAAAGTCTCATCAGTAGCTGCAAACCACCATAGATTGTGCCAACACAGACTCCCAACAAGTGTTCAGTTGTAAAATTTGCTCCTCCACCCCCTTGACAACTCTAAATAGCACAGAATTTCACCTCTCCCAATCTCATTAAGTGAAAAATAGCATATCACTGTTGTTTTCATTTTTATGTCTTTAATTGTGACAGAGGTGAGTTATTTAACACATCAGATAATCATGTTTCTTTTTCTATGACCTGCCAGTTTATGTCCTTTGCCTATTTTTCTATGCTATATTTTGTCCTTTTTGTTATTGGCATTTTATTTTTTTGTTGTTTTGTCTTTTTTTTCTCACTATATAGTTCAGGCTGGCCTCAAACTGATAGCAATCTGCCTGCCTCAGTCTCCTGAGTGCTGTGATTACAGACATGCACTACCACACCCAGCTTATTATTGGCATTTTAAACTGTTATAACAAAATACCATAGACTAGGGAATTTATAATAAACAGAAATTTATTTCGCTTGTAATTTTGATATAAATAGTGCAGTTGGGGCTACAGGGCTGTTCCTCTCCAGAAACCTGAAACTGGGCAACACCCCAGGACCAACCCTACCACCACCACCATCTTTTTTTTTTTTTTTCCTCCAGTACCGGGAACTGAACTCACGACCTTGCGCTTGCCAGGCAGGCGCTTTGCCGCTGAGCTAAATCCCCAGCCCACCACCACCATCTTTGTCCTAAGGCCTACTACATAGAGGCAGAGATAAGAAAAACAAAGATCTTTGAGCCTTCCCTGGAAATTTTCAAAATCCCAAACCAGGATGCATGTGTACCAGACCCTCCTGCATAATCTACAGTAATCTTTCTTCACCTTGAACTTATTGAAGGGTCGTACATATGTACAATGATCCCTCACCTATCACAGGAGCTACGTTCCAGACTCCCACGACAGGTGAAAATCCACAAAGTAGCAGCATTATATTTATTTTATTATTTATATATATTTTAAGCTTTATAAACCCTTCCCACACTTCTATAAACCTTTCCCACTCTCTTACTAACATTTCCCACAGTTTTATAAACACTTCATATGCTCTTACACACTTTCTACACTCTTAAACCTATGTAATTTTAACAATGTGTAAAATTCCATATGGGTACTCGATGTGAAGTGGACAAGGAGAATGGAACATATGGGCACAGTGCAGGACAGCAAACAGACCTAATTTGCACTTGGATGTACAGTCATCCCTCACTATATCGTGGTTCACTTATTGCAGCTTCACTGTATTGTGGGTTTTTTTTTTAAATATATCTAATTCTGTACAGTGGAGTTTTCACTATATTGCAGGATTTTGTGGTATATAAGTATTTATATAATATTTATGATTTTAATTATTTTTGCCTAAAACATTTAAAACAATATAAAAATATAAAAATGTTAATTCAAACATATTAAAGGAATATTAAATTGAAATAAAACACAGTATGTATTTCATCAGCAGATGAATATCATGCTGTACACAATGGAAATGCAGTATGTCACTACCACTTGTGCAAGTCTGCCAGAGTGAGATAGTACACGGCACACTATTGGCTGATAGAATGGAAGGTGACCAACCACAGCACTGTGTTCTGTATCCTAGACACTGATTGGCTCAATGACCACAACATCGGTCTGTTTGCAGGTTAACTGACCTGGCTGGACTCAACATCTCAGAGGTCCAAAAATTTGTTTCTTCTTCACTGTACTTCTGATGGATGACACCCAAGCTGCCTGCTGGAAAGGCACAAAAACTTTGCTACAATATCTGGCAGAAACTGGTTACAAAAAACTCCACAAATATCTTAGAGCTGTTGGCTTCTATAAAATCTGGATCCTTGAGTTTACAAAATAATGATGCTTACTCAGACTGTCAAGCCCTGGGAGCACCCAGTGGCCTACTTGTGCAAATACTTGGATTTGGGCACTAAGGCCTGCCTCCCCCTTTGCCTCTGCACTCTAACAGCCGCTGTCCTTCTGATCAAGAAAGCTGACAAACTCACCTTAGGCCAAGATCTAACTGTCCAGGTGCCACATGCTGTACTGGGATGAACTGTTCTAAAAATGGACCCCCTGACAGATGCCGAGTACACCCTGTTTACGGATGGAAGTAGCTCTGTTAGAAATGAAATTTGACGGGCTAGATATGCTGTGGTTACCTGGGACAAAACTATTTTGGCCAAAGCTCTCCTGCAGGGATGATCTGCACAGTAAACTGCTTCCTGCTGCTGTTCGGAAACCTGCCACCAATGACATCAAACCTATGCTTCTAAGCCCCCTCTGGGGATCTAACTGACTGAAACATCAGCCCCAGCCACCAGATCTGCCTCCACCATATGTTCTGCTACCTCAAGCCACTCTGCTGGCACCCATACCCCTGCAGCCAGCTCAGGCTTCAGCATCTGTGTCACAGCCCCAACCTCGCATTCCCTCCCTGTACTTAAAAGACAGTAAAAGTTTGTAGGATCTTGCTATAAAAAAAAACAGCCCTAGATATGGCCTACCCTTGATCACTGGCAGCAACAATGGGCTTGCATTTGTAGCAGAGGTAACTAAAAACCTAGATTAAATAAAAACTACATACAGCTTGTAACAGGTTAGAAGACCAGCTATATCTGTAGACATTCCTGCACACACATATAACTCAGGTACACATTAACTACCTCTACGGGTTTCAGAAATCAAGCCTTAGATCCACTGAAAAATTTACTTGGATCAGACAGCTCTCTCTGAAGAGACAACACACTCAAAGCCCTGCTCTGGTCACTCTGGATGCTGAGCAATCTATGCACCACCGAAGCCTGAGGACACAGTTCACAGGATTGCTCCATACCTATTCCTCTTGATTTTTGCATTGTTTCAGGCTGCTTACCTGAGTCCTTGCTTCCCCACCCCTGATAGCTGTGGTTTCTGCCTTCAACTCTATGGATGGTTGCCCCAAGAGAATAAAACAATCAATCAAACATTTGACCAAGATTTGATGAGCAACCAAAGCACAATGGACACTCTCCTAGATCAGACTGACTCCCTCACTGCCTTGACAGAGTAATGTTACAGAACAGACAGGCCTAAATTACATCTCTTCCTAAAAAAGCAACTTCAGGAAAAACTCTGTAATAAGACAATCTTGGAGCCCTTGGCTAGGACCACTGACAACCCGAATGTTATTGCTTCTAGTTGGGCCTTACCTCAGAATATCACATGTAATATGCCAAGCAAAGATTTGCCATGAAACTAGAAGAGGGAGTAAATGAAACAGAAAATCCCCCCCCACCAGTCAGTATACTTCAGTTTGTTAGTTGCCCAGGTAATAGTTCCTGCTCCAGTTCTGGTTGCGTCTGTCTCTTAGAAACAGCTGGTTACTGCGATGCATAGCTGGTCATTATGATGTACAATATATAAACCAACCCCCAATTGACAAGCCATTCTTCCTCTGTACTTCCTGCTTACTTATCCCATATAAGCCCTAGACCACCAGAGATTGGGGCCTGATATTCTGGGGAAGATCCCAGTTGGGGCCCATCCATGTAATTATTTATCTGCTGCCCAAATCCTGGGTGCTGTTTCAGTGTTTGTGTTTGCCATTGCAACATCTAGTGGGGAACTTCTTACCACACCATACATGAGAGAAGACAGTGTACAGGAGGTAAACGGGAAGGGCCAAATTCATCCTTTATCAGGAGCCTACTCCTGTGATAAATTACTCACTATTACGCATTCACGCCGTAATAGCATGAATCCATGCTTGGAGGCAAAGCCCTCATGATCTAACTACCTTCTAAGGGTCCCACCTTTCAAACACTGTTGTACTAGGGATTAAACTCCCAACAAATAAACTTTGAGGGAGATATTAAAACAATTGGGTGTTGGGTAGGAAATTGCCTTCCTGGACTGGAGAGAACTAAAGGCAGAAATGAGGCTTGAGAGTCTCTGGGTGTTGTCTCTGCTTTCTTATTCTGGATGCCTATGAAGTTGTAAACTCAATTCAAAAACCAGGAAAGTTTGGTGTTTGTAAACATTCCCTTGAAAGGAAAAGTATAGGTGAATTAAGTTCTTCCAGACGGGTGTCATCGAGTCCTGAATATGAAAGGGTAGTGGTAGAGTCAACAAGTAACTTGGGGGAAAGGTTGTAGCTCAGTGGTAAAGCACTTACCTAGCATGTGTGAAAATAAGGAGGAAAGGAAGGAAAGGAAAGAGGGAGGAAGTAAGGGAGGGAGGAATGGGGAGGAAGGAAGAGAGGAAAGGCAGGAATTGTGTTTTATGGGTGTGTGTAGTTCCTAGCAAATTTTAAGTAGTGTGTAGAAGGGGGAAATTAAAAGTAGTCTTGTCAACTGTCATCTCCATGGAGGAGTCCTGAGTAATCAGGATTAAAGGGAAAAAAATAACCTATTGCTGGACATTGGCACAAGTCTCTGTCGTTCTCCAACTCTGACCTTCCTCCCAGTCTTCATACCTCAATAAAGCAGCCGTTACAAAAAATATCTCACTTAAGCTGTAACTGGGATAACTTCCTCTTCACCCATTCCTTTTAGTTATGCCTGAAAGCACAGCTCTCATTCTGGGGAGATTTTATCCTATCTAAATACTGTATATATATATATA
>NW_004955438.1:11386147-11448548 GCF_000276665.1 Chinchilla lanigera | reverse complement strand
TAAGGTGTTAATCTGGTTTTCATAAGTCATCAAAAATTTAGAGATAACTATAACTAAAGCTAGAGGGACTTATGACAAAATGTTAGACTCCATCAGTGAAGGGGCCTAAGAGCCAGTGGGTTACAATAGCTATCCCTTAAGAACAGTTTCTAAACTTACCTGTTAGCTCTAATGCTCATGTTTTGATAACATATGCTGTAATTTCTTGGAAAATTAGTTCTTGCCTACAGGATGCCAGACTCCAGGTAATCATATAGATAAAACTTATAATAAATATGCTAGGTTACTTTTAGATTCCTTTTACTGGGATCCACCAGATCTTGTCTAGAGAGAGGGTTATATGACAGCTGGTCTCTCTCTCCTAAATAAGTAAAATTAATAAAACAGGCCATCCTCCAAAATCAGACAGCATTAAACATTCTAACAGCAGCACAGGCAGATACTTGTGCAACTGTAAGAACTGAATGTTGTATGTACATTCCTGATTCTTCTGCTAATATCCCAAGAGCTGTTGAAGATATTAAATGACAATTCTATGGCATGTCAGACTCAAAAACTTCCTAGACCTTATCCTTATCTTTATGGGAAGCCAATACCGGCTCCTCTTGGTGGAAATCTTTGCTGACTATATTCATAAATATCCTGCTGATCTTATTTGACCCATGCATACTTAATTGTTTCTTTGGCTTTGTTTCCTCCAGACTTAAAGCTATATGCCTACCCAAGATGAAAATGTCTGGTGCCTATCAAGGGCCTTTAGACAGAATCTCCGAGAGTATCTCTAACTGCCAATCAACTATGACCCTTTCAGCCTGAAGAAGCTATAGTGGTCATTGCCCATTATTCCCTCAAAGCAATTCATTTACTTCTTCAGAAGGAGGAATGTTGTAGGCAACTCAGCAGATGGAAATATTAGAAATATAATAGGCAGTCAGACAGGCCTGGGCCCTTGTGGGAGCCAGTATGCTAGACAAGATACCTTGCAGCTGTGGGAGAGACAGGTACTTCTGCTGTGGGCCAGACCTCAAGACAAAGATGAAACAAATGCACCCATATACCTCCCTAGGGATGGACATCAGGAGTTGATATTCTAAATAGGTATCAATCACCTTGAAAAAGCCAGGAAGAGTCACTAACTCAACCTCCTACAGAAAAAACCCTATTCTGTATTCATGCTTGCTTGCATGATTAGCTTCCCAATTTGATCCCAATTTAATCAAGTTTACCTGAACAATTATACTTGTAATCTTACTGGCTGACCAATTTTTGTCCCATCTCATGCCCACCTTGCAATTTCCCAATTTTTCCCCACCTTGGACCCACCTCACGTTGTGGATTTGCTCTATAAAAATCCCTAGAAAAGCAAGTTCCTTGGCAACCCACTTGGGTCCCCTTCTGTCCCTCTCTCATATATAAGTTTGCTTTCCCCCAATAAGTATATTCAGCCCTTAAAAAAAAAAAGTCTTGTCTGTCTCAGGTATGACAGGTGTTTTCCCTGTTTGATATCTTTTTGCCTTTTGGTTTAGTTTTATTTAAATTTTTGTTGCTATTTGGGGAGTTTATCTTTTATGTTCTCAAACTGATTGACCTTTACTGTCATGTTTAGAAAGATCTTCCCTATTCTAATTTATACAAATAATGCATCTGCATTTTCTTCTGGAACTTTCATGGTTTCATTTTTTGAAGTTTTGACTCCTTGAAGTTTTAAATCTGGCAGTAATTAATTATTTTAGTATAAGAAATCATTACTCATCCAGCTCTATTTTTAAACTATTTAATAATCCAATAATTCAGTTGACTTAACAGGCAATCTTTATCACATCCTAAATTTTCATATGTATGAACATATGTGGGCTCTATTTTCATCCTTTAATTTATTCCCGCATCTGAATTGTTTAAATTATACTAGTTCTAGAATAGATTTTATTAATATAGATTTAAAATAACATTTTCAAGTATATAAACATCATTAAAATACATAAGAAAGTTGGTATCATTTAAATGATTTTTCCAGTAGTTATTTTTGAACCATTTTACAAAATACTAACTATATTTTGCTTTCAATTTTATATGATAAAACTGCAAATAGTGTAAGACAATGAGTGATACAATAGTCCTCAAAATGTTATGCCTTAGAATCACCTAGCTTGTTAAAAATACAAATTCCTGAGTCCCAATTTCCATGGCTTCTGAGGAGGAAGATGGGTTGTTCTTCTTACACGCTTCTACAATAACTTTCAGACACAATGAAGTTTGAGGATTACTAGAATAATATTTCTAGGGTTAGACTTCTAATTTCAAATACTTTTCAACAAAGAACAGCTAAAATAGGGCCTGTCTGTCAAACAAAAACGTCTCAAGAACAAAAAACCAGGCTTGTTGGTTTATGCCTGTAATCCCAGCACTTAGGAGGCCAAGGCAGGAGGATCCTTGCAAGTTCGAGACCAGCCTGGGCTACAAAGTGAGCTCAAGGCCAGCCTGAACTGCATAGTGAGATCCTGTCTCCAAAATGACAAAAAAAAAAAAAAAAAGAACAAAAAGCCACCAAAGATTTAGAAAAGATAAAACATTTTAAAAGAGGGTCTGTACAAAACAAGCAATGAACCAGAGGTGTGTTCATTTATAAATAGGAAACACTGGAAAGATATAATACTAAAATGAAAGTGATAAATAGAAAGGAGAGAACATAATGGAAGAGAATCCTCCAGAGAAAAGTACAATGCACATAACAAAAATCCCTCAAGGCATACACAACGTCCTACAGTACTAAGGAACAAACTTTACTAATTAACTCTACATCCATTGTCACATGACATGATGAGAAAAAGAATCCCCTGGAAATGTGACTTTGGTGTGGTAAGCTTTGGCAGAAGGGAAGTGAACCACCTAAATCCAAGTGGGAAGTACTCCACCTCTGTTGAGTCTGTGCTTACTCTACCTCTGCACAAAACATTGTCTCTACAATTAGGATACTTCCCTTTCCACTTCCTTCTTTCAAGTGCAAACTTAATTCAGAGCAGCCAAAGAAAGAAGGTAGCTAATAAAAGGATCCACTCAGGGACCACTCTCTTCCTCAGCCATAGCAATAGTGACTACAACAGAGGCTTGGAAGGAATTGTGAATAGCACCGCACTTTATAGACACAGTGGTTCCCTACCCTTTGTGCTAGCACTTCCTGCCTCAGAGGAGAGGGCACAGGGACAGACAAGTGCAAAAGGCAGAGCCTAAGGTCCAAGAGCCCCAACTGCATTAGGAGAATTCGCATGAATTTCACTGGTTTCTGGCAGGGGATATAGCTCAGTGGCATAAGCGCCTGCTTGGCAAGCGCAAGGTCCTGAGTTTGATTCCCAGTACCAAAAACAAAACAAACAAACAAAAAAAAAAACCCAGAATTTCACTGGTTTCAAAACTGGTTCCCTTTTATTTCCTTTCTGAGCTTTTTGGTCCAAGTTTTGTTCATATTCAGTTCAGGGTAACAACAAGCAAAGATACAAAAATACACACTATCTGTACTGTATTGGCAGATCAGAGTCTTTTATATATACAGTTATTAAAATTATATTTTAAAAGGAAACATTTTTTCTACACAATGTAAAATAATATTTTTCCATTTAAAAAGTAAAATCCACGTTCATTATAAAAAATTCGGAAAATGCAGAAAATAAAAATCTTTCACACACTATGATCTAGACACAGCAACTTCTTCCATTCTTCCTTAGCACTCTAATTTTGAAGTCTTGTACCTAGCATTTTCAAGGAATTTAAAGAAAACACAGATTTTCTTGTTTAGGACTATATTGGAAATCTTAAGCAATACAATGTATTTTTAGAAGTAATAAAATAACAGAAACAAAGAAATGAAACTATTGGCACACAATGATTTATTTTATTTACATAGAATTTCAAGAGAATCTATGGACAAGATCTTAAAATTTAGAGTAGCTAGGATCAAACTAACTTTTAAAAAGTAATACATTCTTATTCACTTGAAATAAACAGGAAATACGAGAGAGAAAAAGTAAGGATTCCGTTCAGTTATATCTGGGAAGGCATACGTGCAGAAAAGACCTGAATCTGCTGTCCTTGGACAGGCTTGGGCCTGAAAACACAACTTGCTCACTGGCTCTCTATGTTGATATAAGCTTTCCCCAAATGACAAAAGCAGCTTGCTACACTTAACTGTACAAACAGTAATGCTTTGTACCAATCACCTGCTTATTTGTGGGGGTCTGAAACATTGGTATGCAATAGGCAGAGGGTATCTGTAGGACTAGCCCCTAACAATAACCTTGGATACAGGGTCTGATGAGCTATCCTGGTAGACGACGCTTGTGGACGACGCTTGTTGTCAGTTGTAACAACTTATTCTTGGATGAAATTAGCATATCCTATTCAATTCCAAAGGAAGGAGACTGTTGGAAGCTTTCCTCTGAACTTTGCCCCTTGAGCTTTTGTTCTTTACTGAGTTTGTTTTTTATCTTTTGCCTGAATAAATCTAAGCAATGAGTACAACTATAGGCTAAGTACTGGGAATTCTAGTAAATCACTAAACATCAGGGTGATCTGGGGGACATAATTACAAAATATTCCTTGAAGAACAAAAAGACTCAAGTAAATTAAGCATGATATCATGCCTGAGATCAGGAAGAAAGGCAATCCACAAGCCCACACGCATCATGGATATATTTAATACAATTCTGATCAATACACCTGCAGAATTTCTGAATGTTTCTTGATAGTTAATCCTAAAATCAATATAGAAGAGTGATGAGCCAAAATTAACCGACTGAGAAGAAGAAAAACAAGGTGGTAGAATTTGCAGAATCTTATTTCAGAAATTACCATACAACTGTAGTAATTAGGTAACAGGGAACATAATTCAGTGAGACTTTTCAGGGAATTTGACCACGACTGTAAAATTTGTAAGAATAAGTAAAATCCCAAAATAGTCAAGAGGCTCCTGACGAAGAAGAACCCTATTAGATGCTAAGTGTTACAAAGTTAGAGAAATTAAAGGAACAGAACAAAGAATAGAATAGAAAGCCTCAAGCTATATCACCCATAAAAGTGAAATATTATGGACCTTAGGAAAGGCTCAGTAAACAGGCTGGGAAAACAGGCTATTCATACAGGGAAAATAATATAAATCTCTATCTGATACCATTTTATATATTCTCCTATATTTCTGAAACACTTCATAATAAAAACTCAGCTTGACTAGATACAGACATTAAAATCTCTTATTCTACTGATAAATCACAGGCTGACAATCATAATTTTATAAATTGTTCTCCTTGTCAGAACCCTGAGGGACTCTGCACTTATTTAGGTAACACATAACCTCAACTTAACCTCAGCTTTTAAAATGATTTGAACCTTACCTCATAGATCCTGGCAATCCCACAGAGCAGGGTTACTTCTCCTGGAAACTTGTCTAAGCCTTGTTTGAAAAGGTTTAAAGCAGTTACAGGTTGATCCAACAACATGTAAACCTATAAGCAAAACACATTTTAATAAAAGTATCAATTCTTAAAATAATTATACTTATATGTCAAGATTATACTATGGATTAACAACAAAGTATCTCCCAGATATCATAGTAAAACTTCTTCAGAAATGTGCGGAATTAATTTCCAATTATGTGACAGTGTTATTGCCACATGTTATATCGAAAGCACTCATTCACCTTTTCCTCCAACAATTATTTATTGTGGACACTGAGCAGCACCTAGACAAGAAATCAGGAGAAAATCCTTACAGACTAGAGCAGACCTACATATGTCTAGAGGCTGGCTGTAAGGAACCAAACAGGAGACTAAAGTTGAAGGTGCTGGAGAAAGAGGGAAGAACCCAAGGAACAAGGTCTAAGAGGGTGACAGCGTAGAGCGTGTTTTCCCCTCCAAAAGCGGGGAAACAAGTCTGTAAGGTATGCGGTCGGAGAGCTGAACCACTGGGTGCTTGAGGGCTTCCACCTAACCAGGACCGAGGACATGCGCATGGATAACCCACACACGTAACAGGAATTTCTGAAATAGAAAAGGAGGACTTTACGGGCCCTTGCTTTCATGATTTTGGATGTACTTTCTAAACAGTTAGGTGGTGCTTAAATAAGAAGCCCAAACGGAGACACAGACAACGGCACACAGCATTTATCTCTCAAGTATGAGATGAGAGGGACAGATATGGATGAAAACGTTTTCAAATTTTGCCTTATACACTTCTGAGCTTATTTTTTAAATATAATACAATTATAAATACAAAATATTTAATAAAATATAAATAAGACTGGGTTAGTGAGTTTGTCGCAAAATGTGCGTTAAGATTGCTTCTTTTTAGCCTTCACCTGATGTGTTCACTGGGTCTTTGTCTCTCTTGGCTGACTTTCAAGCACCTTTCATCTGGTTCCTGGGCGATATAAAAAATTTAAGAGAGCAAAGGCCACCACCACAGTCTAAGACGCTGGACAAAAAGCTAGTGCTTCCTATTATCGGTCACCTTCTTTACCACATTTTTTTAGAAAATTCTGAAAGATACGGCAAGATGGTTCCACAACTATCACTTCATCGGATGTGTTCCTTTCAAAGCACTGTTGGAGAAGGTCAAAAAGTAACTTTATCTTGATACAGCTTGATTATCCCTTATCTAAAATGCCTGGGATCAGAAGTGCTCCGGATTTCAGGTTTCTTTTGGATTTTAGTATATTTGCATCTACATAATGCAATATCTTGGGAATGGAACCCATTTAAACACAAAATTCATTAGCTATTTCACCTGTACCTTGTCCCCATGACCCAAAGATAATTTTATACAATATTCTTAGTGCACCTGCATTTTGACTGCAACTCATTATAGGGCATTATGTGTGGAATTTTCCACTTCTGGCATCAGGCCAGGTACTCAAAAAGTTTCATTTTTGGAACATCTGAGATTTCAGATTTTCAGATTTAAAATGTTCAACCTTTACTGAGAGGTCTTTCATTTCTGCTGTGGCTGTGACTGGTACCAGGTAACAGTGAGCAGGCTCTGGAGTTGGAGAGATCCAGGTTTGAATAGTGGCTATAGCCCAGGGACCCTGCAACACCTACACTCTTGAAGTTTCCTTTTCCTTAAGAGTAAAAGGAAATTATAAAACCTACTCTGCCTAGTATTGTGAGAATTAAATTAAACTGCATAACCAATGAATGGGATAGAATGCCTTACACTGAGTAGGTGCTCAATTAAAAAAAAAGAAAAAAGACCTTTATTATTCTGGCAGAGATGAGTAACCAAGGACCTATGTAAGAACAGTCCCTGCTCTCTACAACCTCATCAGGAGTAAGATAAATGTGTTGTAGACAAAAGGCTCCTCTGGGACCTGTTACTCATGGGGTACTGAGCCTATAGTATTTTTTTCTGTTCTAATGGGCAACCTTTCAGAACAGTTTTCTTATTTTTCATGGCAATCAATTTGTCCTGAGGTGGCTACCCTCCGTATACTCTTTTCCCTTGCTAGAAAGAAAAACAAGTTAAATCTGAACACATTAATGTGCCAAATATTCCTCAAGGAAGTGGCAATTTGCCCCAGATTTCATTCAGATTAATAGTATTTACTTACTTTTGCCAAATAGAGAAATGTATCTACCATTTCCTGCTGCTTCAGGGCTGATTTAAACTGTTTTTCTGCATCACGATACATTCCTAACCTAAAAACAGCCATTAAAATAATTAGACATTCAACTTTAAAAATAAATATTACAGCATTTTCTTCAAACCTCCAGGATATGGATAGAGACAAATTACAACTATAAGAGTAGCATGTGAAAAACAGGTAATTTGTACCACACACACACTGGCATGTGTGTTAATATGTGCGGTGTAGCAAAGTCACCTATCTCCCATTTTCGCTGGCTATCTAATCCTCAAATGGTGTGTGAAGAGTCTGTCTGCCGTGTAGTCACAGCAGGACTAATAGCTTCCAGTAAGCCCGGTCACACCAGGTCACTACCCAAAGAGCTTATGATCAGCTGGACATATGGCAAGTGACCTGAATAAATGCTTAGTGTCTCCATTTTACTGGAAGAACCGAAAGATGCTTCTTTGAAAACATCTTTTGCTCTGAGATAAAAGCTCGTATTTTTTAGTTATCCTTAAACATGTTTCGGTAAATAATAATTCCCAGTTGAGTAATACAGACATACTATGTCATCATTCTAGAAATCTTTTTTTTGTTTCTTTTCCTTTATTTGATATCTGATACTGATCATCCCAGTCTATGAATATAAGATTTGCTCTTTGCCTAAATATGATTGTTCTGATGTCTGTGCCTACATTTTCTGCCCAGGAAGCATTTTCTTACCATTAAATCCATCATTGAAGCATATACAGCTTTAATTCGGTCTGTCCTTAATAGACCTGTTAGGTTTTGTCATAACTACTCATCCTTAGCCATCTAAGAGCTACTTAGATATAACAATGTCTCATTTTATAAAATAAAATCAAAAAGATATACAGTGTATTTCATTGAACTGCTTTCACTTAAAGGACTGCAAAAATAGCCTTGATCAATTTCCATAATCTAAACTTCAAGCATTGGTGTGGCTGATACTCAAACAGCTGTTGGAAAATGGGCTTAACGTGATTAAATGTGGCCCAAAGACTAGCCTAAGTCAGAGAATGTGTGATGCAGTGAAAGCCCCTGCCTCTTCAGAAGTCCCACAAATATCACAAAGAATATGTATAAAATGTTACAAAAGACCCCTAAAGCTCTGAAAAACAATATATTTATGTACACAATATTAACTGAGCAGCAAGTCTTAATCACATGACTGAGGTAGTCACTGAATTTTATACATGCTAGTCACTGAGTTTAATTCTGTATACTTTTATTCAGTAACCTTTTTCCAAAAGTGATTTTAAAAGGCTTATAATAAATATATATACATAAAACAAGAACAGAAAAAAGAGAAATAGATTTTTAAGCACTGTAAATGAAAGGATAAACAAATTTCAAAAACAAATGAATAGACAGTCAGATATTGAGTTACATGGAAGCCAAAGAAAGGAAGAAAATATGGGTCCTATGTTTTTTCTTAACGCATCCTCAGGAGATAACTCCCGGCACTATTGGAAAGGAGTTTGCCATATGCATTCCTATGCAAAGAAAACTGAGCATGTTTAAAGAAAGTCTAGGCATAATGGAAACATTCAGGCCAGTATCCGAGAGTCCGAATGCAGAGAAACAGTTTCCACCAGCTGCCAATTTTTTCTCTCCAATTTAATTCAACTAAATTGTCAAGCATCAACTGCATGCATGTTTTATGATGGTAATGAGATGCAAAAATGAAGAAGATAACAACGTCTTCAGTTTGACGGCAATTGAATAGTGAAACAAAACAGCTTCACACACATACGAGCATAACTGTATTATAGCCAACAAGAAAATTGTATTTGCGAGCACAGAAGAGGAAGTGAACCGGGAGTTTTAGGGAGGGAGCGACAGACATGATTTCAATAGCTAGATATGATAGTGGTGGTGAGGTGCATTTCCAGCTGGAAGTAAACTGTAACACAAGCACACAGGCAGGAAAGAAAGTACATAACATGTTAGGGGAATGTTGAGGAATTTGGTATAACTGACCAGGACTTTAAATACTGAGAGTAGTGAGAGACAACAACCGGGACAAGACTACAAGGCCGTACTTAAAAGCCAGACCTCTTTCTAATGATGATAGAGAATGACTAAAGAATCCAACAAAAGCTGTTTTTCACACCTGTTATTCTCATTGTACACAGGAAGGATTGATGGGGCAACAGAGGCAGAAACCAGAGGCAGAAACCTAGGTAAGAAGCTACCATAAAAACTCAAGCAAAATGGTACTAAAAGCCAGAGTTAGGACACTGGAGTGGGAATGGGTAGTAAGGGAACAACACTGAAAGTTTTGCAGAGATAAAATCAATAGAACTTAATGGCGAGGAGCAAAGGGACAGAAGTCAATTTCAGGCTACATCTTCTGGTAATCCATTCTTTCTTTTTTATTTATTTATTTATTTATTTTTTGGTCTTTTTTCTTTTTCTAGTACCAGGAATCGAACTCATGACCTTGCACTTGCCAGGCAGGCACTTTGCTGTTGAGCTAAATCCCCAGTCCCATCCATTCTTGACCTCCCCTGTTGAAGTCAGGACTACTTTCTCTTGCGTCCCACTGCACTCTATCACGATGGAACCATACTTCAAATAATTCACTGTCTTAACCATTTGAAAGAAGGGACAAAGTAATATATCTTTGTAATCCAATCTGATGAAGGTAGTTGCTCATTAACTATTCTACTGAGTGAGTGAACGAACATACGAATGAATGAACACTGAATACACAACAAAGACAAGCAAGAACTAAAGAACAGAAGGGAGCAGTAATTTAATGTGACAAGGTGTACTCATTCAAATGTCAGCATATATGGGCAGCAGAAGGAATCAGGTTTGTGTTTTTCTTCACTAGAGATTTCTGAAGGTTCTGCTTGGAGGTGGAAGACTTCAAAACTGTCTAATAAATTATACTCATAAGAGTTTAATGTCACAGTGGTTTAAAATTCCCTTGGCAGAAAATATTCCCTCAATCTAGAAGTAGGAAAAAACACCTTCTTCCTAGAAATTCTATAGTCAGTACAGCTAAAGTTCATAAATATTGAAAGATGCTCAAAGAAACTGAAGTCTACCTTGTTTTTGAATAATAAGACATTGTTATCTTTATAAAATATAATTGTTTTAAATTTGTGTTTTTTGCCAGGCATGGGGGCGCACGCCTATAATCCCAGCACTCGAGAGGCTGAGGCAGGAGGATCGCTGTGAATTTGAGGCCAGCCTGAACTGCAGAGTGAAACCCTGTCTCAAAAACTGACAAAAAAAATTTGTCTTTTTCCAAATATTCTAAATGCATTTCAAAACCAGCAGCATTTCAAGTCTTATTTACTAGTTGTTATACAAATATTCATTAAAAATAATTATGACTTTTCTGATCTCTCAGTTGACTTGCTTGGAAATGTCTCTAAATACTAAGTGAATGTAAGAATATTTAGGAGCTACAGAAATAATATGGAATTGTGAAAATAAGAGAATTGGCATCAGAAAGTGGAGATCAAACTCTTACTCTGCCTTTCACTTTAACTTTGTGAGGCTCAATTTTTCTCATCTGAGAAAATTGTGAATAATAACAGCTATCTCCGAGGTACTGTGAGATTGAGAGATGGTACAAACTAGCTCCTAACTGTAAAGTGCCTTCCATATGGGAGGCATCAGTGTAAATGAGAGAAACCGGAGAACCAAGAGGATGACACTGGAATCAACAGACTCAGTTCTGGTGCCAGGTTTGTCACTCTCTGGCTCCTGATGAAAATCATGGCCACTGTGGCTTCAGTTTCCTCATCTGAAAGGGAGACTTGAACCTGAGGTCTCCAAGCCTCCCACTCCACGCTCTATACTTTCACTGTTCTAAAGATAACTGTTCTCATTGTTGCCATGTGGCTGTTAAATAAACACTGTCTCAAGTAAGCCAAAGTCCTTACTTCCTCATGATGAAATTTACCATCTCCCTAAAAGGATATATTTGAGACTTTTTTTTTTTCCCTTCCCATACAGGGAATCGAATTCACAACCTCACGCTTGCCAGGCAGGCGCTGTGCTGCTGAAGATATATTTGAGACACACTCCTGGAAGCTGCAGCATCAAGAAATGAGAAACCAACACACAAAGACAGCTGCATCTTCTCTGTCAAGGGCTGCCTGGGTGTGAATCCTGTATCTGCCTCTTAGCAGCTATGTAAGTTGAAGCAATTTGTTCCCATTGTTTGTGCCACTGTTTCTCCACCTTAATACGGAAATAATGATATCTCTGCAGAGTTGCTATTAAAGGTTAAATGAATGTAAGCCTATTTGGGGGTGTTTGGACCAGGGTTTATGGTCAGTGTTCAGTAAATTATTTACCAGTGTCCTATAAAAACACACCACCACTTCTACGTCCTTCACAAATAATCAGAATTTTACCTGTAGTAACATTTTCCAATCTGTACTTTCCACCACCAGTCCTTGTACTGAGAATGTTCTGTGGAAAGTGCAGCCAGATCCAAAGCCTTTGAAAAGAATTCACGTTAGATTAGGATCTTCCTCTCCAACAAGAAGCAGTTCGAAAGATAAATAATGAAATAAACCATACAATTAGTATCAATCAAAACATGCATCAGAAATCAGGCGAAATCATGTTTCCAGATGGCCCTTCCAATTTTCCCCAAATAATCAGTTCCAGACCACAGGGCTGACAGCAGATGAGATGAAACACTGATCAAAGGGAAGCAGATGCACAATATACTGTATTTTAATATAATTTTAATACACAAGGCACAAAACTGATATTAAAGGACCACAGGTTTTTTACTCTCTTCCTAACATGTATCTACTCTCTAATGATTCAAAATGTCTCCAGACTTGTGGTCAATTTTTTGGTCAGACAGGTCCAGTAGCACCCCACACATTAAACATAGATGTAGAGAAACAGAGAAGGGTTATAAACAAATAAAATTGGTTCCTGAAAAAAGAATGAAAGGAATTGGGCTACTACTAGGTGACTTCAACAGGCACTATTCCAACATCATTTTACCTATCAGTAATTGAAAAGGTAGAAAGCTGCAAACTAGGGGCTGGGGATTTAGCTCAGCGGCAAAGCACCTGCCTGGCAAGCGCAAGGTCATGAGTTCGGTTCCCGGTACCAAAGAAAAACCAAAAAAAAAAAAAAAAAACAGAAAGCTGCAAACTGAAAAAGAACTCCTTCATTGCTTTCATATTGTACGTCTCCTGATCTCATACCTTTAATATCTTCTAGTTTATGTCTTCCACCATTTATCAAAGAGATGACAAAACGGGTATTGGAATTTTATACAGAGGAAACAGAAACTATTTTGACAAAACTAATTTTGGCAAATCCATTTTTACACAAATTTGAAGCCCCTATGATGATCGGATGAGTAAAAGTTGAAGTTATTAGTGGAATGAGAATTTTAGCATTCAATAAAACTTATTTTTCCCTCAAAGTTGAAAAATTTTTATTCTGTAGCCAGTGGTAATATAACCAGGATAGCAATAGCTCAGTTCAAGTAACACTTAGATATTCAGTCCTATTAGCTCAAAAGGCACCCTATATTACCATCCACTTCTTAATATTAATTATTTTTGGAAATGAATACCAGAAGAGTTCTTTCAATCTTCTACTGCAAAATTAATTACTTTTCCCTGTGTTCCCTATCTTCTCTTGCTTCGGGGGAGATCTCTAAATATGCAAACTACTTATAAGAGAATGCTGTCACCATGCTGAGCTGCTAATGAACTTGAAAAACCAGCATCTCTACTTGAAAGCTATGGAAATTCAAAACAAGCCACATATTACTTTCATATGCTTTTCTTTTTCCCCTTCCAGCCAGAAATAAAAGTGAAAGCAAAAAACGAAGAGGAAAGTATAACTTCAATTAGCATTATCTCTAGAACTAGTAGGAAAATACATTTTCAATGAGCTCAGCTCAATCATGTACTGTAAATATCTGACCTTATTAACTTTAAATTTTGATAAACATATTTTCCACACATAGGTTATATTTATTCTTATGCTTAATATAAAAGATCTTCTATTTTTTAGAAAAAAAAAATGCCATTCAAAATTCTTTTACATATTCTGGTTTCCCAAGATTGGATTTGGTGTTTATTTCGGGCTACTGATTTTGCATTTAAATACAGTCCTAAAACAAAGTCTTCTGGTGGAGGAAGGAACCATATGTTTATGCTAATTCTATCAAGGAAAAATATGAATTATTGATACAGAATATGTGATTTTTTAAATTACATTTTAATGATAATCTTCCACAAGGAATCAGTCTGCAATAAAGATATTTGTGACAATTTCGAAGGGACCCTAAGTTCCCTGAGGACAGACATTTTTCTTTCTTTAACATCTTAACAGAGCCAAGGACAAAAACCATATGATCATCACAATAGACAAAGAAAAAGGGTTTAACCATTCATGATAAAAAAAACCTACAGAAAATTAGAATGGACGGTCTTCATCTCAACCTGATAAAAACCATCTGTGATAAACCAATAGCTAACATCATATAAATGCACAAAAACTGAAAACTTTCACTCTAAAATCAGGAACAAGACAAAGATGTCGAGTAGCACCATTCTTATTAATGTAGTTCTATAAACATTAGCCAGAGCAATGACACAAGAGAAAGAAATGAAACGAATAAGAATAGGAAAGGAAGACATTAAGTTATCATTATTTGTTCTGCTGTTGCTTTTGGAATGTTGCTGTGCTTATAAGAGACATTTGAGAATTACTTATTGATTGAATTAGTTATGCTGTTTCTTATCTATGGTGAAAATTGCATAAGAACCAAAAAAAAACTATAATAAGTAAAAGATTTATAATTAAAAGTTACTAAGATCTTTAATTTTTAAGTGATGATAGATCTATATTTCTTTAAAGATTTTCCCAATTTTTTGAAATAAAAGACTATTTTTACAGACTCTTTGAGCATTGTTTAGTGAAGCTCTGTATCATTTCTATTTTTTATTATTGTTTATTCTCTTTACTTGATCAATCTTGCATTCTTACATCTGGTAATCTGAGCAGCTTCGCTGAAGATAATAATATGTAATACAACAACCAGTGTTAATTTTTTATCTTGTTTTGTTTTTGTCTTTCTTGTTATTTTGTTATGTTTTTTCTCTTTAAAATAAAAAAGAATTCTTGAATAATTTAATAAAACTAATATCTACGTATTAATAAAGTCCTAGACTGCCATTTTTAAAAGCCACTTTTTAAATAAAAGTCAAATTATAAAAGGAATCTTGGCAGATCTAGACAACATAAGGTATGCGAATTTGTCCAACACTCCTGTTTATAAAGCCAAATTTTTGCTGTTATTATAGCTGAGATAACTTCAGGATGATGAAATTAAAGAACATTTTAAAAGGATTTTGGAATCATCAACCCACGTGTTACTTCCATTTTGTCAATACTGCCAATATTGGTCCAAAAGGAAGGGCTAAGCAAAGAGAGTTATTAAAAAGTCAAGGCAGAAATACAATTTTCCATGGATCAACTTTACTGTTATTTATAGTATTCTTCCTATTTGTGTATAGACAAATACAGAATCACCAATCTACACCTCACTGTAGTTTTGTCAATAATGCCCCCTAAACTGTGATAGTATTAAGACCTCAAAGGCAGAAATTTAGTCTATTTTTATTTTCTAAACATTGAAATACCATTTCTCAGTATTTGTTATATTAATCTCTAATATTTTCCATATTTATATGAAATACTTAAAAACGTCTTTATTTAAGAACTTTTTGGAGGCCATACAAAGTAACTAATATAAAAGCACCTCTGATTTTTTAAACATGTTTTAAAAAAACAATTTCTTTGTTGTTTTTCCACCTAAAGATGAAAAATACATATAAGCTATTTTTAAAATGAATGCTTGTTATATAACTCTCCTATTAGAAGATAACTTCTGTGGTGAAATCTAAACTGACATTTTAATAGAACAATCCAGTCTGCAAGAGCATTAGGACGTGGCCAGCCCAGGTCAGTGAGAAGGGGATCACCAGACCTCTGTCCTAGTCAGTATCCAGAGTCCCCATCGCAGTACTGACACACAGGCACTCACAATTATTTGTTTATAGAATAAACCAATCAGCTAATAAATCAATAAATGAATTAGTGAACAAAAAGGAGAACAGAGAAGTAAACAGTTTGTGCTTTTCACTAAGTAAAAACAAAACAAACTGCCTCCTTGCATGGTCTACACTATAGTTAATAGGAGTGAGCACATGAAAATAATAAAGGTATAATTAAGAGCAAATTAATTTATTGATGTACCTAATTTATTGCTAAATTTATAAATGAAAAGTTGCTATAATTTTATTATTGCAAATTTTAAAAAAGAAGTTAAAATTAGACTTAATCTCCATTAGTACCATGAGGCATAGCTGTTTTCCTTACTGTTGTAATCCAAGCTGCTAGCACAATGTAGGCATTTAACAAATATTTGTGGAAAGAATACATCTTAACCTCATAGTACTACTATTTTCATTTTTAAGTAACAGTATCTGTCATATACTAGAAAAAGAGAAAGAGACACAGAGGGTTATAATTCTACTCAACATACAAAATGCATACTTTTTGGCTTCACATTATAAAATAAATATTTTTCAATTTTTATCATTATGATTATGATTTTATAATTATGACCATTAGTGGCTGCATGAAATTCCATCATGCTAGTTATTGTAATTCACTATTGTGGAACATTTAGGTTGTTTTCCAAGTATTTTTGCTACTGCATCTACAATGAACATCACTGTAACAGTAATTCCTTACTGTTTTCTGAAATTCTTTGAGAAGTAAAATTATAGAACAAATTAAATATATATTTTATGGCTACCTGTTTTATATTATCAGAATGTTCTCCAAATTGTACTTCTCACAACATTTATAAGAGATGACAGTGAATGACATTACCCGCAAGCATTCAAAGCTGCTTTATTTTACATCTTGGTTGTTGAGAAAGGACATTGCTAATGTGCTTATTTACTGGCATTTTCTCTAATATAAACTTTCTATTATTTGAATCATTTCCATTTTCATAAAAAGTTTTCTAAAAAATTCAGATAAGCTTTTTAAATATGACAGGCAATATTTTAAAATCATGTTAGAGGTACATATTTTGCCCTTCTATTGTGTTTTAGTGTTAGTTTTCTCTGTGCTTACTCTATAGAAATTATATATATGAATCAGAAAGTTTTCTCCTTTGTGTCTGCTTCATAACTCTAACCTAATCTATGAGATATCTTATCATTTGCTAATTTAATTTTTAAAAATTCTTCACTGGTCAAATATCTGAAGGACGGTCCTGAACAAAATGTTACAAGTATCATTTAGTGATTTATAAAGATCTCCTTCAAAAAGAGCAGGGACTGTGCTCAGCACTGTTTGTTTCCAATGCACTCAGTCTTTTACTATTAAAAATAAAAATATAAAATTTATAAGTGGGAACTCCAGTTCTTAATAGATGCACATAATTTCCCTGTTACTAAGATACACTTGAGAGTCATTTGTGTTGTCTCTTTTCTATTAATTCACTGATTTCTGTTTATTTGTTTGTTTGTTTGTTTGTTTGTTTTATGAAGCTGTGGCCTTAACATCCTACTGAGGTGCCTCAAGCTCTACTTTCCCACATTGTAAGAAATGTTTTCTAATGTTTCTATAGTTTTTAATATATATTCTGCAGCAGTAGTTCCCAATCCTGGCTAAACATTAGCATCACCTGTGGAGCTCTTAGTAACAGAATTAGTAGACATCCCGTTGAGGGTTTTCTTTCAGGAAGTCTAGCACAGATCCAGAAATCCATTATTTTACAATTCTCCTGGTATTCAGAAAATGAGCTCAGTTTACTACTACAGCCTCTCATCAGCTGAGAGGGGGAGTTCTAAGTTTGCCTCGCCTGATGTAAATCACGCAGTTGCACTCTGTCTGCTTAATATATTGGGGTCTAAATAAGATTTCATTTAAAGAAAACTATTTTGCTGCTTAAATGAAAAGGTTGACAGTCACTGCTCTATCTGTGTTAAGGTCAAAATTAAAAAACCAATATATAATGAAGACCTGTGAATACATTCTATAATATTATTAGCATAACATGGAAAGGTTACAATCTAGTTCTTAGAATCTTTAGTATGCAAATCTAATAGTGCAAGAAATAAACCCTGAGTTTATTGTCCTTAGGAGTGGTTTGGTTTGGTTTGATGCTGGAAACCAAACCCAGGGCTTCACACATGATAAGCATGTACTCTATCACTGAGCTACACATACCCTAGTTCTGATTTTTTTTTTCCAGTGTGGTTTCTATTCCTCAACATTATGTAAATCCCAAGCTGTAGAATGATATCTTCAAGGAGAATCTTTTAATAAAGACAGCATCACCATGAACTACAAAATGGCACAGGACCTGTCAAGTTTCTGAACTCATCCCTGGAACACTTCCTCCTTTCACGACTCACGCCAGCCACACGGGCCTGTCTGCTACCCTCACGCAACCCCACCGTGCTGCAAGTTCGCCTCTGCAGATAGAGTTCTCACAGCCTGAAATGCTCCTCGCACACAGAACTGTGTGTCTCCTGTTCTCCTTCCTCGGGTCTCTGTTTAAATATCGTCTCTTCAGTGCGGACTTCACTGACGATCCCCAGTCCATCCACAACAGTGTTCTCCATGTCATTTCTTATTCCCTCCCGTTTTCCTCCTGTTCTGCTGTTCTAGTGCTCTACTCCACAACACTTGATGTATTTTTAATTTGTTGATCGTTTCTACCCCTCACCCAACCAGAACATAATCTACAAAAAACAGGAGAAATTTTGCTCACGTGCCTCCGTTTGTGATCTCAGCACTATAACACCGTAGTGGCTCAAAAAACAAAAATTCTGGATGAAAGAATACATGCCTCTTCAACAAATGCATTAATCTTCAGAAAAACAAGAGTATAGCTTTACGATAATGCAGTAATTAGAGATTTACTCATTTATGAAATGGACAAAATTTTAATGTTTCTTTTTAATGACAGTAGACTATGATTTTTACATATCGTCACATTGAAAGCCTCTGGCTATCACAGGAATTGGAGTAATAATTTACAGAAATGTGCATGATTTCTCAGTTGCCTCAACCTTTCTTTCCTCCTTTCCATACAGGACCACATCTGCAAATACTTCTTCATCAACAACTACCATTTTCTGTGCACCTGGCCTGGGTTCCCTGCACTTTAATGCCACATCTCTCAGTACATCCAGTAGTATCTCTACTTGGGTAGCTTTTTGTGACTTCAAACTCAAAAGGCCTTTAGGCAAATAATCCAGCCTCTTTACAAACTGACTGCCTTCTCTAATGCCCTCATCTCTGTTAGAAAACCATCATTCTCGTAACATCCTCAGGAGGCAGAGTTGACCTGTGTCTCTTTCCTTTATCCCCAATGTCAAATCTATCAGCAAATTCTGTCACTTTTTCTAAAAAATTTGTTTGGTGCTCCTATTTGGGAAGTAAGGCCTATATATTTCTCATTCTATATTCTGTTCATGTTTTTGCCTTTTCTTTACATTTTTTTCCCTCTTTTCCACAAAATCCTATTTCTTTATGGATCCTTAATAGTATTACCCCTTTTCAATTTTCCCCTTTGCTGATTGGTGACAATTTGGTTTGGCATTACTTCTTTGTTTCATTACGTCAATTTAATTTCCTCAGCTAGGTTGCATAGCTGGTAAAGGCAGGCTAATGGTATCATATTTTTATCAGTTCTCCTGGTGGACTGCACTGCAGTTAACACATGGAAAACACAAGTGAGGAAAACACTTTTGTTTTCCTGAACACTTAGTAAATGGATATAAAGCTTTTTTCCTGAATTAATAGGAAAATGAGGACAATCAGACACTACAGAACTAACTTCATAATATCTAACAAAATTTATGACGTTGTCATCATTTATATATGAGCATGTAAAAACTGGAACAAATTTAAAAAGTCACATACAATATAACCTCAAAATTCTTTGTCAAGAAGTTACCAAGGTGCGTGACCATTGCTGAAACTCGATGATGGGTGATTCAGGTTCTTTATACTATTTTTTCTATACTTATACTTGAAATCTTTAAAATATTAAAGGTAGGAGAGTGGGGCACATGACAAAGAAACCAGAAACGGATATATTAGTAAATATCTAATGATTATATAGACTAAAGAATAAACTTTAACACAGCATATTATGTAGTATTCTTAATTATCTTTACCTTGCCCTTCAATGGAGAACTATATACTCAATCCAGAGAAATTATCCCACAGAAACTGAGAGTTGACTTACACTGTTAGTAATTCCCTAATCTTTAATAACTCCATTTATTTGTAGGGTAAGAATTAGAATATTTTAGCATCTAAATCCTCAAAGTCAGAAAAATTACAATGAAAGAAAATAACATGAATTTACTACTTACAGTCTTAACATCATTTTCATGATGAAAGATATATTCAAACAAAGCCTGTGAAGAAAAAAATGTCAAATACACATTTGGTTGTTTCTAATAGAGAGAATTTATTGTTTTATCAAAGCTCAACTGAATAAAAAAAAATCAGTATAAAGTATCTGGGATTCATAAGTACAGGACCTAGTCATTATTTGTTAGAATTACCCATTTTGATTGTTTTTTTCTTTCAGTACCAGGAATCGAACTCATGACCTCACACTTGCCAGGCAGGCTCTTGTGCCACTGAGCTATATCCCAGGCCTCATTGAATTACCCATTTTGAAATACTGCTATTTACAACTGATTCCTGTTTTTCCAGACTATCAACTAGAAAGTTCAAAGAACTGAATTTTTTCTTCTTCATATTACATATACTATTTTATTAGGAGACAAATGAGAAGTTTATTTTTAAAAACTAATGCTCATAAAAACAGTCAATTTGTGTATTCTACATTTATAATGGTTATGATTCAATAATGACAATTTAGATATGGAAAATCTAGAATTTCTTTCTGAGATAAAGCAGAATATAAGTGTAAAGTAGGATTTTTTTTTTTTTGGCTTAACTTCTACATTTATTTCTCTTTACATGGCATTGTTGGTAATTCTGTGATTCAGAATATGCAGGTTCCTTTAACAGGGTGTTACTCAGCTTAACTCACTGGAACCATAAAGAGATCCCAGACCACGTTAACTAAATCAGATTTTAGAGTGAAGAGAGATGGTAAAACCCTGGCATTATATTTTTTAAAGCCCTCAGATGTACAGCCAGGGCTGAGAACCATGACTTTTAATGCTTTGCCCAGCTTATCTGAATCAATAAGCATTTACTGGATTACCTCTTGGTGGTACTACCTTATCTATAGTATTATTATTTTATATTTGGATGGAGGCTAACGTTCCTGGAAGATAGCAAGGCTAATAACAGAGAAGATCTGAAGGTAACCAATAAAGAAAAAAAGAAAAACCAGGACAAGGCCTTTCTTTTAATAATAAAAAAACCTTTAAGTTTAACTTTAAAACTTTAACAATATTTCTATTTGTTCTACTACTGAAAAAGTCAAAGAGTAGTAGGTGCACCACCGCCATGAAAAAGATATGGTAATACCCAATACAGCATCAGCACATCACCACAGACATACATGTCAGTATTAGAAAGGAGTCCTCATGAGGCAAGGCAAGTTGGGGCCAAAGATAGAAACATCTGGCATTATTTCTACAACACACTAAAAAAGCATAAAATGTAGTTCACTCTCAACCTTGCACATAGACCAGGTCTGTCCTGCATGCATCTTAATTTAATTGAGGGCAATGCCTCCAATAACTGCAGTCCCTCATTAAAACATAGTAATGGCATTGGCTAGCCACTCAGTTACCTCAAGTAAACAGCTTATATGAGTTCCTTCTAATATTCTGTTCCCAGGAAGGAAAGGGAAATAAGTAAAGCTTTACAATTCTGCTGAATGTAGTTTGTTAGACTGCCATCAAACAAGAATTTAAGAATAAAGTCATTAGCATTAGTATAGGTTGATTACCTGCCTGCCAAAAGGCATTTCTTTTTTGAATTTAAACTTCAAGTCCATATGACTAGTGTCCACTTTTAGTTACTACTCAAGTATGCCATTAGAACTAAGATCAAGAATGAGCTCAGCACCTATACAGAGTTCAGAGGCCTGAACTAAAAACCTGGGCTAGGATTAAGCCACTTGCAAGAAAAGAAGGGCTCCTGTCTCTGAATTACTCCAAGCTCACCCCCACATCCTTTACACTGGAAAGGATATATGAGGTCATGGACACCTCATTTTCTTTCTCTCCTCTTTTCCTGCATCTCTTTCCTTCATTTACCTTCTTCCCCTCTACCTCTAACTTTTTCTTTCAAGTGATATCTAATCTCCCAGTAATTACAATGATCAATGTGTTTGGCTTGCCATTGTCTGGCTTGAATAATCATTATTGAGATGCATGATTAATTGCTAATAAAGAGTATACGCTTGTATTACCCTTTTGACAGTCCTAAAATACAGCAAGGATAGAAAACGATTTTTCTGAGAATACTCTAGACTCTAAGCTTAAAAATACACATACACACACACACACACACACACACACACACACACACTGAGCCTACTGAGATTCATTTTATAAATGTGATACTATCTACCTGCTTTCTTTGTTAAAAATTGCTTTATTTTTTTGAGACATCTCAGTATGTAGTTCAGGCTGGATTTAAATTCACTATGTAGCCTAGGCTGGCCTTAAACTCAACAGCAATCCTCCAATCTTAGTTTCCCTAGTGTTGGGATTACAGGCATGTGCCACTATGCCTAGCAAAATTACTGTTCTTTATTAGAGAACTATAATTTCCTAAATAAGGCATAGGTTCTTTATTTCTGATTGACTTTCCTTAACTCAAGACTGAAAGAACTTTTACACATTATAGCAATTCAACATTTCCATTTCAATCATGACATGGCCCTTCCTTCACAAATTTTTATTTTGTTGGCTCTATTTTTTGTGGTTTTTTTGTTTCGTTTTGCAGTACTGGGAATTGAACTCAGGATCTTGCACTTGCCAGGCAGGCACTGAGCCACTGAGCTGTATCTCCAGCCCCAAATTTTTATTTTGTACAGTGTTATTACCATCATACTTCTACCATCACTTTAGTTAAAAACATTACAAAGAAGATAAATTGAGGAAAATTCTCATATTGTCAATATTTAGTGACAGAGATAACATACCTTTGCCAATTTAGGTTTCTGGGAATATTTAGTTAAATTCAGTCTAGATAAATTTATAAATGGTCCATCAGGACTTGTAAGCATTGAAGCCTATGAGAGAAAAAAATGGTACAATAAAAAATCTGAAACTGTCTCTTGAAACACAAATGGAGTTTCACATGCACAGAAATTGTAAAGAGAACATAAGTGAAAAGGAATCACCTTCAAAACTTCCCATGTAATTCTCCAGTATAATAGTAGAGAGTGATGTAATATAACAGGAAGTTACTGGGGTAACAAAGGGCTACGGGAAAGTTCACAGAACTTACCGTCCCTAGCCTGATGAATCTTCCCGATGAGCTCATGATGGGGCGTGCTGTGTATGTGGTTCTGGGTGTTCTGATGGCCTGTTCCATGGTTCCCGGCCTTCCACTCTGTGTGCTGGGCCTGAGGAAGCCTGTAACGGGTCTTCCTGTTTGAGTGATTGGCCTGTGAGGATTACAAATTGTTATGAAACAAAGAAGATAAATTGAGGAAAATTCTCATATTGTCAATATTTAGTGACAGAGAGTATGAACAGAGGCTCGTACCTGATAGCTTGACTAGGCCCTCCTGTCTGATTAGTACCAGGGAGTTTCAAAGATGTTCCAGGGCCTAGGAGATGAGATAGGAGATTGAATTAACGCATTTATTAATCTATAAAAAGTTTCAGGTAATCTAATTTTCAGAATTGTGTTGGCTTGGTGAAAAAGACATTAATAGCAGCAAATGTATTTTAAGGAAATGTATTTGAGATTAACATTCAGTAAGTATGTTGCTTATGTTATCACATTCAGTCTTCACACTGAGTCTACAAGGAAAGTAGTCTTATTTAACAAAAGTTAACCAAAATAAGTAGAGGTCAACTTATTACTGAGCTCAGAATCAAATTCAAGACTAGCAGGTACCAAAGCTCAAAATGATTATTCTGTATTCACATATTAATTGTTTTTCATATGATATCCTTGCAATTAAAGATCATTTACTAAGTTATCAGCAAGACCATCCTATGTCACGGTAAGCATCCAATATTATTTGCAACACCAAACTGCCAAGCTGCAGATAGGGCCTCTGCAACAATCCCAAGGGATAGTCACAGCCCAGCACACTACCTGTGACTTCACACCATGTGTTAGAGCAAATCATCCCAGATTATAGCAAAGAAGTGATATTTTCAGGTGATTATTTTGCAAAAAATCCTTTTAATACGCTTCTGTTGTTTGGATGTTTCCCGTATTTACATCCCCAGATGAACAATCTTCTGTGTATTAGATAAGCAGTTCAAGCAGAACGCATTTTTATAAAAATATGTTTAAATGTTTAATAAACCTTTTAAGGAAAACTATATGTCAGTCTCATACCTTAAGTTAAAGAGAATATCATTGAATAGTAGAAGGAAATACTTTGTGCTATAAGGCAGAGCAAAAACCATTGATATTTATATGAAAAAAATGTACATGTTCTACTTATATAATGTTTATATAGATGTACATAAAGTTTACATATGTATTCCTTCAATATGTGTAGCAGTATTCCTCCTCCTAATAGCATTCCATTAACTTAACTGAGGAATCAATACTTACGTGGAACTTGAGCAATAGCATTTTCATCCAGAATCATTTCTGCAATTCCTTCCTGATCTATGTCAATTTCATCTATGTATACCATTTCAGTTAGTGCTCGTGCTTTTAAAATCCAAGCTGCCTACAAACCATGGATAAATAAAATACATATTAAAATAGCACTAGAAATACGGTACTACATAGCTTACAGCTCACTAACTTTCATTTTTATTAAGTATGTCTACCACTTAACACGTTATGCTACTTTAAAGGGCTATGTCAAAAAAGTAATACCAGAAGACAAGATCGTTACCAGTCACCAGGCAACTAATATATCAATTACCTAGTAAATTAAAGTGTGAGAATTATCTGGTAGTTTTCCAACATTCCTTTTCAAAAGTAAAAGAAGATCCTTAGAGAAAATTTTAATAGAACCATAATTTGAAAACAAATTAATAAAGCTACAACCACTGTGTTCTTTCAGCCTTCCTCTTTCAGGGCCAAGACCTTATAAAGCCTTCCCTGATTTTTCAATCTGCTTGTCTTCTATTTATGACTCTAGTCTTCTGCACTTGACATATTTGACAAATACTATATTATTTGGGTATGTATTAGCCCTCTTTTTTCCCCAGAATACAAGCTTTTTTACCTTAACTTTTGAATTTTCCATGATACATATAGTTTTTGTACATAATAGGGGTCCAAGAAATGTTGGCTGACTTAAACTAAGGTCAAGTTCTCTTGGTATTAAACAGCTAATCAACACTGGTGACTTTGTGATCTAGTCAGGAAATCTCCTAGAGTATGAGGGGGGAGGAAATAGAAAAGGTAATTTGGAAATCCAACTTAGAAAATATCAGCTTTGCTTTGGATTCAGAAAGTCAATGTAAAGGTACACACACTTAATGTTTTCATTAAACATATGAAATTGCTTTACCAGAAATTTTTACCTTTATGCTTAGCTACAGAATGGAAACAGAAAATGATAAGGCTCGGTGTCCTGTCGAGAATTTGGGGAGAAGGCAATTCTTGAAACAGCAGCATAGATTTCACTGTACAGTTTAGAGGGAACAGCAGGAAGGGAAATTTGAGGGGATTGGGCTCCGTGTACTAAGGACCTGACTGTGAAGCTGGTAAAGGGGGTAAGACAGGAAAAGATGAGTCATACTGGAGGTCCACAAAGTCCTCACATAAAGAACCCAAGACACATTCAGTCAGTCGGTCTGCATTTATTGATATCACCTCATTACCTACAGAGCATCAGGCTAGGTTCCAAGCAGGAAACAGTTAAGATTAAAACACAGATCCTAGGGGCTGGGAATATGGCTCAGGGGCACAGCACCTGCCTGGCAAGCCCAAGGTCCTGAGTTTGATTCCTGGTACCAAAAAAAAATATGGATCCTAATGTTCCTGAAAAATCACCTGGTGTACTAAACAACAGAGCAAAGCAGCACATGATGAGTGGGTGACAACTGTGTGGTCGAGAAAATAAGTTTATAGAAATTGGAAAGTAGATACCCTTTTGTGAACGAAAGTAACTGGAATGCATATTTGTACATTTTGTAAAAAGCAAATAAAAATGTCATGCTTTCATCTAAGGGGGAATAAAAATAGGCTGCCTTGACAATATATTTAAGTTCCTAAAGTGAAATTACATTGGAGTAGATAATTGGCTTTTTGGCTTGTACCCTTCTGGTTGAAGTTTACTGTATGCTTAACAGATAACTTATGACAAAATGTTTCACATGCTATGTATGAATTTAACACAGTTAAACGAGTATATTACGAACTCAACTAATTTGTTTGTCAAGAGAAAATCTATTCTAACTGGAAGCGCATTAGACTGTGGGAGCCACCAGAGTATAAAAACCATCTAAGGTTTTCACTTAAAAGAGATCAGGAAAGACACCAGATCTATACAGCTATTCCCAGGGAAGCCATCACTGTTTTAGACTAATAGTTTAATTTTAGTTCAAAGAGGGACATAAACAACTCTGATTTATCGTAAATCTCCACAGTGCATACCGCTCTGCAAATATCTGAGAGCTTTAAGTTTTCTTTTTTCAAGAAGGACTGCAGCATCTTTTGATGAAATAGTAAAGCAGGACATCGCCTCCTGGTCCTCTCCTTTAGACCTACGGTGTGCCAGGTCCTGAGAATACAAAGACTCACAATTCTAGTTCCAACAACAAAAAATTTCATTGTAATGGGGGGGGGAGATCTAATAACAAAAATAACACGGTATGGTAGCTCTCACCTGCAATACCAGCTACCTGGGAGGCTCAGGCAGAAGGTTAGCAAATTCCCCGCCAACCTGGGCAACTTCACAAGACTCTAAAACTCAAATAAAAAGGTCTAGGCAAGTAGCTCAGTGGTAGAGCATTTCCCTGGCATGCATGAAGCCCTGGATTCAATCACCAGTACTAAATAAATAAATAAATAAATAAATAAATAAATAAATAAATAAATAAAAAGAAGTATATTATGGGAAGAAAGAGGAAAGGTAGCCAGCCGCCTGTCAATGAAAAAAAAAAGGCAGAAAAGAAGAGTTTGTTGCTATGGCCACGTTAAATGCCTAAAAGGCAAAGGCAGGCTAGCTCCAGAGCTCATGGTATTGGGAAACTCCTCAAGAGTTTAAAACGGTTGAAGAATCAGGTTAACTAAGAGAGCCGTCAGAGGGCAGGGCTAGAGAAAAAGGCAGAGACCAGATGATAAATTCAGTATGCTACAGTGAAATATGAGGGTTTTATCCTGATAATGAGGAGCTACTGATACTTCAGAACTACGATTTGGAATCTTAGTTAAACTAACTTTTTTGAAGTATGGTCTTAGCAGGGTGTGGTGGCACATGCCTGTGATCCCAGTACTGAGGAGGCAAGGCAGAAGGATTGCTGCGAGTTCGAGACCAGCCTGGGCTACAAAGTGAGCTCAAGGCCAGCCTGAACTGCATATCGAGACCTTGTGTCAAAAAGAAAAAAAAAAAGTGTGGTCTTACAATTAGGTGTCATTTATATATCTGATTATTAATTATCCATGCATATATTTTATTTTTATTTTATTAATCATCCATGCATATATTTTATTTTTAACTATAGTCCAATCAATCATTCTTCTTGGGTCCACCCCCCTAGAAACCTCTTACATGTTGAGAAGGTGCAAACTTTTATATATTAGGCTAAGCAAGACATAGGAAAGTGAATCCCCTATCCCTTCCTTGCCAAGTGAATATTTAAGAAGTCAAATAGGAACATTTTTTAAAATTCTGTAAGAATCCCTTTTTTCAAAAAGCTAAACAGATTTATATTTGTTTCAATTTTTAAAATCTAATTCTTAAGAAATGGGGATAATGATGTGAATTTTTGGTATTAAAAATCTGTAATAAACCAGATCTGGTGGTGCACACCTAGCTACTCGGGAGGCTGAAGCAAGTAAACAGCAAGTTCAAGGTCAGCCAGGCAATTTAGCAAGACTCTGTCTCAAAACAAAATAAAGAAGGTCTGGGTTCAATCCCCAGTATCACACACACACAAATCTGTAATAAGATATACTCAAACTATTATTCAATTTAAAATTTTATCAGTGTTTGAGAAAAATTAGTATTTCTGATTTTTCTTCTATGCTAACAAAAAGCGACCTTGAAAGTCACATACCCTTGCTAGATTACACATCAGGCTATATTCAAAGACCAACGCCTGGCAATGTGAACAATTCTTGAGACTTCAATGAAAACAGCAGATGGGGCTTTGGCTTTAATGTATATATTTTTTTTAATTTTGGAAATAAGCCAAGTAGATTTTACAGCCCTAAAATCTTCTGCCTATTTCTTTTTAAAGCATATTAGAGTACACACAGTAATCTCAAATTATCCCTTGAACAGAAATTGTTTGCCAGCCATGGTGTTGCAAGCCTGTAATTCCAGAACTCAGGAGACTGAGGCAAGAGGATACTGTGAGTTTGAGGCCAGCCTGGGCTACATACTGAGTTCAATGCTGGTCTGTACAACATAGCACGACCCTGTCCAACCCTGCCAAAAAATAAATAAATTGTTTTACTATATTTAACTTAGGTATATTTAACTTAATAAATGGTAGGAACACACAACTTTAAAATAAATAATCCTTTATGTAAGTGTATTTTGAGTATTTTTCTATTGAATTACCATAACGTTGAAAAAATAAGAGAAAAGGCATATATTTGCCCAATTATAACCATTGTATCAATTTTTTCTTTGTATCTGTGAAGCATACTCCCATCTTATTCATCTACTGAGTTAAATCTCTGGATATTACCCTTGAGGCAAATACCCGCCAGTTAACATCACAAAAATATTAACTCACTTGTTCTATGTTTTGTAGGTTAATCCAATTTTACTTATAAATTAAACATATAAAGAGGTAAAGATTTTACTGGCTGGGTAAAACATGTTTAAATTATCCTGTTTCTTTAATACAGAATGCAAGGCCAGTAGTTTAAGGTATATGAGAAACAATTTTGATAGATTATTATTTTTAACAATAATAATCCCAAATAATAATAATCCCAAAAGAATAGTCTGTCTGATCTGACTTGAACATCATAAAAATCAGTACAAATATTTCCTTATTTGACTAGTTTACAAAAATGAAAATGTAGGTATAAGACATTGAATTGCTATTACAAAGCCTCATTTATGCAAAAGAGACTTCACAGTGTGAATGAGTGAGCTCATAAGAATCTATCCAGTCTTGTACCCATTTAATTCATTTCCAGTATATACTTAAGTCTACAGAACAGAATAGAAAGGTACTGCTAAAGAAGGTGTTCATGAAACCTCTGCACTTGTTTGAAACTTTTAAAGCCATTTACACTTTCCCAAGCATACCTATGATGCAAATTACTGGTATCTTAATTGAATTTTAATCAAAATCCTCCAGAATTACTGAGAACAAAAATGTTCCTTTATAATTTACCTCCTTCTTGAGTGACTTGTACATGCTATGCAAAAAATAAGTTTTGCCCCATAATTCAGTTTGTAAACCAAGATTATAATCCTTCAAAAGACAAGTTTTAAAGAGCAGAATGCCACATTTTAGCTCCTATGCTTACAGAGTTTGTTAATACTACACAGTCCTCCATAACACTACTTTGTACACTGCTTTCCATTCTAAAAGGTTTGATCATTACTCATATGAATTCCATGCGAGGTTCAAATCGTTCATCTACCTACAGAACACTGTTCGCGTTCTAGCTCGTTTGGCAGGGCAAACACCTGGCAACACTTAAGCTAATTTTTACTCTGTGCATCCTTTTCCCTTGTTCCTAGACCCTCCTAGCTAAAAGCTCCACTGGCCAGGGGTTCCCCTAACCAGACCTCCTCTCTCCCAGGGCTTCCAGCTGTTGTGTCTTATCCAGCTAGCAGATCTCTGGCCAGGTGTCATCCATAAACAAGTTGGTTTGGCAGGTGCATCTGTCTGGCCAGGGTCCCTTTCTTCCTCACTATGGTACATTCCTTGCTCTGCAAGCTGACAGGTCAGTTAAAACCAAGACCTTCCCTAGCACAGCTGCGCCTCCCTACACAAGACCTACTGTCCCATCCATCACAGGCTCTCCAGACACGTGTGGCTCTGCTGATGGCTTCCCCAGCTCCCTTCCTAAGCCCATGGTCCTCCTTGTCTCTTTCATTTTATCCTGCAGGTCATCTTCATTCCTTTCTACTTAAGCCCCAAGTCTTAGAACACTAGTTCTACAAGGTTATTCATAAACACCAAAGCATTGGAAATATAGTTATTTACAGAAGAAGGTACAGGATGTCTGGTAGATATGACTAATTTTCTAGCACAACTAATCATGCAGCAAACTTTCTAACCTACAGCAACAACTAAGCAGCTGAAGTAAGAACTAAAGCATTCTCTAAACTAAAGGTTGCAACTCAACCTTTACCTGAGACACTGGCAAATCAGGAGCTGGTTCCTGGAAAGCGTTAAGAAGGCAGTAAACATTTTTAAAGAGATGTAACTTCTAAAATAAAAGGTCTTAATAATGACCCAAGTATTTGTACATGAACTATAACTCATTCACTAAAAATCCAAATATTTTTAATCTTTCTACCAAATGGTCTCAAGAGTTCTGTAAAACTGACATACAAGACTGATAAACTAAAGAAGGCTAAATTTTCTATGATCAGAAAATTCTAATTAATCTAACCTCATTCAGAGCACAAAGAGAAGGCATGTTTATTTGTCCAATGAAGATACACTATTTCAGAAATTATGAATAACTTTCTAATTATATGAAAGAAATACTGCCTTGGATTCAAAGGTAAGCTCATGGTGTTTAAAACATTTAAACTTTAACCATTTACCAAAAAGAATGAAAATTCAAATAATATAAACCCTACTATTCCACAGAAGTATATTAATGGTTGATAATAATTTAATTCAAGCTGTAATGTCCGCTGAGATATTTTTATAAACATACTACATGATCTACTGTCTTCTTCTTTGTGAAAGAAACTGTTAATGAGTCCTTGATTGATCAATATTGCATGTCTCTATTTGTTTTCATGAGAAACCACTTTGAAGATACCAATATGTAATACAACAAGCATTGTTAATTTCCTACCACTTTGTTTGTAACTCTGTATTGTCTGTACTATTCTTTTGCTATTTTGTAAAAGGTCTGTCTGTTAATGTTCTCCTCCTTTTATTTTTAAAATAAAAACATACTACATAATTTACAGTAGTGTCAGGTGCTAGAAAACTCAGTACCTGAGGTTTTTCTATCCCAATTAAATGTAAACCTATTGATTAAAATGATCAAACACAGTAAATTCATTTATAAAACATCTACAATTACACATCTAGGCAAAGCATTTGCTGAGCACTTATTCATGTTTTTATTGGAGAAACTACTGAAGAATAGAAAAAGAGGGACCCTCCCAAATGCTTTTTTAGGAATATATTATCAGTATGAGCACTGTATAAACCATGCAGTCACCATGAGAGGACAGACCACTAACTTAGTATGATATATGGGAGGAACACGAAAGTAAAAGACTAAGCAATGCTAGAACATGAGGACCTCAAAGAGCAGGTTTAGGGAAGATTTGATACTCAGCTGAACACAAAATAGCAACTAAAGAACACTGCAATTGGAGATATTCAAAATTATTGCACACAAAAACAGATCAGGACAAGTACAGATTTCCCAAACACAGTCCTTGCCTAAGAAAACAGAGACGGCTAACATGACGGGGAGTAAGAGACAGATGGAAGAAGTAACTCTTGCTACTCTTTCTCCTTCCAGGTCTGTTTGGTCCACTATCTTATCTGAATGTCAAAAAAGCCATCTGTAGGAAGCAAGTGGGTATTATTATCAATTTTACAGACAAGAAAAAGAATTCAGGGATGTTAAATAATTTACTAAAGGTCCCACAAATGGTTGTTTTGAGAAGTAAGATCTTTCTTTTTGCCAGGCTCTCTTAGACAAAAGCATGAGCTGGAAATAATAAGGCAGAGCTGAAGTGTAAAGTTCAGAGATATACAACGCAAGTCTGATATCAAAATGGGGAAAAGAGTCTACCAGAGGTGATCACAGACAGTGCTTGAAGAAGAAAAGAAAACAGCTAAAGGAGACAGAAAACACTGATGCTAAACAAAAGATAGGCGCTTGTTATTCTGCGAGTGGCAAGGAGATTCCTCCAGTGACCCAGACTGACACCAGAAGGTCAGCCTCGCAGGATTTTATCTACTGGTGAAAGGCTTTGTGATCCCTCTGTCTTGTTCTCCTGCTCCCAGGAATACATCTGTGACTGCAGGTGAAGAGCAGGTAGGGAGTAATGAGTAAAATCATCAGAGGCCTCGAGAGTGGGGAAGAGCGGAGACAGCTGAGGTGTACCGCCGAGGCCTAAAAGGGTGTAAAGCTGGAAACACACCAATTCCACAACGCGCTCCTAGAGTCAGACATCTGAGGTGCCAAAAACATGCTTTGGGGAAAAGTGCATAATTAAATAAATTATAATACGATGTGTTAAATGCTGTACACACATTATGGAAAAAGTATAGATGAACTAGAGCAAAAAGAAGACATGGGCTATAAGGAAGGAGTCAGAGAAAAGAGATTATTCTAGAAATTACCAAACGCCAGTGATTTATGAGCTATATTCAGTCTCATTTCCCCATCCTTTCACTGGACAGCTCTCTCACATATGTTTGCCCGACTTCCGACAGGATGACCTGGGTTTCATCCTTAGGGAGCTATTCAAGGCATGACCTTGAACAACGCACGTACCTTTCATCACTGTCTCAAATTACAGCAATAATACCTATTACCTGGGATTCTTTTAAGGCCTAATGGTAAAACCTTGCCTTTTAAATAAAACTTTAGGGGCTGGGGATTTAGCTCAGCGGCAAAGCGCCTGCCTGGCAAGCGCAAGGTCGTGAGTTTGGTTCCCGGTACCGGAGAAAAACCAAAAAAATAAATAAATAAAACTTTATGTGTTCAATCCCCAACACATGAAAAAAAAATACTTCATAACTTTCATATAGACTATCATAACCAAGTGGAAGGTTAATAGACAAGCACCAACCATCAATCCCTCTTTTTCAGAACTCAGAACTGACTCCCAGTTATGACAAACCAAATTGAAACTTCCCTCTGCATCTCCTTCACAGTGGGCAAGAGGATCCATAAAGTAGAACGCCACTGCCTGGAACCAGCAAAAACTCATTAGCATCCACCTCAACTCACAGTTTACTTCCTTCCTCCTTCCCAAGGGTACAGCTTTCTGTTAGGCTGGTATTACTTCAGAGAATTAAATCTCCAGATATTTCTGAATGAAGCTTCTTAATTGCCACCAATATTTACTCTGGCTAATGAGCTTCTTATTCAGAAACCACTGAGTTGTCATTCAGAATTTAATAACAAAAGAAAGGAAAAAATCTAAGAAAGCAGACAAATGGATTGACTGCGGGAGATTAGGGAGATCAAGTGACTAAACAGCCAAGTGGGAATGTAACCTGTATAATTCAGCAGGAGTAAAAGCTCACAAGATGAATATTCAGTACGTATAGAATTGAAGGATTAAGTCTAGGTAAGTCTCTGTGGTCCCAAAGAGGAAACAAATTAGGTAATTGTACAAAGAGATGTTTTTTTGGCTTGGATCACCAAATTGTTGTCTTGACTGAGACATAGAGCTCACTGGGGAGAACTGGTTTCATATCTTTCATCTAAGCCAGTGGCCTTCAGCCTTTTGTCCGTCTTCAAATTATTTACAGTAATAGCCTTCTTCTCTATAACATCTCTCATTTTAAGTAGAGATTGGGGGAGTGAATTAGAAAAAGCTCTGACATATAGGTAATGTTCCTACTGAATTTCAAATTCAATAATCTGAAAAATCTACCAGAAACCTACCCCCTCATGAAATCATATTGTCTTTTAAACCACCCCCACCACCTCCCATAGCCTGAAAAATCACCATGTTGTCTGAAATGTTTAATTACAATAGAGCTTTTAAAAAAAAATCGAGATTGGTTCTAAAGCCCTGAATCTGACATATGGAACACAAAGAACAATAATCAGATTAAGCAACTAATCAGGATGATCAACATGAACTGCAGAAGCAAGCATTCCTTCTAGGTCATATTGCTGTATGAAGGACTGATTTGTAATTCCTGTTTTTTATATCTAATAAGGTTTGGGCACAATTTTAAGAACACTTTGAAAAAAAGGCAGTATTTCTCTTTGAATTGGTTATCCTTACTATACTTTATTTAAAAGACTTCATTTAAAAAGGGAAACTATGGTAAATTAACTTGCTGTCCTCTTTTTTATTCTTAACAGATCCAAACTTTAATACCCTTCTTGTTTTGGGACCTGGCCCTCCATTCTTCAGTATTCTGTATCCATAATTCAAGAACTTTTCCCATCAAAAAACATCCTGTTATTATGTTCAACCTATCCTCGAGTTCATTGGTGGACAAAGAAAAATATACTGCTCTAAGAAAATATGCTATTCCACAGTAGTATATCATACCTCTCTGGCTAGCCTAAATACCTTGACTTTGGCAAGAACAAAAAAGAAATTAAACCCAATGTCCAAGTAGAAAACACAAGGAACTAATTAAAGATTTTGGGTAATACTATACCAAAATGGTATCCCTTAAAGGGGAAATAAAAGCAGATGAAGTAGTCTTAGAGATAGGCTTCATTGATTAGCCTGATGTATCAGGGTGGAAATGTTTTCTTTTTGAAGCTCCCTAGCCTAGTTCGCAAGAAGATTAACAAATAACACCTCACTTTAGCGAGGTTTGTATCTTTCAACTAAGCCAGTGGTTTTCAGCCTTGTCTGCAAAACCAAAGTGAAAAATGCAAGTATTAAAAACAAAAGCTATCACTTGTTTTCAGGAGGGGGAAGAAAAACAAGAACAAAAATGCATCCATGTTGCACTCAAAACAAATATTTTAATTTCCTTGCTCCCCTGTGTATCCCAGCTTCAAAGCAAGTCATTCATACTGACATCAGATTGGTGGTATGGAAATAATACTTCCGATAGTTGGAAAGGGAAAGTAACTAAAATAGGTAAAAGCCCCTGAGGCCAAAGGAGCACGTGAAGATAAACCAGCTAACTGTGGGGCTGAGGACCATCTACTCCACTCTGATCACACTTCTACTAACTTTCCATAGAGTGTGAATCTTCCCGTCATTTAATTCCCTCCTCTGAAACAACAGAAGACCCATAATAAATACCAGAGATGGTAACTACCATTAGAAACTCTCCCAGCCTCGTGTGGGGTGGCACATGCCTTTAACCCCAGTACTCTGGGAGACTGAGGCAGGAGGATCACATGGATAAGCCCAGTCAGGGTAATTTAGTGACTTTATGAGAAACTGTCTCAAAATAAAATATTTTTAAAGGGGAGAGGGTGCTGGGAATGTAGCTCAGTGTGAAGGCCCTGGGTTCAAAGCCCAGTACCGTGCGGTGGGGGTTGAGGGATCTTCTGGAGATATTCAGACAGAATTTTCTAAAGACTTTTCACAACTGACTCCCAAAACAAGAAATGAACTAGAATGTCCATAATGCAATTATATTTATTTGAAAGGCAAAAGTACATTTAAGAATGTACGGAGAAGGCTGGTGTTGATAATTAAGGGTGCGAAGAGGAAAAGACAAAGATCATCAGGTAGCTAGAATGTTCTCCATACACTAGCGTATATGAATAACTCCATCAAAATGCATATATGTATATAAGCAATAAACGCATGACATCAACACTCTAATATAGTTTTTGTTGTTGTTGTTTTAGGTGACCTAGTTAGGAAAAAGGCAGGATTTCTTGAAACTTGGGGGAAGTCATACTGGGTAGTACTTCCAACATGAAATCATAAGTGGGTAAAAAATTCATAAACTGGTGCTTACAGCTGATCACAGCACACTGTTTGAAGTTGGATCAAGGAATAAGTAACTCCTATACACTTTTCAATAGCCCTATCCAGGTACCAGAGCCTATTTTGGTAAGGCTGCTTCAGTTAAAAGTCTATTCCTGGTAAAATGATACTCATTACCCTGGCAATGCACGTAACTCACCCACAAATAAGCTATTTTAACAAAACAAATAAAAATATTATCAGAAAGGAAAAAGAATATTGAAAATATCTTCCAGATCTGGTACTGATTCTCTTAGTCCTGCTCTCATATTTATCCAAGGCAAACATAATCCCTGATAAAAAGGTCATTTATCATTAAAAAGGTCATTGAAATAATCACATAAAAAGTCCTGATCACAATGCCTGGCATGAATGAAATCTCATTTTACAAGTACAGTACTGAATGGAACTACAGACTCAAAATTATAGGGCCTTTAATGAACATTAACAAAAATCCCGATGCTGTGTCTACAACAACATTCCCCAGTGTGAAAGTATCTTCCCAGGCTAATAAGAAAAACATTAAAGCCCTGCCCTGCAGGGGGAAAAAAAGAATCTATGGTCAAATAAGCTCCAAACTACTGGACTAATCAAAATGATGTTTCTTTTCTTTGGAAATGTTCACAGCCTTCGGCACTCGTCTTGACTCTCTAAGGAGGGAATATACATTTCCCGAATGCATTTAAGAAGGAAACTTTCACGCGCAGCTCTTGGGATGAGTGTTCTGTAACGCTGAATGAAAACCAACTTAACTGAATGGGAAAACACACAAAGCTCTAATAGATCATTGTTCCTTAAGCAACATCTGCCACATTGCAAGTTCCTAACAAACTTCGGTCATTACAAAGATCAATATTTTCTCACGGTTCCAAAGATATTTAACTGTGAATTTTTTTAAGCAGCATCCATGTGATTCCTGTGCCAAGAAACACCCTTGGGAAAATATTTGTCTACAGGCATGTAGTCCTATGAACTAAGGTGAACTAACACAAACAGAACCTAGTTTAGCATTACCATTAATATGGGTTGTTCTGGGGAAGATGTACTAGGTATGGACAGGTTATTATCTCACCATGCGCTGGAATGTAAGGTAGAGCCCAGTAAATGCCTTTACAGTCAGACCTCCACGTTTATAACACCCCTCAATTTTCCTTTTTGGGTAACATCTTCAAGGCAACACGACTAGAGGAAAAGCCAGGAAACTAGAACTGTACAGGTACATTCTGTATTTACCAGTAGCACTGACAAACTGCCACAGCTCTACTATGCTCCTGTTTTCTTTTTCTTTCTATTGTGTGTGTGTGTGTGTGTGTGTGTGTGTGTGTGTGTGTGTGCCTCTTCCAGGAGATACCTGCCCATTCAAGTTATCCCTCTCTCATTGTTTATTAACCTTTTCATTCACTATAAACAAATACTGTAAGTTCCTTTTTAAAATTTTTATTAGTACATGTTTGCAGTACATAATGATTACACTCCCTGAGGAGACTGGTATGTGCACATAACACATTTCAACTCCCTTCTCCCCTCCCTCCTTCCATAACTTCTTATTTTTTCACCATCAGAATCATTTATTTTCTTATAAGACCTTATAAAGCTAATTATCATAAATACGGATTGAAAACCAGATGTATAGGCCAAACAATATATAAAAAACATGTAGGACAACTGTATTAAATGAAAGTACACTTTTAGATACATCGTACTCCAGTGCGGATTATGTATGTACGTGAATTCCCTTTTAATCAATGCCATCTTTCTTTGTTTTGGGGAAACTTTCTGTCCCATCCCTCCCTCCTACAATCAGCTTCCTTTGCCCAGGTAATTTATTAAATAGTGCATGTATCCTTTCCCCTCATACATTCTCACTCCTCTGTCTTGCATATTTGTCTCAAGCTGAATTTAAGGCCCAGAATCAAAAGCTCCTTCATTCTTGGAATCTACGAGATGGGAAGAGCACAAGTTTGATCTAAAGAAGAAGGCAGCTAGCTAGGTAAAAAGGAACAGAGTCACAGACCTTTGTTTACATGTAATTTTTAAAAAAAAAATTAATGAAAAGAACTCGAGCCCATCCAGACTAAAGTATAAGTGAATTACTAAACTTGCTCACCAGGCTACAGTTCGGGGCCCTAACTCTAGGACACTATAAAGGATGCTGAACTTCGCGGAGGGTAGGGACGCGCCAACCACGGCTCCAAGGGGTCTCGCTCCACGCGCGTTGGCAGACCGAACTGTGACTGTACCACTGGGCCTTCCTCCCCGGGCTCCCCTCCCAGGAGCCAGGGATCCCCCAAAGCCCTGGGCCTCAGCGCCGAGATCCATAAGCTGCCGGGGGCCAGGCGGTACCTGATCATAAGGGGATTTCTCCAGCATCTGCGTGCACAGATCAGCGCAGAGCTGGAACTTCCTGCGCCTAAAATAGCTCCAGGCCAGGAGTAGCGGCTCCATCTCCGAGCCCATCGCGGCCCAAGAAGTCCAGCGAAGGAACCGGGTCCGGCCCCGGGAGGGCAGTGGGCGGGGATGGGAGCGGGTGGCGTCAGGCTCTCCCCGGCAACGCGCGGTGGCTGGGCCTTGTCCAAGGGATGCCCGCAGCGCGCCTGAGAACAGGAAAATGAAAAACTACTGCGAGCGGAACTCAGCTTTAGAGTTTCCCCAAACTTGGCTGCAAAAAAATTGCGTACTTTTAAAGAATATAGATCTCATTAATTTCGAAAAGTAAGACGCCATCGCTTGGAAAAGAAAAAAGGTAGTGACTTAAACACCTCGCCTGGGGTCCTCCACCCCTCTGAGGCTTGGTTGCCTAGCAACAGCCGCTTTGCTCGCAGCTGTAGCGGGAGGGGGGCAGGGAGGTGTCTGGGGAATAGAAAGTCTGTAGCATTTCAGTCCTATGCTGTCCTTCGCTCATTCCTACCTTTATAAAGCTTCTGACTCCAGAAACACAAACATGGCAACAGTTTCTCCAATGCTCCCCTGCCCATCAAACTCAATGCCCTGAATCCTGAAACTCTCCAGTTCCTCATCTCCGAATCTCAATGTCGGAATTGCAGTGGGGTCTAGAGATTGCTTGGTCCCATCAACTCATTTTACTAATGAGAAACTGACATAGGTTCAGAGCAGTCAAAACATTTACCCAAACTCCTACGCGGTTAGAGAGCTGGGACTGTAATCTGTGTGACCATCTGTCAGGGGTTGTGACATTTTCCCCAAAGTCAATAATGTATGCAGACCCCACCGCCGCCCTGCACCTCTCCAGCGCCCAGCTCTGGCGTGATTTCTTCAGGCACAGTTCTGACTTGCCTGTGGCGATTGACAAAGTAACCAGTATTAAATGTGTTGGTTATATGTAGTGGTCAAATGTAGTGGTTATGAAGACAGTAAATGTGACCTAGGTAAACTCAGTTAGGCTTCATGGTAGATGGAGCGGTGTCTTTCGTCCTTACCTCCTTCCTATCACGGCGCGAGGGACAGGAGGGGAAAAACCCCAACACTGCAGAACTGCAGAAATATAAAACTTCTATATATATAACAAATGAACTGAGAAGGCCTTAGCAAAGGGAAATAATTTGCAATTTTCTCAAGCAACTAAGAAGCCATAATGCAGATATTATATTTAATCAAGATAAATTTTATAGATATCAAAAATGAAATTTAAATTCCCAAACTACAAAATTGATTGTAAATTTTTCCTTTATCAAGCAATCATTTTTAGAATTTTTAAATCTTGGAAATAGACAGGCGTGGTGGCTCATGCCTGTAATCCCAGCACTCCGGAGGCTGAGGCAGGAGGATCGCTGTGAGTTTGAGGCCAGCCTCAGCTACAAAGTGAGCTCAAGGCCAGCCTGAACTACATAGTGAAACTTTGTCTCAAAAATAATAAATAAATAAATAAATAAATAAATAAATAAATAAATCTTGGACGTGAATAACTTTCAAGATAATAATTACTACAGTTGTGTTTGTTATAATTGCTCCACTGTGTTTCTGCAGAAGTGACTCTAGAAATATAATCTATCAAAAGGTCCTAACGCAGTTGTTTGTGAAGGTCAGGTTTTTAGGAATGTATAAGCTGGTAGTTGACAGTTGGGCTCAATGTTTAACAAGGGCTTTTTGTTTTCTGAAACAATGTAAGCAAATTCCTACAAGGTTCATCACTCTGGCTCCATATTAGACTGATTAAATAAATTTTGTATTTTAGAATAATTTGAGATTTACAAAGAAGTTGTAGAGATAATACCAAATTACCATGTACTCCTCACCCTGTTTTCCCTTTTGTTAATGTCTTACATTACCTTAGCACATTTGTCATCTCTAAGGAACCAGCACTGGTGTGTTACTATTAACTAAATGCTATAATTTACTTGAATTTCTGTGTTTTTCTTCAAATATCATTTTTTATATTCCAGGATTTCACTTAGGGTACTATACTGCACTTTCGGTCATATCTCTCTTGCCTCCTCTGCTTCATGACAGTTTTTCAAATATTCCTTTTCTTAAGTAACATTGTGAGTTTTGAAGAGTGCTGGTATGCTGTTTAGGATGGAGTGTCAACTTGATTAGCACTGGGATCCTCCTGAGGGATTGGTAGAGCACATTTCTGGGTGGGCCATGAGGTATGGACTTGGGTTCTGTATTTGTCCCTTCCCCTTTCCTTCGTGGCACTGTTTCCTTCTCCTTCCCAACCACTATGAACTAAATATCTTTTCTCTACCATGTCCTTCTGCCATATTTCTGCCTTGAAGCCAGCCAAGCATGGATTGAATCCCTATAAACCATTAGCCAAATAAACCTCTTCTTTAAGTTGTAGGTGTTGAGTAGTGTACCTCAATGATTAGAAAACTGATTAATATAGAAAACTGATACTCAGAATAGAGTCACTGCTGTGACTATACCTGATCACTTGCTTTAGAAGCCTTTGAAACTAGTTTGTGGGAAGAGAATGAAAACCTTTGGAGATGTAGGCTAGAGAAGCCATAGAATGCTGTAAACAGAGCTTTGTGGGTGATTCTGGTTGGAGGTCAGAAGACTAGAATCCTGAATGTGGATGGTAAAGGCCAGGTTCAGGAGGTTTCAATTGGGAACAAGGAATTCATTGGCAGTTGGTCTAGGGGCAATGTGTGTTACACTCTGGAAACAAATATTGTCTACAGTTTACCCATGTTCTGAGACTTTGTGGGAGAATGAAATTAAGGATGGTGGATTGATGTGAGTTTGAGACCAGCCTGAACTGCGTAGCGAGATCCTGTCTCAGACCAAAAAAAAAAAGTTGGTGTAGTGTATTAACAAGTGGTGGTCAACTTCTAACGCCCAGCTGAACTAAGTGTGGTGCTGGGTGTGGGAAGCCCACCTGAGGATTTTTGCCAGCAGCGTAACAGGCAGAACTGGAGAAGAAGTAAGGCTGTTGGGAAATGAGAAGGCTGTTGGGAGCTGGTGGAAGCTGTAAGGAGCTGTTGGTTCTGTTGGAGGAACCTGTCATGCTGGCTTTCCTGATGAACTCTGCTGTTTTCATCCTTCAAGGAGCTTGGGACCTTGATGACACTGAGAATAGTTTCGTTCACTTTGGGGGAGCTCTGATCCTTACTTTGTGCATCACCTCCTGGCTCCAGTGTAGATACCTCAGCCTGCTAGCACAGACCCTTCATCCTGTTGGCACAGACTTCCTAGATTCCACCACTGACCTTTGGGCCTTCCCAGTGCAGATCCATGAAACAGGCCTGCATGAGACATTGTCATGGGCTCTGGGCCTCCAGTTGGATTTGTGGGAGGCATTGTTATGGGCTCTAAGCATTGAGCTGGACTCATGTGGACATTATCATAGGATTCAGGCTCTCAGCTCAATTCCTGGTCTATAGTGTGTGGACAGATTTCCTGCACTCTCTTGTATATCATTCTTTGGGTGGCTATTATAAATAATCATATAAAATATATGTCCTATATTACATTGTTTCCCCTTGCAAAAATATCCCCCAAACCAACATGGTGGAGACTCAAAGGTAGCCCAGAAGTATTTCACCTTCTAATACTCCTTGCTCATCCAAAGTATTCTCTCTCCCTCCCTCCCTCTTTCTCTCTTTCTCTCTCACTCCTCCTACCTTCAAATAAATTCTTTTCTTTTAAAAATTTAAAAAAGTTGGCCCAACATTCAGGCTATGGCATGGATACTGTATCTGGCTGCTTTTAACCAGATTTACAGTTAGATTTAGGGGCAAAAATCAGAACAAGAAATTATGAAAAGCTTAATTTTAGCCCAAGAGGAGCCATGTGCAATGTTGGGGCCAAAAGAAGTGTGGCTGCTAAAGAGATTAGCACTATTAAAATGAAACCAGTTACTTTTGTACAGGGACAAGAAGAAAGATGATTTGAGGGCATCCCAGGAATCAGCAAGATCCCACCCATTGGAGGCTCAAAGGTACAAAAGTATATATTTTACATTTCAGGAAAGAGCCCATGGGTCCCTGCTCAAGAAGGGCCACCTAGGGAATTGATTCCCCAGGACTCATTTCACCATGTTCAGCCATCCAGGTATTCAGAGGGGGCTGTTCGTATGATCCAAGGGGTCCCAGTTACTGCCCACTCTGGTGGCAGACTTGATATCATCCATAGAATGTTGATTTTAACAGCTTAGGGAATGCGAGTGTTATGGAGTAAGGGTGTGTCCATCCTGGAAGTTCAGGCAAAAAAATCCTAAAAGGGCAGTACATGAAGCTATGGAAATTAAGCCAAAAGTGCAGTGGAGAACCCAGGAAGTTGGAGATGTCAAGAACATGAAATGTCTGCCAAGCAAAGGTATAAGCCATAATTAGAATCAGCCCAACAGAGAGGCTATGTAGCTGACAACTAGCAAGGCTGTAGGAGTGGGGCTATTCAAGCCCTCTGAGACTCATGTCTCACAGCCACATGCCCTGAATCCCAGAGACAGTGCTACAGGACTTGATACTCGACCTGCTGAGTTTCAGTCTTGCTTTGGTCTCATTAATATTAATAGGGATTAATTTGGTCTCATTAATATTAATAGGTCTCATTAATAATATGGAGAGGAATCTCCCTATTCCTTTGTTTTGGAATGGGAATGTTTACCCTGTGCAATTATGCCTTAGGATTGTGTAATTAGTTTTGAGTTTTACAAGGGTTCACAGCTAACAGTTTGCCTTGTGTCTTGGAAGAGACTTGGACTTAGACTTTTTTTTTTCTCTTTTTGAGACCAGGTTTCACTGTGCGGTTCAGGCTGGTCTTGAACACACTTTGTAGCCCAGGCTGGTCTTGAACTCACAGTGATCCTTCTGTCTCAGCCTCCCAAGTGCTGAGACTACAGGAATGTGCCACCATGCCCAGTTTGGGATTCAGACTTTTGAGAAAAGCTAGAACTATTCAGAGTTTGGGGATGGGGTTGTTACATTTCCGGTTGTATTATGTTAAAATTACTAACTTGTGATGGTCTTTATTTGGAGCTTAAGTATGATTTAAAGACGTGTTTTCTTAGCAAGTTGACAAGGAGTGGTATGTGGCAGTTAGGGTGGAATGTCAGTTTGATTGACTTTAGGATCCCCTCGGGGGAGCACATGTCTAAGTATATCATGGTGGGCCGAGGAGGCATGGGCTTAGCGTGTATATCTGGTCCCCACCCCTTCCTCTCCGGCTCTCTTCCCTTGCTCTGCTTCCCAGCTGCCATAAACTAAGCATCTTTGCTTCTGCAAACCCTTTTGCCATGATGTTGTGGTCTTGGAGCCAGCTGACCGTGGACTGAATCCTCTGAAACTGAGAGTCAAATTAAACCTCTCCTTTACATTGTAGGTATTGTGTATTGTGTCTAAGCAATGAGATAACTAATATAGATGGTCAGGTATTTTGCAGAACATTTGGAGAGGGGAAGCAAAAAGGATCAACATGTGACATGTATATGTACCAATGCCCCGTGATTAATGCATTTATTATTTATCACAAACATACACAAACAAAAAAGGTGAAAAATACACATGTCCAAATTCCATCCATAGATCTCCTGACTTATAGATCTGAGGTAAGGCTGAGATGAAAGTATTTTTTTCTTAAGTTTTCCAGGTGATTCAAATGTGCAGTCAAAGCACACATGGTAACATTTAAAAAGGGAAGCTTGACATATACCGCAGTGGGAAGGCTCTAGGTTCAATCTCCAGTTCCACCAAGAGTAATTTTTTAAAAATTCAAGTAAATGAGAGGATTGTGTAATATTAATCAAATTGCACTCTGTTACACATTTCCAAATGTAGCATAAAATATGCCTCTATGAGGTTATAAACATTTATTTTTATGTCATGTAAATGGTATACAGTTAGCTGATTTTTATATCATGTAAATGTGCTTATGATTAACTGATTTTATGAATTTATAGATAGACTTGTTTTATGGTTGATACATTGTGTCAACTTGAGGAGTCTAGAAGCTTAACTAAGAAACTCATCAGTTCTACATCCTGGGGTAAAATGACACACCCTTCCTGCTCTAGGATGTTGTTCATCATGTCAACATGAGAAATTTAGAAGGTTAAATGAGTGACTGAGCAGGGAGCCAGGGTCCTTACTTTGAATTCATCCTGAGCTTGTGCAAGAGGAGGGTGTGGAGATTATGTGAGTGCTACATGCCCCCTGGGTGGGGATAGCCTGTTTACAATATAAGGGAGAAAAAGAGGCTTGTTGCTCCCCATTTTTGCTTTCACTTTGCTGTGTTCCACCTTTATGAACTGTTGCCCTCTGCCATGTGCCACTCTGCCTTGGAGCCAGCCAAGTATGGCCTGAAACCTCCACAGATTATGAGCTAAATAAACCTTTCCTTCCTTAATATTGGGAGTCCCGTATTTTGTCTTGGCAACAAGAGAAAAGTAACCAAGACAACTTGTTTACTTTTTCTACAATGCTAATCAATATAGCAGAAACTATTATTTTTTAAATGCTAACAATAATAATAGTAAATATAAAAATTCCTGGTAAAGGGAAAACATAAGAATTGCTAGCACTATTTTACTGCTAGGGAAAATGAAGCACAGAGACACAATTTAATTCCTTTGTAAGAGTCAGTTTCCAAATCAGTGCTAAATCTCAGCTCCTTGATCTTTTGCTCTCTTACAACTAGATATCTCTTCAGTTTAACTCAGTGTAAAAACAAATACTGAACATAATGCAGTTTCAAATGCCAAAGGTTAAATTTTCTTGAACATTAAACTAGAAGTATTCAGGCCGTTTAACTTAACCCAAAAGAAAAACAAAAGGAAATGTCCTTTTACCCAACAAGTACTTGTCCAGACCCCTTGCTTCGTGACAACACAGAAATGAAGAAGGCAGTTCTCCTGTCACAAGGTACTTCAGCATAGAGTAGTTATGGAAAAGAGTGCCGGTGTTGAGGTTAGACTTACTAGCTGTGTTTTTTCGGGCAAATTAGGAATAGGCTTGTGAACATAATTCCACTACTGCTAGATACATTTTCTTAAGATTTCAAATAAACTGCTTTTATATGCTTTCTTTGAGACTTTACATGTCTTCTTGATGCAATCTTCTTGATAATTTTTAACCATTCAGCAAGTGTTTATTAATACCTACTATGCCAGGTACTTTTCTAAGCTATAAGTATACAGTAACGAGTAGAGCAGTGTCTATTTTCATGGATGGGAGGGTATGTTGCAGCTCTTGGCAAAGTAGGAATGTAGGCTATTTTTCCCGGGGCTCAGCTGGTCAGAGCACCTGCCTAGTAAACAGGAACATAGGCTGTTTCCTTAGCATGTTAACATACACCCATTTTAAATCACAGCCCAGAGGCTTGAGACTTAGTCCAATGGTAGGGTACTTCCATAGCATGTGTGAGGCCCTGAGTTCAATCCCTAGCACTGAAAAAAAAAGCCCACAACATGCTCAACAGTATGCACATAAAAGAAATCCCAGCAAAATCTAGAATAGGATATTCTGGCACTATTATTATTTAATATCGTTTAGTACATGCTAAGCAATGCAATGAATGCCATAAGTTTTGCTTTTGGAAAAATTATTTCACAATTTCAGACAATTGTCTTTCTAAAAAATTTTGTTATATAAGAAATCTGGTTTTAAAAATATTTTGTATTCTGTAATTTATTTTAACATGTTCTGTAATTTGGAATGCCACTGTCACCCTGTGCTAATTCTAATATATACCTATACTAATATATATTAGAGAATATATATATTCAGTGCCATTGATATGAAAGTAAATATTTATGACCATATGAAAAAAGTTTTAATTTCTGTAGATTTGTTTCACACAGCTTCATATTTTTCTCAAGTCTACAAATTTATGTAAGCTTGTATTCACAGAGGAATTGCTTTATGCCATAAAGTACTCACAATTCAATATTACTAGTATTTCAAATACTCGAGCAGTGATTTTTTTTCCTCATCTGGTAAGAAATATTCTCTTCATATTCTGCTACAACCATAGCAAACTGAATCAAAAGGCATTACAGCGCTAGAGACTTCCCTGTGAAGAAAAATGCTTCTCCATTTCTGTACACAAGCTGCATTGCATTAGCCCCAAATTGCTGACCATCTGCCAAGATCTGTTTTCTTCCTGTAGCTTTCCAATGATGTTACCACCTGTTATTTTGGCAAAGATTTTAAGAAAGTGAAAGTACAGTTATTAAGCAGTCCCTTTGATTTTAAATTTGCTCGTTTAAGTCTAAATTTCACAGGCAATTACATGTTCGCTAAGGTGACCATTTAGGTGTTCCTAGGAATATTTCTCGAGTCCTTCTGATTTATAGCACGTAAGACAGCCTAAACATTTTAAACTAAGCATGCATAAAGAGAGCTGATTACACTCAAATGCCTTTTCTATCAAGCTTTTTGTACTCTGGAAATCAGATTCTGGAGTCTGAAAATGAATTCATTTTCAACAATTGAAGTAAGCTTAGAATTTTGTTAGTATAAATTCTGTTCATGCTGCAACCACTTCAATCTTCCTCTTGTCCTGATAAGAACACAACACGAAAGGCTGCCTATTTCTACTTAGTGGCAAGGAACAATGAGAGATTCTTTTTACATTATTTACAAAAAAGGAAAATAGACCTAGATTTTTTTAAAGCTAAAATAATAATAGATATCCATTATGTGGCATTTATGTATACAAAAATTCTAGTGCAAATATTAAAATGCAAAATAAAAGTACTGATTTTAAAAGTGCAACATATGGGTGGAGGTTTAGTCCAGTGGGAGATCATTTGCCTAACATACATGAGATACTGGTTTCCATCACTGTCAAAAAAAAAAAAAGTGTAGTGTGTAGTGTATATTGTACTCTTGCATCCTACCTTTTACTCTAATCTGCCACAAAGACACATATATGAATGAGAGAAAGGCAATAAGTAAGACAATGACTTCGATTTGTCCAAAGTATTGCTCTTTAAAGTAGTAAGTCCGGCCATGTTTCCCACCACAATCCAAATTCCCTATTTAGACCTAAATGTCTGGAAGTTTGTAGGTGCTAGCTACTGCTCTGGCATATCTCAGCTTCTTCCTCTTGCTTACTCCATAATCAAGGGATACTGGTGTCCTTGCTGGTCCTTAACTGGACTTAACAAAGTATTTTACATTTGCTATTGGGTGACAGTCCCACTCTTCCCCAGATATTCACCTGCTTCAATGATCACTTCATAAAGGTCGCCACTGACATGTTACTTCCTTGATACGGTCCTCCATTCAACCCACCTCCGTTTCATTTCCTTGTCACAGTTTTCTTCAAAGGACCTACGGTTATTAATAAAATTCTCTCTTTGACCAAATTTTAGTCATTTTTCAACTTGACCATGTTCAATCTTGCATAGTCTAATTATAACAAGAATTCTGCTAAGTCTGCTTAGAGAAAATCCTTCCCTCAATATCTGATTACCCTCACTGTCTCGTCAGTTCCTTATATCCCACCACCTCTTGAGTGATGTCTGATAATCCTTGTCTGCCTTCAGTAAGAATACTGTTCAGTTGGTTTAGCAAGAACTACCCTTACCCTGGTGTCTCTTCTCCTCTTCGTGATTGTGCATTCACCACCCTCCAGCCCAACCCTTGCAATCTACTCTTTAGCTATAAAGTCTCACTTGTTCCTGCTGTATTTGGAGTTGAACCTATGTCCCTTTTCCCAATTGCAACAGTTCCTAAATGAAAATTTGTTTTTCTCCTTTACTGTCAGGCTCTGGTTTTGACATCACCTGGTATATTTGATAAATATGATTGTATCAGCTGTGTCTGCCCTCTGCTTCCTTTTCTCCAGAATGTAATCACCAAGAGTAGAATCTTTGCTGTATCTCCAGTGCCTAGAATAGTACTGGGAATAGAATGTGCTAAAAAAAAAATTACTGAGTAAATGGGTTTCTTTCCAGTTATGTACTAAATAGAACTTATGAATCACTTTAAGCTTAAAGACTTAGGTAAATATTAACACTTCATAGAATAGATTACTTAATTCAATATAATATCTATACTTTCTCATGAAACCAAACAGAAAACTATTGTCTCAAGAACCTCTGCATCTTTCTCCCTTTCTGCCACAATCCTTAGATTTGGTCCTTTCTTTGCTGCTAAAGTCAGGTACCCTTACAGTATTCATTGCTACACAAATTGAATATAGAGAAGTGACAAAAACTTCAGCGGTCACCCGCTCAGCAGAATGCTTACTCTCATTCACAGCTTGACCACACTTCCTTGAACTACCTATGAAAATTTTACATTTACACTTAGTGTTATTTCTGCCCCTCTCCCCTACTCCCTCCACCATGTTTTGAAATTTTTTCTACTTACACTGGCAAGGATAACACTCTCCAAGTTTTAAATATTTGTAGGGCTTCTGCATCCATAACATATGACTCCCTTTCATTCAGGATATTGATGCAAATTATATTACTGTCTCCAACCATTCACTCAGCTCTTCCATGCAAGATTAAGCAGCATCTCAACCAGATTCTGTGTAACACTGTTTGGAAAAACATCTTTACCATTCACCTGTGGTAACAATAACAACAGTAACATAAATTTTGTGATGCTAACCTCATTTTTTCATTTGCTAGCTCATTGGAACCCAATTTGAGTTCCCTTCATGTCTAACAAACTGGAAGCAATTGATGCCATTCAATTATAACACTCCAGTTCTTTGTTCCATTTAATTATTTTTTTTGGATAGGGATTATTAATTAGTCAAATTATTCCTGGCCTTTGGAATAGTCTACAATGTTTTCAAATGATCTTGTGCACTTTCACCCTTTAATTTACTACTTAATTTCTGCAAAAGTGCTGTAATGAACATTGCTTTCTTACACATAAATTTCATAATTTAATTTCAATATTACTGAAAGTGTTCCCTCTCCTCTCTGTTCAGCCATGCCAACCTCTCTCGTTTCTCTAATTCCAGGCTTTACAAACTGTTCAAATTTGTTGAAGTTTTCATTTTAAAGCTTTTCACAGTCTTAGGAGAAAAGAAGAAACAATTCAGTTCACTGAGTAGTGAGTTAAATGAATTACTTCTCTTCTAGTCTCCCAAGAATCCAATAGAGTTTAAGTTGTCACTGTGTGAACTTCTCTGGCCTATTGGTCAACATAAATTATAAGATATTCACAATGTTTATTTTTTTTTGTAATCCTATTTTTACTTATAGGCTTGTGTATTAGCCAATCTTTAAAAGTTAATGGAAAGTGATCTTTAAAATTCCCTAGTGAAAATTAATTTGTTGGGGAAAATATCCATGTTGGGCAAGGTGGTGCATGCCTGTAATCCTGGCCCTCAGGGAAGCTGAGGCAAAATAGTCACAAGTTCGAGGCCAGCCTGCACTACATAGTGAGTTCAAGATGAGCCTGAATTACAGAAAAAGACCGTCTCAAAAGACAAACAAAAACAAAGAAGAAGGAGGAGAAGAAGAAGGAAGAGGAGCATCCATGAACAAAATATTTCATTTTGATAAACTGACCTTTATAAGAGATAAATGTGTGAGGTTTGAATGTTAGGAGGTTGGTCTTCAGGGAGAATAAAAGGATAAACACTCTCCATTTGGCATGTACAAGTAAATGTAAAAAATATAATATTTTAGGCACTCGATTGCATTTACATGGAAAAACATTTTAAAAATAAAAATGATCAAGGTAACTATACTGTTCCATTTAAAAAATACTAATGTTGCTGTCATATTTTTCAATATTTATTTTTTAGTAGCATATGTGCAGTACATAATGATTATATTCTTTGTAAGATGTTGGCACAGTTTATAACATATGTTAATTTTTTCACCCCCTTCCCTTCTTCTTCCTTTCCCTTTCTTTTGTCTCTTGGTTCCCTTCCTTTTTGCAAAAGATCTATCTCCCTGCTTTCTCTTACCTATCTTTTATTCTGTTCTTTATTTATATGTTGGCTTTCTTATATGAGAAACCATGCAATATTTAGGCACTTGTGTCTGATTTATTTCACTTACATTATTGTCTCAAGGTGCATCCATTTTCCTACAAATGACTTAAGTTTATCATTTTTATGGCAGTGTAGTGCTCCATTGTTTATAAATATCACATTTTCTTTATCCATTCATCTGTTAATGGGCATACAGGCCACTTCCAAGATTTAGCTATTGTGAATTATGCTGCTATAAATATGGTTATGCAAGTATCATTGTAATATGTCTTTAACTCTTTGAGGAGATTCTTAAAGAGAAATAGCTGGGTCAAGTGGAGTTTCTAATTGGTAGTGAAAACTTTAAAAAACTTTTTTTGAATTACAATGACTGTTAATAAATTTTGGTTTTTGAAAGTTTCATTTTTGAGATTTTATGTATAATCTTTCTAAACTTGCTTATTAGTTCAGATGCTTTTTATAGAATCTTTCAGATCTTTTTTCTTTTCAATGTAATTTTTTCTTCAAAATTATTAGCCTTCATTTCTTGAAATATGCCTTTGTCTTTGTTCTCTCTTGTTTTTTTGGGACTACAGTTACATACATGTTAGGCTGTTTGATGTCTTAGGCCTTGGATGCTGTTTTCTTTTCTGTCCTTTTCTCATTCAGTTCCTTGCTCATCAGCAGCAATCTGTTTGCTGACAAATGCGCTGGAGGAACTCCTCATCCATGACATCATGTCTTTTATTTCTAAAAGACACATGCAGACTCTTTTTTGTAACTTCTATCTCTGCTGAAATTTCCCATTGCTAATCCATGTTATTCACCTTTTTACCAGATTATTTTATGCATTAGTCATGGTTATTTTTAAGCCTCTGGTAGTCAGAGTTCTCCAGAGCAATAGAATCAGTAGAATACATAAAAAGGGATTTATTATAATGGAATGTCACGTGCAATCACAGGGACTGATGTTCCATGATCTACCATCTGCCAGAAAGGAAGCCCAGAAAAGCCAGTAGTGTAGTTCTACACCCAACCCAAAGTCTTAAGAACAAGAGGAGCCGGTGGTGTAAGTCCCAGCCCAAAGCCAAGGCCCAAGAATCGGAAGCACCTATGTCTAATAGCAGAAGAAGATGGATGCCTCAGCTCAAGCAAAGAGCAAACTTGTCCTTTCACCTTTTTGTTTTATTCAGACCCTCGAGAGTCTGGATGATGCCCATACGTATTGGTACGGGTGCTCCTTACTCATGCTACCAATTCAGATGCTCATTTCTCCTAGAAACATCCTCACAGAAACACACAGCTATGCTATTTTTCACTTATATGGGTAGCTCTTAGCCCAGGCAAACTGACGCAGAAACCTAACCAGCACAGTCCCTATTTGATGTCTAACAGCTTACCACTGCTAATTCTGATTTTGCTGATTGCTTTATCTCTTGCCCCTTTTGTTATAATGCTTTAATATATAGCAGATGTGGTATATAGAATAACAGGAGGGAAGGGAAGGAGGAATGTAGTATTTATTCTGGAAAAGGGAAAAAGGACTGAAATGAGAAATAGACTAAAACCTGTGTAACCATGAAGCAAAATGAACCTTCCTTTAGGTTAAAGCTGACAAATATATCTCCATTGGGCTAAATTTTGTTTGTACCCTTCCCCTATAAGAAATATATATTTCCTTAAACCATGCAGTTGGCTTTATGTGAAAGGTCCAAGAAAGTAGGCAGCTTCTCACCTGTCTCCCTGTAGTGACTGATCACTCATTGATTCCTGCACTAAGCGGGGCTCTCTGCATTTCTCTGCCCCTCATTAGATTATAGCTGATGGTGGTAGGGAGACTGAAATGAATTAATGATAAAAGTAGACATAAAATTCAACGTGACGTATATTAAACAAGAAGAACATGGTGTTATGAGATTGTATAAGAGGGAGAAATGGCCTCTTCAGGAAAGTCAGGGAAGAGTTGGCTGTCCAGTGATGACAGATTCAGATACGAAGGCTGGATACAAGTCAGCCAATGAAAGTTCTCAGGGAAGGAGAGCTGTCCTAATAGGTGAGAATCACTGAGCAATAGTCCCTATGGTAGGGTCATATGGAATGAATGTTCTAGGAGCAGAAAGAAAGCAATAGCACCAGAGGGTTCAGTAAATAGGAAGAGGGGATAAAATGAGGGTAGGCAGGCAAGAGTAAGATCACATTAAACCTCTTGGTCTTGTAAAAGATTTTGGGCTGGAGTCAGTGGGAAGCCATTAGAGAATTTCAAGCTTGAGTTGGTGGAGCTAGGGGTAGTAATTGTAACTAGATTTACAAAAACTAATACGTAAACAACATATCATTCATATACTAAAATGTTTGTATTATAAAGCCTTTAAATGGAGTATACTTTGTCATTTTTTTTAAAGAAAAGTTCTGGGAAATCAACCAAGATATATTAGAAGTGATTCCAAATATGGGAGTAAGTAATATTTGAACTACTCAGTGATATGGCAATATTTTGTCTTTTATTACTGTAGGATAGAATGGTGATCTCTCTGTGCTTGTAATAAGATATAATATAGGAGAAATAAAAAATTTATTTAGTCAAGTTTAATTACATTGCATAATATTGCAGAAAAATTATGAACAGACCTATATTCAGAAACATTACAAATATGTGCACTTTAAAAGGGTTCCACAATATGTAAATAGAGCACTTGTTGAATGGTCATAGGGTACATAGAACAAGATGACAACAGATACTATAAAAAGTAAAGATATTATTTAGTGATAATGTGTCATTAATGAAACTAGTTTCATGTTTCAGTAAAGTCTATTACTTTAAAATATATTAGGGGCTGGGGATTTAGCTCAGTGGCAAAACGCCTGCTTGGCAAACGCAAGGTCATGAGTTCAGTTCCCGGTACCGGAGAAAAACCAAAACCAAAAAAAAAAATATATATATATATATATATATATATTAATATGACATTGTACTACTGTTCCTGCTATGTATTTTAAATCTCACTGTTTCCCAGGATACCCTTGTACTTGCAGGCTCAAGTGAGACTCAAGTGAGGGTCTTGCCTCAGCCTCACCTTCCCAAGTAGCTGCAAGGAGTGCGTTACCACACCGTCTTTGACTTTTAAGCATCCTGACATTATCTTCTTTTATCACCAATTATCCTATTTCCTCTTTCTAGAGCTGTATTATCTAGGATTAGAGTATATTTACCGCTTCAGGAAATGCCCTCCTACATAAAGATCAGCTTAATACTTACATTTTCATAAATATTTTGCACTTAAGCTTTTGGTTTTTTGTTTTGTTTTGTTTTGTTTGCACAATCTATGGTAAATCTACTGTTGTTTTCAACCTGGATCTTTTCAAACAGATCAATATAGTAGGTTTTAATGATGAGTAGAAGTCAGAAAATTCTTTTAATAAGAGCATGTTCCCTCTATAATCCTCTTGTGATTTAAGACATAATGTTTCCTTGTATTAAAATGTGTGTGTGGGTGTGTGTGTATCACTTATATATTTTTTCATGTGTTTTTAAAGATACTTAAATTTTTATCTTTTTTCCTTCTTTGGAACATAAATCTTTAAAGCACAGTCTGTGCATTTATTTTTCTTGATACTCCTTGATAGTACCAAGCCCAGTGATTCACACGTTGGTGCTCAGTTTTGTTTAGGAATAATTCTGGTGATGGTTCTTGACGTTTTTTTTCCGAGCACCATTCGATGAAAGGCTGTCTTTCCTTCAGTGTACGTTTTTGGCCCCTTTGTCAAAGATCAGATGGATGAATGTGTTTTAGGTTGTTTCTGCATCTTATATTCTGTTCTACTGATCCACATGTTTGTTTCTGTGCCAGTGCCATGCTGGCTTTATCACTGTCGCCTTATAATATAACTAAATATCTGGGATTGTGAAACCACCTGCTTTGATTTCATTACCCAGAACTGCTTTTGTTATTCTGGGTCTCTTCTAGCTCCATATAAATTTTATCATTTTTCTCTATTTCTGTGAGGAATGATACTGGTATTTTGATTGGGATTGCATTACATCTATATAACAGTGTTGGAAGTATGGTCATTTTGACAATATTGGTCCTGACTATCAGTGGGATATCTTTTCGTTTTCTGGCATCCTGTCTCCTTTTTCAGAGTTCTACAGTTTTTGTTGTAGAGGTTTTTCACTTTCTTGGTTAGATTAATCCCTAAGTATTTAATCCCTAAGTATTAATCCCTAAGTATTTTGTTGCCATTGAGAATTGGATTGTTTTCCTGATTTGTGTGTGTGTGTGTGTGTGTGTGTGTGTGTGTGTGTTTTCCTAATTTTTTCCTTTGTGTGTCTTAGGTATTGATTTTTGTGTGCTGATTTTGTATCCTGATACACTGCTTAATTTCAGTATTGATTCTAGAAGTCTTTGAGTGTAATGTTTTGGGTCTTCAATAAAAAGGATCATATCATTTGCAGATAGTGAGATTTGATTTCTTCCTTTCCTAGACATATCCTTTTTATTTCTTTCTCTTGCCTGATTTTCTGGCTAATGTTTCTAGTACCACATTGAATGGGAATGCTGATACTCAACATCTTTGTCTTGTTCTTGATTTTACAGGGAAAGCTTTCAGCTTTTCCGTAGTTAATATGATACTGACCACTGGTTTGTAATAAATGGCTTTTTATCAAATTGTACTAAGGTCCTTTTATACCTATTTTCTTCAGAATTTTATTGTGAATGGGTGTTGGATTTTATCAAAAGGTTTTCTGCATCTATTAATAGGATTGTATGATTTTTGTCCTTGCTTCTACTTATGTGGTGTATTACACTTACTGATTTGAGTATACTAAAACTTCCATAAATGAAACCTATTTGGTTATGATATATGATCCTTTTGATGATTTGTTGTATTCTATTGTCAGTATCTTATTGAGGATATTTTCATTATCCTCAGTAAGGAGACTGGCCTGTAGTTTCCTTTTTCAGTTGGGTCCTTCTTTGGTTTTGGCATCAGAGTTATGCTGCCTTCCAGAAGTGAATTTGAAAGCACTCCTTTCCTTTGAATTTCATTAAAGAGTTTGAGGAGTATTGGTGTTATAACTTCCCTGAAGGTCTTTTATAATTTAGCTATTAATCCATCAGGTCCTGGGCTATTTTACTTGGTAGGTTTTTTTATTACTGCTTCAATTTCATTGCCTGTTATTGGATTGTTCAGCCTCTTATGTCTTATTTGTTCAATTTTGGTAATTCCTCTATGTCTGGGAATTTGTCTATGTATGATTTTATGCAGGAACTGGGGACTTCACTGAAATCCAATTAATTCTAGAGAATGTGGACAAGGATGTCACAGCAAACTACAGTGAAGAGGTATCTATTAGTTTGCAAGGGTTGCCATGATTAAGTATTAAATTAAGTGACTTAAACAACAGAGATTTATTGTTGCAGTCAGAAACCTGAGTTCAAGGTATCAGCATGGCTAGTTTGTTCTGAGAGGCATGAAGAGAAAAGACATGTTCTATGCCTTTCTCCTAGCTTCTAGTGATTATGGCAATCTTTAGTATTCCTTAGCTCACAGGTCTCTGCCTTTATCTTCATGTCACACTCTCTCTGGTTGGGTTTCTCTATCAAAATTCCCCCTTTCTGTTAGGACATTAGTTATATTGGACTAACAACCCATTGTACTCCAGTGTGAACCTCTCTTAATTTAAGTAATTGGATGTACAATAAAATATTTTCCAACCAAACTCACATTCTAAGGTTCCGGGACTCACAAATTCAACATACGAATTGGGGAGGAGGCAAATACAACCCTTAACATGATGGTTCATTTGGGCTGTCCCTTAATGATTCAATAGAAGTTTACTATACTGAGAGTGGACAGCTGATCTTATGGCCCAGAATGGATAAAATGAGTATGTATGCAGTTGTTAAAAAGCTTGTTAATTTTAGGAACAAGAACTAATATAGAATGGATGGATAGCAGAGTCTATTCAGGGCAGGAGGCAGTGTCTGAAGGTGAGATTGGAGACTTTGTCCGATTGAGAATTAGGTGTTTTATTCTGTAGCCAAACAGAAGCTGTCCAAGGTTTGTTGAAGAGTACTTTGTTACTTTTTCTTAATTATAGAAGCACTAGGTTTGGGTAATTGAAATATCAGTTGGGATTTCTCTCCTACTTGGAAAGCTGAACTCCAAGTTCACTAAGTTCACCTCTCCTATTAACTTGCAGGGCTTCTGCTCCCTTTCTGACAACTTTATGATTCTTTTCATGTGACATTGCTTCCTACTACATCTCAGCTTAGATGAGAAGTCTGGTTTTTCTACTTTCCATTAAAAAAAAAAAATCCACCTAACATTTCGTGAATTGAGAAATCTTATGCAAGGTTTGAGAGATTTTGGAGAGAGCTGCAATTTTGCCATCTCTCCGACATCATCCCCTCTCCCTCCATCTTCCTGGAACTACAAATTCATCCTCATTCCCCATGCAGAATGGTTCTGCCCACATTCTACCTCTTAGAGTCTCCTTTTTTGGGCTAAGCACCCATTTAGGTATTTTTCCAAACAGAATTTTTTTCTCGTGTCAAATTCTGAGAAATAAAATTCTCTCCCACCTTACCACATTATTTTTAAGTAACTTAGAAAACATACCCATAAAGTTTAAACATTATCCATCATATTACAAAACTGTTAACATGTTGGTATCTTTTGTTCCAGTCTTCATTATGTCACACAATGGAGCTTATTCTATATGTGCTCTTTCTTTTTTCTTGCTCTAGAGAATTTTTTGCATTATATTATGAAGAATTTTCAATGCTGCTAAAATTTATCTGAAAACCTAATTTTCAATAGTTTTATAATATGTTGTGTTGACTGGCTCGATTTGCTTAAAACATTCCTTCTGGTCGGATATTTAGATTTCCCTATTTTTATGTCCTAAATTATTCTGTATTAAACACTTCATTTCAGTGCTGGGGATCAGACGCCAGGCCTTGTGCATGTTAAGAAAATGCTGTGATAAGTATTTTCATATGGTAATCTTGATCTGCATTTTTGCTATTATATTGGAACAAGTCTCTAGGTGAGAAATTAGTGAGTCAAAGGACTTGAGCAATGTTTAAAATGCTTATTGCTAAACTGCTTCTACAGAAGGTTCTTAAAGCACAGTGAGAGATATGATCAGATACATAATTTTCACACATAATTTGAATCTAGGGAAAAGCTTAGTGGAATTTGAATGGAACTATAATAGCGGGGTTTAGAAGATTGATATAGAGACAGGAATGGGAGTTAGTGATAGTTCTACAATGGAGTCAGAGTGACTTGTTAAATAGATATAGGAGGTAAGGAGCAGTAAGGAACAGATAACTTTTTATCTTTGCAGTCTGCCTAACTGGGGCAATACTACTTTAAATACAGAAAGAGAAAATGGCAAGGTGTGCAGATGTGTAGGAAAAGATAATTTGGTGTGAACTTCTTGTATTTGGTTTATGTGCCAGGTTTTACAGACTTTAGGTGGAATCTAGTGAACATGTGGAAATAAAACTAGGGGTAAGGAACATCTGTTGTTTTTGCCTACCCAACATCTGGCACTAGCTTCAGGATTTTTTTCCAGAGAGGATCTCTGGAAGGCAATCTGTCTTAAAGTCAGCATTAGGAGTCTTGTCTTAAAGTTGCATTATCTACCAAACACTTTTTTAAAAAGTTAAATTGCAAGTATCTTTGGCTTGGTAAAGGAAGGTGTGTGGTGAGGAGGGAGGATAAAGTATTCACGTCAGACCTGAGTAGCCCCTGATGGCATCTGTTCCTTCTCATTATGGAATGCCACTGCAATTTTCCTTGGAAGGTCACTCCTTCCCCATTCTTCCTTCCTTTGGCACTCCTGGATGGATCCAAAGATGGCACATAAGTGGTCCAATCAGATGCACTTGGGCCAAAGTCTAGTAGTTTCCACGGAAATTGCTGAGAAAAGTTCTTTCCACAAAGATTGCTAAGGGAGGAGATAGGATATATAACTGTATCACTTGAACTACTGGCAGCTATTTTGCTGTCTGCCAATGGAGTCAACTCTAAGTAGATCTGAGTTAATCCTGATAATCTAGTCCTGATGACATTGCTTGAGTCCTAGGATTCAAGTGCACTGAGGCCAGTTCTAGGACTTTTTAGTCCTACTAGATGTTAAAATTCCCTTTGTACCTTAAGCCATCCTGAGTAGGATTCTACGACATACAACTAAGGAAGTCCTGATTAATACAGTATTGGATCTCAGAAAAAGATTACAAACATTCAAGATAAAACTTAAGATGAATAGTATTGTGACTACAATTTTTTATACTGAATGGCTAACAAATATGCATGCAATATCTATAGTGTCAAGCATAGTATGAGGTTATGTACATCAAACTGACTAAAAGTATGGCTACTGAGATATTTTATGACAGCTTATTAAAATATTACAGTTCATAAATTGGCTGAATAAGCTAACTACAATTAATAGCATGAATTTTAGTCTTTATGTTTTACATGCTTTGTTCTTTATTTCTTTATAGACCTAAGCATATTTATAATGGTGCTGGGACACAATTGGTAGTCAGCAAATAGTCAAGCAAATTGCTTGAATTTTAGAAAATATCTCAAATATCTGGAATATATAAGTCCATATTAAGAATTCACATTTCAGGAGAGAGCTTACCAAAGGGGTATTACAGCTTTTATTTTAAATGCCTAGCAAGGTCTCCTGGGGAAGGATTGAGAGGTGTGCACAGTGGCCAGCTGGGCACGGGAGAAGCAGGGTCAGGATGGATAAGGACGTGCTGACCACTCTGAAGATTCTTATTATCAGCAAGAGTGGGGTGACTTCAAGGTGAAAACAATTGCAGTGGATGGAAATAAGGCTAAACTTGCAATATGGGATATTTCTGGTCAAGAGAGGGTTTGAACATTAACTCCCAGCTACTGTACAGATGCACATGCTATTATATTAATTTATAATGTCACGAGAAGAGACACCTTTGTTAAACTGGATAATTGGTTAAATGAATTGGAAACATATTATACAAGAAATGACATAGTAAAACATGCAAGTCGGAAATAAAATCGATAAGGAAAATTGTGAAGTTGATAGAAATGAAGGCCTGAAATTTGCACAAAAGCATTCCACGTTATTTACAGAGGCAAGTGCAAAAACCTGTGATGGTGTACAATTTACCTTTGAGGAACTTGAAAGATCTTTCAGACACTGGCCTGTAGGAAAGTGAGAATCAGGATAAAGGAGTCAAACTGTCAGACATGGAAGAAAGCCACAGAGGAAGAGCCTGTGGTGATTATTGCTTTGTGTTATAAACTCAGGAGGTTCCATCTCTTGTATATTTGATGAGATAGTGCCTTCTTTCTATACATAAACTCTAACTGCTATTTTAGGGATCTTGCAGTTTGCACATAATTGTTTTGTATCATGACAGTAAATATTTGTGAGAAATCCCTCTCATCAGCTTTCCCAGGTAAAATGGTATGGTAAGCATGCACAGTTTGTAGTCTACAGTTTTTTTTTTAATGTAACTAAATACGTGTACCTCTATATTTGATTTTATGATTTACACATCATGTAATTTTTAAAAACACCTATCTATCTAGTATATGTTACTACAAAGTTTGCTTTTGGTCTCTTTTGCTTAAATACTCCTATTAATTGTGACTTACTTGGTTTGTAGACCTCCTAGAACAGTTGGGAGGTAAACAGATATCACCAAACCTGTCAAATTTCCTCCGAGGAGTAACAAAGAGCATGACTTCACCAATTTCCTAGGATGTCTGAGATTCTCTTTTACTGCTAAGCAAAATCTCAGTACAGACTGTAGCTCAGGCTAATTTATAAATACATTTCTATTTGTTCTGATGATGCTTCCAAAATAGGGTTGGTGTATTAAAGAAGTTTGACATTACTTTTTAACTTATCTCCTTAAGTTGGTTGTTTGTAGTTTCAATCCTGTGATAGGTACCCTGGATTTATGTTCTTGTGTGCAGTACTTTTAGTCACATGGTGTTTGGCAGAATGGCAGTAAGCTTTTCCTTCATTTTGGTTTCAGAAGGACATGAATAACGCTGATTGAAACATCTTTTTTCATAAATATTAGTTGTGTTTATCCAGGTACCTTCATTGTAACTTGTGTAATGTCTTTGAATATCTATATTTATGGCTTTCATAAATGGCTGGTTGATAGTCAAAAATCAATTTCTGTATTTTGAGGGGTGGGGAAAAGACAATTCGAGAAAGGTATATTCCTTCCAGATTCTAACATGTGTGGGAAAATATTGTTACAATGAAAATTTTGATAATTTACTGCAACAAGTAACCATTAGTTTATCAAAACTAATGTGTACAGGATAATAAATCTTTGCCACAGTATTGTTTTCTAACTTTTTTGTATTATACATTGTGTGTTTTTTCACTCTTGTTGTTTAATTTGGTTTGATCTATGCTATTCTAAGTCTATTTATAAGGAACTGATCCTTCAAAGCTGGTCACTATAATACACTTCAGTAAAATTCTAATATTAATTTCTTAGCACTTTATTCTCTATGTATAACTGCAAATGATAAATATTTTTGTGGACTTTTGCAATATGTGTGTTAATGATTTTACTTCAAGTCAGGTTGTTTATGACCTTCACATCTGAAAAACCTCCCATTCTACTTGGTTTACACTTGTTAGTCTATATTACATATGAGTACATTTTTTATGCATTGTGTATTAATTCTGCAATGTTACCAAAAGATAGCTAATATGTGCTTGGTCCTGTTGGATTAAACTTGAAATTTGTGTATTTATGTAGGTTTGTTTTGACAAAACATTTCTATTAATTTTTGCTCCTTTAGCTATGTAGCAATCATTCTGTACATTGAATAGTTGTCTTGATTTGGTCAGGATTTGGGTACATATAGATCACCTGAATATAATTTTAAGAATTTTGTTTAAAAAAATGTCTAACATATCTATTTGTTGATCTGTGGAATATTCAAGTTTTTCCCCAAGTACCTTTATTTACACTACTCTCAAGGGATACAGATTTTAAAGCTTTCTGATGTCACATTAGTAATAACCGATTATATAAAGACGTGAGGGTAAGAACTGATCAGGTTTGTTTTTTCTTTTTCGAGTATTTATGAGTGGTTCACTTCCCAGCCACCTTTGTGCCTCTGTCATCTCTTTCGGTCTCGAGTTGTCATCTGAGGATGGTCTAATTAACAATGTTTTTGCTTCACATTGTACCCTTGAGTCATTAAAAATTGTAATGGAAAATATGATAATGGAAAATAAATTATTTAAATGTTATTAATCTGAGTACTTAAATATGTGTCATAGGATCCGTTATGACATTGTGCTGAAAAATCTAAAACACAGAAAAAGTATTCTTATTCTTCTACACCCTGTCTCATAAAAATTGCATATAATCAGTGATTAATGTAGCACAGATGTATAACAAAATATTTAATCTTTTCTAAGTTCACTGCTTAAATTTAAATAATTAACCTCTTTTTTCAGGAGCATTTTACCTAGTCACAATGAATATCACTACACTAGACATGCTCTAAGAAGTCATTTAGCCAGGCAGGGTGGCAGCTACTCAGGGAGCTAAGGCAGGAGGATAGAAAGTTCCAGATCAGCCTGGACAATTTAGGCTAGTCCCGTCTCAAAATGAAAACTTTTAAAGGGTGGAGATGTAACTCAGTTATGAAGTGCCCGTGGGTTCAATCCCCAAGTACGTAAAAAAAGAAAACAGGAAAGAAGAAGGCATTTAAGGAGCCTATTGATTATACACAAAACAGAAAAAAAAAATCCAAGACCACTGCCACCGTTTTTATCAAGGACCCTGATTTGAGGCGTCAAATATACTTTGCAAGATTTTATCCCTATCCAATTTCTGGACCAGAGAGTACTAACAGGCCGCAAGAAAAACATACATAAGGTGTCAGAGAAAGAAAAAAAAAGAATGAAGGCAGCATCCTGGTCTTAATTCCCAGGCATAAACGTAACCCGCAGGCCAGTGGGGGCCAACAACGCTTTAGAGGAAGGATCGCCAGCAACAGGATCCCGGGGGCGCTGAGGGTGCTCCCCGGTTCTAAGCCGCTCAGCGTAAGAGCTCAGCGTGCAGCGTGAGCTAAACGTTGGGGACAGACACCGGCTCGGTCAATGCGAGAGGCACCCCGCAGAGCAGCGGCCCTGCGGCCCTGACACTTCCGGGCGTCTGCAAGGCTCTGAGAGGGAC